>NC_135664.1:56302616-56605309 GCF_964188315.1 Podarcis muralis | reverse complement strand
ATATTCTTTATGTGCTTATTAGGATATAGATCCTTCACTGCTGTTCCTCAAGTGGCACTGCCCTGCATTTTCCTTCGTAGATTCATGACATGCAACAATACACTTCTTATACAACAGGTTCTGGGTACATACAATGCCAATACAAAGCCCATCACCTGCAAAGGGACATAGGAAGCAGCCTTATACAAAGTCAGACTATTTGTGCATCTATAGTCTACTGCTCTGACTTCGCAACAGCTCTCCGGGGTGTCTCTCACATGATCTGCTGCCTGATCCTTTTAAAAAAAGCAAAGCAATAATCTGGATATGCTGGGTACCGAACCTGGGACTTTTCACACACAAGGCATGTGCCTCTACCACTGAGCTATGATCCCTTTGCTTGTGAACTAGGGCGGTATCTTGGCTGATCAGCGCTGGGAAAACAAAATTCTGGACTAGATGGTTAATCCACACATAAGCTTTATGTTTGCATGATTATTATTTTTTGAAACCGACTGAAATTTTCTTGAGGAAATCCACAGGAACAGAAGTCATTCCCTGTCCCTCCTCCCTGTCTCTGTCTCTCATGAAAATCTCTCTCTTCCTGCAGCAACAGGTACTTTCAAGCTCTTCTCCTTCCTGCCACCTGTTGACCTGCTCTCCAGCTTGACAGAAACTGTGTGCCAATTTGAGCAATGATAAGAATGTCAAGAGGGCCACAGGGCAGGGAGATCAATCACATAATCATTCATATATGTGCGTGCGCATGCTTGAGATATATCTATACATCCTCCAGCAGAGTTTTTTAACCAAAAGTTAAGCTCATCCGCCCCATCCCCAACAACTAGAGAATAACTATCTCTCCCCTGCCCTTCAATTATTATTATCAGGGGGTTTTTTAATAGAAAGGAAAATGTTGAAACAGACCAAAGTGGCATTATCTTTTAAAATCTCTGGTGAATCTCATTAGAGTTCATTAGCAAGGGATGGATGGAAGGAAACAGGAGAGAACATTTTGGGTAGATAAGAAATGCCTTCAGCTCCTTCTTGCATTTCTGCTACCTCGGCCAAGATATATGACATTTGTTTTGAAGATGGAACAATTCTGAACCAAAGCAGAGCAGGGCAGGAGGTCTAAGTCCTGGATCAGAGTTCCAAGGTCCAGCCATTCAACAAGTGAAGCAAGTAGGAGGACTGCCCTGCTTCCAGGACATTCAGAATGCATTCCTTCCCTCACATTCCCTCTTATGGGGTCACCATCTCCTCTTCTTCCCTTTCTGGAGGCTCTGCACCCTTAAGGAGCTGTGTGCCAAACTGAAAGTCAACACGCACAACTTTCTGCATTTCTAAGCCCTGGGGGAAAGCTGCATCAGTTGCATTTCTGCCTGTCGTGCAGCTGTTGCAAGCACAAACAAGATCCCCGTGGAGGAAAAGATGCTAACTTTCCACTCTCATAGCGGAACAAGTCTTTCAGGCAGGTTTTTGCTCAGGCACCCTCTCTTTAAGGAAATTAATCACTGATTTACCGGATATCAGCTCCTGTGTTTTAATGTGCTTCACTAAGAGAACGGGATCTTTCTCCACTTTACCTTTCCAAAGGGCGAGGGGGGGGGGTCCCATTAAAAATAAGAGACATAAAAGGTCCTCCCCCGTACACTAGCACGAGACTTCCCTTTTCCTTCCCGGAGGGAGAATGAAGCATACATATGAAGTACCTGTGGCTTCTGAATGGTTTTCCCTATTCCTTCCCTTACTTTTACCGAGTCAGCTGCAACTCGGCTCTTGAGAAGCACTTCCACGCCGTTTGCGCTCCCGGGGAATCGGGGTGCTAGATCGGCTGGAGCCTGAACCGCAGCCAGGCTGCACAACTCCCATCCGGGGGGGGGGGGCCTGCATGGTCACTTTCCGACGTGCATCTAGCTAGCTAGCCAGCCACAACAAAACACACGTTTCTGTTTGGTCTCGCAGCAGCCCCTTGAGGACACGGAAATGTCCTGCCGAAATTTGGAAAGGACTCCCTTTCCTTTCTCTCTCGCTCTCCCCAGCCAGGGGAAGGAGGAAGAAAGCGGAAGGAAGAAAGTAGAAGGGTAAAAAAAAAAGAGAAAGTTCAACTTTCCAGACGCCCACTCAAACCCACTGCCGCGGCTGCCATTAGTGGAAGGAAGCGTATGTCCGCCCCCCCAACCATCAGCACCACCATCAGCACCCCACGCCTCTCGGTTGCAGTCCTCTCGCTCCTTCCTTGAGATGCGATGCAGAGGATCAACAGGAGAGACCGAGTCAGGGGAGGAAAACACAAGGGATGGGGAAGGCCGAGGCGGGGAGAAGCGGCGGCCGAGGACGCGGCAAGCAGAGCGCGCCGAGGGATGCGCAAGGAGAGCTAGAGGCTTGACTCTACCTGCGCTGCTTATACCTTGGTTGGTGGTCTCCAGCGGGAAGATGCCCGAACATTTCTCCAACTCCACTTGCCCTCCCAGGCACAACTCGGAGATGATCTGCAGAGCCTTGTGGCACAAGCTGCCCATCCCGTCTTCCTTGTGGAAACTCATGTTGACTCCCTTTTCTTTCTCTCTCTTTCGCGCGCTGGTGTTGATTATTTTTCTTTTCCGATGCGCCTCTCTTGCCTTTTCCTTCTTGAGCTAAGCCATGGCTTTCCTGGGCAAAGGATGCTTCATTCTCCACCTGCTTCCTCTTGGATGGTCATCAGCGGTGTTATTGTTGCGAGGCATCCAAAAAGAGGAGAGAGAGAGAGAGAGAAGGAAGAGGGAAAGAAGGTACCAGCTCTCAAGGCATCAGCGCAAAGAGAAGGGAGGAGGGATCGCGGGAGAGACGCGTGTACGCTGGAGAGGAGAGAACAGTCTAAAGGACACGTTGCAAGTGAGCGAAGAGTCACCATCAGGAGAACAAGGATGGATAATTGGGGTGGTGGAGGGGAGGGGGGGAAGGTTTGTTATATATATAAAGCAACAGAAGAAGAAGCACACTGAGCAACGCCTTTTTGTGCCTTGTGAGGATCGGTAGGAATTTGGACCAATGGCAGCGCAGCGCGGGTGAATGGGAGAGGAGGTGCAGGCGAGGGTCGCCGAGCTCTGGGACTGGACGGTGGGGTCCGGGCGGGCAGGCGCCGCGAGGAGGCTTCTGCGCTCTCTCGCTTGTGTTTCGGGGAAGGGGAGAGAGAGGGAGGAGCCGCAGAGGGCCGGGCGCTTGTGTGCAAGCAAGTCCCTTGATGTTCCATGCAAAGAGGAGCAGGGGAGTCTGTCCACCCTCTAGGTAGCACAGGCTCTCGGGAGCCTCGCTTTGCAACTTCGCAACTGAGGCCCAGCTCCATCTGGGGATTGCGCGCATGTGAAGAGAGTAAGAGTGAGATGGTGCCTGTGCATTTAAGAACTCTGCACTAGGTGGAAATCCAACAGGTGCTGTTATCCCTTACCTTTCCTCCTTCTTTTTCCTGCTGTATCCCCTTCCTTCCTTCCCACAACCGGAATACAACAATTTAAGGGATGTAAACCCCAATGTAATCTGACCTCACATCTTCAGAAAGGGTGGCAGGTGCATTATTGCTTTCATGTTGTCCTTGTTGTTTTGTAATATAAGAAAATAATAATAGTAAAACAAAACAATGTAGAGAGTTTCAAACATATAAGTTATGTAGCTGAATCACAGTTAGAACAATCGCTTGTGTGCATAGCTGTCAACGTTTCTCTTTTTTAAAGGGAAATTCCCTTATTCCGAATAGGATTCCTCGCAAGAAAAGGGAAAAGTTGACAGCTATGCTTGTGTGTGCCTGAATTTTATAGGCATGTTGTCAGAAGAGCTTGAAAAGTTTCCATGTAGGACAGTTGTCCCCAGTTTGGTGCCCTTCTGGAGGTTTTTGCCTACACCTTCCATCAGTTCCAGCCAACGTTCAGGGATGATGGGAGTTGTATTCCAACATCATGTGGAAGTCACCAGACCAATCAAACCATGTTGGGAGCACTGAGATAGGATGCAGCTTGAAATTTTTCCAATCCTCTAACATATCACTCGAACTCAAAGGATACCCATTGAGGCTGTTCCATTATTTGGATTTGCCTGAACATGTGGATTCTCACAGTGTGGATGAGGGCAGGGACACTCACACAAACCCCACCCCAAGATCCTGATATGCATTGACACCTCCCCCCCGAAGTCTTTGACCTTCCCTGTGTTGCAGGAAGCTTCTACTTACATGCATTTGAATATTCATCGCTACAACCATTACTTGCTCAACACAGAAGGCAGGGACTGAGTGCATCAGGTACAGAGTTTGCATGCTCAGGCAGACTCCTTAGCATGCATCTAGTAGAAAGGACTTCTTCAGACCGTGTAACATTGTTGTTGTTGTTTAGTCATTTAAGTCGTGTCCGACTCTTCGTGACTCCATGGACCAGAGCACGCCAGGCACCTCTGTCCTCCACTACTTCCCGCAGTTTAGTCAAACTCATGCTGGTAACCTCGAAAACACTATCCAACCATCTCGTCCTCTGTCGCCCCCTTCTCCTTGTGCCCTCCATCTTTCCCAGCATCAGTGTCTTCTCCAGGGAGTCTTCTCTTCTCATGAGGTGGCCAAAGTACTGGAGCCTCAGCTTCAGGACCTGTCCTTCCAGTGAGCACTCAGGGCTGATTTCCTTAAGAATTGATGCGTTTGATCTTCTTGCAGTCCATGGAACTCTCAAGAGTCTTCTCCAGCACCATAATTCAAAAGCATCAATTCTTCGGCGATCAGCCTTCTTTATGGTCCAGCTCTCACTTCCATACATCACTACTGGGAAAACCATGGCTTTAACTATACGGACCTTTGTTGGCAAGGTGACGTGTAACATTAACTCAGACTATTGAGCATAACATAACAAAACAAAAAAAACAATTGGACAACATCACAGAGGATGGGTCCCTCAGCCATGAGGGCTGCATAGAATCTCAATGGCAGTGTGGATCTGAGTCTTGGATACTGGGGATAAATCATAATGCAAGGTCATGATCTGCATGTCTGGCATGTGACTAATCACAGGCATCTATTTGGAGGCCATTGGGAAATAAACGAAGGACTAGGGGGATCTTGGGTAGTCCAGCATGGCAAATCTTGTGTTTTTGCTAGTCAGGCAGCACTTTCATAGAGCAACCCCCAAGCTTTTGAATACTAGGGTTCCACCCTGGGCTATATGAAGTCTTAAGTGTCTTTTGACCACAGGCAAGCTCTTCACATGAAAAGACAGTGGAAAGGACAGAGGACATGACTTTGAAGTTCTTTCCTCTTGGTATCTGACATTCAGAGGCATATTGAACATGGACTTTTCGTGTCACCACCATGCCTAAAAGCCACAGCTAGTGGGGGCTGCAACAAAATGTCATGGAGTTCTCTAAGTCAGAGTTCCATCCAAGCCTTTTCCTGGAAACTCCATCCCACCTTCTGGTTTTCCTCCATTAGGATTATTTTTTTAGGGATTTTTTTTTGTAACTTCTACAGAAGGTGGGGTTCCTTCAAGCCTTTTTTTTGGCTACATAAGGATCCACTCTCAGAGAATAAGTGTGCTGTTCATATATAGGATAGACATAGTCTCTGTGAATCCCTTTTAGCCTCTGCAAATTCCCTTTTAAGGACATCTAAGAACTAAACCACACCTCTGTTTGCCCTGCCACTTTCTGCTGGGGAAACCTACTCTTTAGTGCTCTTTAGTGCACTAAAGAACACTCTTTAGTGTTCTGATTTAGTGCTAAAGAGTGGGTTTTCTGGGGGAAAGTGGCAGGGTAAAGGCAAAACACCTTGGACCCATGCTTTCTAGGCATGGGGCAAGTGGAAGTGTGGACAAACCATTGGCTAGTGTCCATCACTATCTCTTGGTGCAGAAACTTCAGCGTTGCATATAGATGTATTTTCTTCTTTTTGTCTTGAATCTCTTACTCATCAGTTTCATTGATTGACCCCAAGTTTTGAAATTATGAGAGAGGATTTTGTTAAAAATCCAAATCCCTTTTGTTCCCTCTCTCCATATAAGGCACAACTTAATAAAACTCTTCTTAAATCTGATGTGGAATTTTATACTTTAATGGGAAATCATTTTCTTTTCTCATTTTCTTTGGGCAGCTATTTTACTGTTCGTAAACTATTCCAATCTTGAAGGTTGAGGGCAGGCAGCAATCTAAAGTGAAAAGTACATCTTTTGAGACATAACTAGTCAGGTGCCATCCCTTCACCTATTCTGAATGTCAGAGCTCATCCACTCAAACTATTTGCAACATGTTCTGAATCTATTTTTCTCCACCACTGATGTATCATAGGATCTTTAAAAAACAACAAGGTAGGTTAAAATTTGGTGCAAATCCCCCACAGGTACTCTCTCTCTCTCTCTCTCTCTCTCTCTCTCTCTCTCTCTCTCTCTCTCTCTCTCTCTTCAAGAACAACTTTTGCTTCATATGTGGAATTAAAGGTTTAGCTACTTGTGTTGTAATGGTCCTTCAGTCTAATGCAGAGTTGGCTACTATTTCATCCCACACTGAATGAAATGTCAAGACTCCTAATCGTTTTGAATGAACCTGAACTGTGTCCACTGCTGTTAATCCCACAGACCATCCCTGTGTTTAAAATGACACAGAGCAGTGTAGAACAATTCACCGAGTGAATCATGAAACAGCCCTAGGGGATTCTTCCACATAATGGCACACCACTGAGATCAACTGTCAATTTCTTTTACTGACTAGTAATTTTGCATCCATGCTGAAGAGAGGATGGTTTAAGTGTTGGGGTGGAAGTGTCCTAAAATTGCTGAGAAACCTGAAAGTCTTCTTGAAGCTTTGGATCGCATGCTACTAAAAATAGAGCAGAGAGGAGCCTTATGGTGAATCAGTTCATCGGATTGCCTACTTTCCAGGCACAAGACACCTTAGGGACCAAGTTACCTGAGAGAGATCCTTCTCCCAGACACACCTGCCAGATCACCGAGATCTGCTGATTGCCCTACAGCCAGCAGATGTCTTTCTGGAAACAGCAAGAAAGAGGGCCTGTGGTGGTAACCATGCTCTGGAAAGCAAGCAAGCAAGCAAGCAAGCAAGCAAGCATTGGGTTGGTGCATGCTGCAAACATTCCTTCTCACCATGCCCTTTGCTGGCTGTGGATGATAGACCTTTGAAGACTTTTAAGAATTCTCACTGATTCCTTGATTGGACTTGATTCTGAATTGTAGTTGTATATTTTTTTACTGTATGTTATGATACTGCTGTACATTGGCTTGAAATGTTAGCATAACAGGTGGTATATAAATATCTTAATAAATAAATATGCAATGGTCTCCCTCTCTTTTCCCGTGTGTGTCCTGCTGTCTGAGATCACTTAACTGGAGATGTCAGGGAGTAAACCTGGACTTAATTCTTATTATTTTTTGCGTGTGAATTAGATGTTTTAGGTGATGGCTTGGATTAGATTCGGAAGAGAAGCTGTTTTATACTGAGTCAGATCATTGGTCCATCTAGCTCAGTAGTTGCTTTGATTAGCAGCATCTCTCCTGGGTTTTAGGGAGGTGTCTTACTTAACCTTGCCTGAAGACATACAGCATGCCAAGTAAGTGCTCTGTCTCAGAGATATGACCTTTTCCCAAGGGATCCCTCAGCTCCTCTGCAATCCCATTGTTTCGTGAAATGCTACATTTTCCATTTCCTAGAAAATGATATCCATATTCTATTCTCCACCATCACCAACTTCTTCAGAATGCTCTGCTTCTGCAAGCTATTGGAACCATTTGCTAAGTGGTAGACCCCTCGTAGAATAAGTTATGTCAGGCATAGGCAATGTGGTGCCCTCCATATGCTTTAGACTATAGCTCCCATCAGTCTCAATCAGTGATAGTTGATGGGTATCACATTGGAGGGTATCACATTGGCTTTTCCCGAGTCGAGTCAAAGAAGTGTGTGGTTTAACTTTCAGCTAAATGTAAAAGTGCACCAATTCCATCGTTATACTGTACACTGCTTCATTGGATTTTGTTAATTATATTGCATCCAGATTCCACATTTCCTCCAAGCAGCACCAGGTGGTGTAGACTGACATTTCCCTCCCCATTTTATCCTCACAACAACCCTGTGACATAGGTTAGGATGAAATGTGGTTTGTTCAAGCTCAGACAGTGAACTTCATAACCGAGGGTGGATTTGAATCCTAGCCCAACACTCTAATTGCTACGCTAGACCAGGCTTCCTCAACCTTGGCCCTCCAGATGTTTTTGGCCGACAACTCCCATGATCCCTAGCTAGCAAGACCAGTGGTCAGGGATGATGGGAATTGTAGTCTCAAAACATCTGGAGGGCCGAGGTTGAGGAAGCCTGCACTAGACTTTTGGGGAACTCAGGGGCCCCTCAATGGGTAGGTCAGCCAATGGAGGACAGAATTCCTGGAAAGAAAGTTTCCCTACCCCTACTAACCTTTCCTTGCAATGTGTGGTCACAGATGGGTGGCAATAGGTGGATTCTAGACCACACAATCACTTCACAGCTGGTGGTGATGAATCCTGACAGTTCTGTAGGTGGGGAAATGGGACATCAGGAGGTCACTGGAGGATCACCTCACATGTTCTGGATGCTTAAATTACTGCAAAAAGTATTGAACAAGATGGGCATTGGTCTGTTCTAGTGAGGAATTACTTCTTTTCTTAAGCAAGACTGGATAGGGCAGGGATGGGGAGCCAGTGGCCCACCCCCAGGCCTTGTTAGACTTCTCATCAGCCCCAGACAGTATGGTGAGTGTCAAGGATAATGGAAGTTGTGGTCCAATAATATCCAGAAAGCCACTGTTTCCCCATCCCTGGCATACAGATTAATTGTGCCTAGACCATAAGTGATATTTATAGCACAATATTTATAATTGGATTTACACCCCTGCTTGTAATAACAACAATCCCCAAGGAAAATAATTAAACTAAAATACAGTTGAGAAAATTAATAAGATGAATTTGACCAATCACAACAATTAAAAATAATGGGTGGTAATCAACTAAGTTTTACACAGAGTAGATTCATGAAAATTAATGTGCCTACTCTGCATAAAACATAGGTTAGAAGGCACCCAAGAAGCCCCAATCCTTCGTCTTTCATTAGAAGGTACTCCTGGTCATTTGGTCACCCCCTTTCTGCATCTTTTCTATCCTTTTGGACAGCACAACAGCACTGTCCCCATTAGAACTGACATTCAGAGAATTACTGCACGTGGCAGTAGTGTATGTCCTTATGTTCTCAGTGGTTGAGCATCTTAGTGGTTGCAGATAGGGCTGGGATTGTCCCACCTGAAACTCTAGTAAGCCCCCGTCACTCATTGTGGACAATATTGAACCAATATTTGGCAGTGCACAAGGCATCTTCCTTTGTTTTCTTCCTTGTCTCTCCTCTACAATGTCTCCTGTTTCTAGCTTTAAACTGCAAGCCGGAGAATGATATCTAATTGTTGTACTTGTCTAGCAATTTTAGCAGCACAGCATTATTGAGGATAATAGGAGTAGCATACCTAAAATAAGATCTCATCCACCTATCCTCAATGAAGTTAGTAACCAAGCAGCAGGCTCACATGGCCCCAAATTAAAATCCAGAAATCACCTCTAATTTTACAAATCACATATGGGCAAAATGACCAAATTAGACAAAATTAAAGGTGTTTTTGTGTGTGTGTGTGGAAGCACATGTTGCTACTGTGATGTGATCAGAAGGTAATGTGAAGTCTCTGCTATTTGCCAGGAAGTAAATCAAGACCAAAAAAATAAGAGCAAATGTTAATCTAGATTAATGCTTAGAATGGGGTGCGGTTAAGGGGCAGCAAGGACTGCCTTTCTGGCTAGCTGCTCTCCTCTTCCTCCTCTCACAAAGCCTTCTGGGAATATTGCTACATCATCATGCAGCATCACCACCAGATAGCTTCTGGGGCAAAAACAGTAGCTGCCAGCCTGTGTTCCAGTCCATCATGAGGCAAGACAGGGCCATGGACAGCTGTAAGTGGAGAATTGAAGCCTGATGTGTCCCTTTAGTCCGTCTAATCCAGGCATGGCCAAACTTGGTCTTCCAACTGTTTTGGGACTACTACTCCCATCATCCCTCGCTAACAGGACCAGTGGTCAGGGATGATAGGAATTGTAGTCCCAAAACAGCTAGAGGGCCAAGTTTGGCCATGCCTGGTAATCCTACTAAAACTCCAATCCCTTTGCTTGAAAAGTGTGAATCCTTAAAGGACCAGGCTTTGTCTCTCAAAGGCAAATCTTGTCTTCTGTTCTGTTGACCTGACATGGTCCCTATGACATTGGGTAGGCACGGTGAAGCAGAAAGTACTTGATATACCAGGTGGCACAGGCTTGGGGGAAGTTGCCCATAAGCTTCCTAGCTCAGTTTCCACAGGCTTCTGGTCCAGCAGCCATGCTCTTGGTTGGCTCATCATCAATGGCAGCTAATGGTTGGTGGCCACCAACGAGAGCTCTTTTACCATTTCTGCTGGTAAGCCCTCCACTTCATCCCCCAAATCACTAAACGTTTGAAGTTTGATGGGCGGCATGCAAATGATAAAATGACTATCATTATTATTATTCCCACCCATTTGCATGCTATAAATGGGGCGGTGAAGGGAGCACCGTTTTGGCCCAGCCCAAATATTGATGCCAAAGTTTTCAGCCTTCCCACAAAGGCGTCCTGCTCTGCACCAAGAAGAGGCAAGATGAGGATCTCATGAAAAAAGCTCTGAAGTTGCTCCAGCAAGGACCAAGGTGAAACTGAGCCCTTATATAGCAGCAGCTGCAGGTGGAACCTGATTGTTTGCACCACCCATGCTGCAAGCTTCTGCTTGATGAAGAGGGTCCAACTTTCTTCATTAATCTCCTGCTGCAATGGAGCAGGGGAGCCTCAGGTGCTCCTGGACTGTTCTCTTTACAGGGGAATCCTCTGAGTCTGAAGATGTTAGTGCCACATCCTTGAATGGGGCGGGGCACTGATCCCACAGGTTCATTGGTTAGCAGTGTTTCTGGGGCTCGCCCTTTGGCCTCTTGCCTCCTTTACCTGATGAAGAGAAATCTGAAGCCTGGTCTCTGACATTATGCCCAGCTAGGGACTGGGGGTGTGTATCACATGGAAAGTGATTTGTTAGCTTTGTCTCCTGGAATATTGATGTGTGACCTACTGCGTGGCTTGTATTGGAATGAGCAAGGCTTCCAATTCCTTCTTTTTTTCTTTCTAATCAGGCTTCCAATGCAAATTTATCTAGTTTGCAATATGTGAATGTATTCAGAGGCAAGCTCTCTTACCCCTGAAAATGGTTTTCAATTTGTAATTTGCACTCAGAAATGCTAGCAGGTTATTTTGCTTGTGTTCCTCAGAGTAGGCATTCAAAAAGAAAGTTGCTATGATGATGAACAGTTGGCAGAGATTGTAGATTACTGAAATTGACAAACTCCCCCCCTTTTTTTATATGGGCATAGAATTCACAGTGTCTGACTCAAGTAATTAACTTGCCCGGGAATTTCCAAGTTCTAAAAACTCACATAAACCCCCAAGGGTAGGGCTTTCATCATGTAAATGTGACCTTCACAAATGCAGATCGTGAATATTTCCAAGTCTGGCCATATATAAACACTCATACACCCAGCCTTGCCTCAGGAATTAAGGAGCCCATTGAAAAAGATTGCTAAACAAGCATTTGTTTAAATTTTTTTGCCTTCCCGCAGATACAGCCAACCTACACCAGTTGATCATGCACGGGGAATTACAAACCAGTGTATATGTAGCAAGTTTGAAAATCCAAGTACAGTGGTACCTCGGGTTAAGTACTTAATTCGTTCCGGAGGTCCGTACTTAACCTGAAACTGTTCTTAACCTGAAGCACCACTTTAGCTAATGGGGCCTCCTGCTGCTGCTGCGCCGCTGGAGCACGATTTCTGTTCTCATCCTGAAGCAAAGTTCTTAACCTGAGGCACTATTTCTGGGTTAGCGGAGTCTGTAACCTGAAGCGTATGTAACCTGAGGTACCACTGTATTGGGTGTTACCCTATATTGCAGACAGCATAGAAAGACTGAACAATAGTGACTTACAATAATCCTGCAATGCAGCCCACAATCCTTTCATTCTTGCTCTCATACCACCTCACTCACAGTTCAGATCCCATGGAGTGGAATTCTCTCTCTGTACCTACTAGGTACCTTACCTATACATTTACCTGCCAGGATCTGATTCTGTTGCTAAATGGGGACAGAGACTTGGGAGGAGAGAATGTGTTGGCTTTATTCATTTATTTAGATGGGCTTGGGTGCTGCCCTTTGCACAACAGAAATCAAATAAGAGAAAAGGAGTATATAAAATAACACAATCCTTATAAACAACACTGCAACAACTTACAACAAACCACTAAATAGCAATTAATGGCAGCGGCAGCAACAACAACTCACGAGTCTAATCTTATTTCTGTGATTGTAATTTGCTTTGCGCTGCTTCTAACATTGTGTTTTAATTGTTGTAACACGTCTTGCAACCTTAGCAAATCATCACCATCATCATTGTCTTGCAGGGGTGCTTTCCAGGGGTGGCCGAGTGGTTGAAGGCCCCTAATTTTCAACGAGAGGGCTGGGCCCCCTCAGTATTTTGTGGCCTGTGGCCGCAGCAACGCTTGCAGGGCCTACCTGCAGCCACAGCAGGCCCCGTCAGGCCTTCCCACAGCTGTGACGGCCCTGTTGGACCTCCTCCTCCTGCGTGACGTCACACACACATACCCCCCCTCCATGTTGGGTGGAACCCGGCGCCTGTGTTTCTGTTAGCTGTGTGGCTCCGTGCCGTCTGAACTATTTTGCACATATGAACTGTAGGGGTTGGAAGTGAATTAGACCTGATCCCCAGAATCAGGGCTACCTGCAGGTTTTTAAAAAAATCTAGAAGGCAAAAAGGAATTAAACACAACAACAAGAACAACCATTTTCATTTTTGTTTGCAATGGCAGGATAGTAACAGTGCCAAAATAATTTAGGTTTGAAATTTAAATTGATTCTCCCTCCACCTCCCCCACCCAGCCCAGGGCCCCTTTGCTGAGCAGTGAGAGGTTCAGCCAGCTAGTTAGCATTTGGACTCCTTATCTTGCACTCCTGAGAGGTTTTCTTGCCTTCAGTAGCAGGAGTGAAGGGAGGTGGAGAGGATGGTGTAAATTGCTTCAGGCACATCCAGCACAAGTCGTTTTTAGGTGTTCCTTCACATAGAATGCAACACGCTATGCACGTTGCCTCTTTCCTTCTTCTTCACTTTGCCTTCCCTGCCCCCTCCCTCTGTTGCTTCATTTATTATCATTACAATTTCATTTTATTAGTCACTCGACACATAAGGAGTGTCCCAGAGACATACACAATCTTAAAAGCGCAGAGCAAGGCAAACAGTCAGAAAAGAATACATTGCGATAAAAGCTGTACAATAAAAGCCATACGTAAAACAGACCCAATAAAGCAGCAGCAAAGACTCTGGCAGCAGAAACGTGCTATCAACAGAGAGCAAAATCATCCTAATGCGTCAAATGCCTGGGAGAAGGCATAAGTTGTTACCTGGCACCAAAAGGATGCTACTGATGGCGCCAGGTGGACCTCACTGGGGAACAGCATTCAACAAACAGAAAGTCACAACTGAAAAGGTCCTTTCCTTTGTTGCAGTCCTCTGAACCTGCCTCAGATGGGGCTCCTGGAGGAACGTCTCAGGTGAAGAGTGAAGGGAGATTTGTATTATGAGAGGTGCTCTGAAATATATTGTTTCATAGTGGAAACACTTGTGATTCGACATGCTTTCACATTATAAACAAACAAAGAAAAATACCTTGTTGTTGCAAACCTTCCCTAGAATGTGAGGAAGAAAGCCTGGGCTTCAAAAATTCAACGAAAAGGAAGGTGGGAATGAAAGAGAGCGAAACATCCTTGGTTGTGGAACCCCCTTCACAGAGAAGTTTGTCTGGTACCAGCCTTCAGTGGAAGTTGGTCTTTAAGAGCAAAGGAGCTCTGCCCATCAACCTCAATCTGCCCTCACCCATCCTCCCCACCTGCCCACCTTCCTACTTGCCTTGGAGGTGGCTCTGACACTCAACTTCCTCCTCCTTGGTCTCATTGTTCCCCTTGTAGACCTTGGCATGGAGGAGGGGGGGTACAAAGCTAGCATTAGTTGGCTCTGCCTGTCATTGGCAGGGTCAACTGCCAGTCCCAATAGGCACAAGCCACCACTGCCAACCATTATGTCTTTTTGATGGTACCTAGTGAAGACTTAAAAATAAATGGTCAAGGATTCCAGCATCTTTTATAACTGGGCAGTTGTTTTTGTAATGACTTGCTGGATTTTGTGGATTCATGGATTTTACTGGTTGGCTGATGCGCTGGTGGTTTGCATTGATTCGATATGATGCTTTGTTGCATTGTTGCAATGCATTTTATTGTAAAAAAAAGTAAAGGACCCCTGGATGGTTAAGTCCAGTCAAAGGCGACTATGGGGTGTGGCGCTCATATCGTTTTACTGGCTGAGGGAGCTGACAGCTTTCCGGGTCATGTAGCCAGCATGACTAAACCACTTCTGGCGCAATGGGACACCATGATGAAAGCCGGAGCGCATGGAAATGCCGTTTACCTTCCCACCGCAGCGGTACCTATTTATCTACTTGCACTGGCATGTTTTGAACTGCTATGGTTGGCAGAAGCTGGGACAGGACAACAGGAGCTCACTCGGTCGTGGGGATTCAAACCGCCGACCTTCCTATCAGCAAGCCCACGAGGCTATACTGAACTGAAAGTTGACTTACACATGAACACATACATTTTACTTGACAGCGTTTAATGTATTGTTGTGCATGCAGGTTGGGACAAATTTGTGTCTGCCCCCTTTTAAAAATAAAATAAAATAAAATAAATAAAATAAAATAATAAAATAAAATAAAATAAAATAAAATAAAATAAAATAAAATAAAATAAAATAAAATAAAATAAAATAAAATAAAATAAAATAAAATAAAATAAAATAAAAAGCATAGCATAGCATAGCATAGCATAGCATAGCACAAGGGTGGGGTATTGTGATGCTGCAAGGCTCCACACAGCCACCCAATGAGGAATGGGAGTGGACGTGCTTCTTTTAACTTGGCTCTACCTCTTCCCATGGCATCCTTCAACAGAGACAATGCCTCACCCTCTTCAGCTGCTTTATAAGAGTGTGTGGTTAGCTGGTTTCCTTTGGAGGGTGAGGTAAGTATAAATTTTGGGGTTCTAACCGATTGGCTTTTTCACCCCTGCCCTCCTGTAAAAAGTTTTCCATGGGTTAATTTTAATTTGCTCGCATCAAGTTAATTTGGTTGGCTAGGCTGCCTGAATTAATCACTGCAGTTGACTACCAAATTGTTGATTCACAGATTAAAAATAAATCACGAACTGCTTAAGTGTGGGAAGTGTAGGTGCAGTATCCATCATTTTGTCCTTTATAAATGATTGTTTATTTATTTGCAGGATGGCTTACCTTCCACTATTTCATTAAAATACCAGAGCTGCTGACAACAGTTACATATACAACAGAAGCACATAAAAAACTGAAACCTACAGATCACTGGTAAGCTATTAAAGAAAGATCTTTCAGGCTTAACATGGGCATCTGTGAGGACAGGAGGCTGGATCAAATGGACCACTGGCCTGATCCAACTGGCTCTTCTTGTGTTCTTAATGATTACTGGCAGTCATCTTTGAGAATTCCTGGAGAACAGGCGAAGTCCCGGCAGACTGGAGGAGGGCAAATGTTGTCCCTATTTTCAAGGGGAAAAGAGAGGACCCAAATAATTATCGCCCAGTCAGTCTGACATCAATACCAGGGAAGATTCTGGAGCAGATCATTAAGCAAACAGTCTGTGAGCACCTAGAAAGGAATGCTGTGATCACCAATAGTCAGCATGGATTTCTGAAAAATAAGTCATGTCAGACTAACCTGATCTCGTTTTTTGACATAATTACAAGCCTGGTAGATGAAGGGAACGCAGTGGATGTAGCCTACCTTGATTTCAGCAAGGCATTCGACAAGGTGCCCCATAATATTCTTGTAAAGAAGCTGGTAAAATGCGGTCTTGACTATGCTACCACCCAGTGGATTTGTAACTGGCTGACTGACCGAACCCAAAGGGTGCTCATCAATGGTTCCTCTTCATCCTGGAGAAGAGTGACTAGTGGGGTGCCACAGGGTTCTGTCTTGGGCCCAGTCTTATTCAACATCTTTATCAACGACTTGGATGATGGACTCAAGGGCATCCTGATCAAATTTGCAGATGACACCGAACTGGGAGGGGTGGCTAACACCCCAGAGGACAGGATCACACTTCAAAACGACCTTGACAGATTAGAGAACTGGGCCAAAACAAACAAGATGAACTTTAACAGGGAGAAATGTAAAGTATTGCACTTGGGCAAAAAAAATGAGAGGCACAAATACAAGGTGGGGGACACCTGGCTTGAGAGCAGTACATGTGAAAAGGATCTAGGAGTCTTGGTTGACCACAAACTTGACATGAGCCAACAGTGTGACGCGGCAGCTAAAAAAGCCAATGCAATTCTGGGCTGCATCAATAGGAGTATAGCATCTAGATCAAGGGAAGTAATAGTGCCACTGTATTCTGCTCTGGTCAGACCTCACCTGGAGTACTGTGTCCAGTTCTGGGCACCACAGTTCAAGAAGGACACTGACAAACTGGAACGTGTCCAGAGGAGGGCAACCAAAATGGTCAAAGGCCTGGAAACGATGCCTTATGAGGAATGGCTAAGGGAGCTGGGCATGTTTAGCCTGGAGAAGAGGAGGTTAAGGGGTGATATGATAGCCATGTTCAAATATATAAAAGGATGTCATATAGAGGAGGGAGAAAGGTTGTTTTCTGCTGCTCCAGAGAAGCGGAAACAGAGCAATGGATCCAAACTACAAGAAAGAAGATTCCACCTAAACATTAGGAAGAACTTCCTGACAGTAAGAGCTGTTCGACAGTGGAATTTGCTGCCAAGGAGTGTGGTGGAGTCTCCTTCTTTGGAGGTCTTTAAGCAGAGGCTTGACAACCATATGTCAGGAGTGCTCTGATGGTGTTTCCTGCTTGGCAGGGGGTTGGACTTGATGGCCCTTGTGGTCTATTCCAACTCTATGATTCTATGATTAACCATGGCCCTTCCTCATGTGTGCTCTGCTTAAAACAAAAAACAAAAACAAAAAAATTCCTAGTGTTTACTCTAATTTTGGTTGTGAATCTTTCAGTCGCAGAAATAGAACGTTTGTGCATTCTTTTATATTTGTGCAGCACTGTAACCTACCTTGAGCTCTCGAAGTAAGGGAGGGTAAGGTCAATGTAAAGAACCCCTTGATGGTTAAGTCCAGTCAAAAGCGACTATGGGGTTGCGGCGCTCATATTGTTTTACTGGCTGAGGGAGCTGGCGTTTGTCCGCAGACAGCTTTCCGGGCCATGTGGCCAGCATGACTAAACTGCTTCTGGCGCAATGGAACACTGTGACGGAAACCAGAGTGCACGGAAATGCCGTTTACCTCCCCGCTGCAGTGGTACCTATTTATCTACTTGCACTGGCATGCTTTCGAGCTGCTAGATTGCCAGGAGCTGGGACAGAGCAATGGGAGCTCACCCCATCGTGGGGATTTGAACCTTCTGATCAGCAAGCCTAAGAGGCTCAGTGGTTTAGACCACAAGTACACAACGAGGTAAATGAATAAGCTGCAGGAAACAGTATTTCTGCTGCATCAGTTGGATAAAACCATTACATTACCCAATCAAGCCTTTTGGTTTCTGTATGAGAGATATAGAGACAAATTGGAGGCAGAAGGATTAAAACTGCATATATATTTAAAAATCATTTCTTTTTTGCCTTGACATTTACTCTTGATAAATGAACTGCACTTCAACATTTATGGAGCAGCAGGAGACCATTATACAGCTACATTGTTCTAGTCCATTGACATTATTTTGTAATTATCTCTCCTAGCACCAAGTCAGGCACCCTGCATAAGGTAGCAGGTAGATATAGCTTGCTCCCATCGAGCAACCCTTTTGTATTTTCGATGGGAGTTAGGTCTGGCTATTTCAGGCTAGGTGGATTTTTATTTCCCATTTATTGCACAGTCATATGAGCTCAGGAAGCTTCCTCATCCGTCCATCTAGTTCAGCATTGCCAACGCTGACTGGCAGGGACTGTCCGGGGTACATGGCCTTTCCCAGTCTTCCCTGGACAGGCCGGGGATTGAGTCCCTGCCAGTCAGTGCTGACTCAATATAAGGCAACTTCCTATGTTCCTATGATTGTGCAGTAAATGGGATTCACTTGGTTGGTCCAGTAGAGCAGATTCCGCAGGACTATGACTGAAGGATGCCATTCAAAGCAAACAAATCTCCAGCCATATATTGATATAAATATAAATAATTTCTTGTCCTTCAGGAAAATTGCAGTGTGCTCTGTATAAGGAACCAGAGTTGGATCTGTGCTTTCAGGACACGTTTGTACCTATTTTTGCTAGCATTGCTACCCAAGTAAAAAATTCTAAGTTGATTAAGTTTTAGTTGATTAATCTATGGCATGTATAATCATATAAATAAGAACAACGTTTCTAAAGTAAGAGGTGTGCTTTGGTTTTGGCTTATGCATGCATGCATGGATATCGTAAAAAAATACAGTCTTCCTTTATGGGAGAAAGTGAGGAAGGCCTATTTGAAGGTGGGACTTGCCATCTACAGTTTTTAAAATCATCATCATCATCATCATCATCATCATCATCATCATCATCATCAGAAATCTGCTGTCTGGTTCATCAGGTAAGCCATTTTAATCAATAAGAACTTTAAAATGGATAAATCTAATTTATTACAAGTTACATTCCTTATGTTCACCAAGCATTCTCTGGGGAATGCATGCTTTTATGAATGAGGGAAATAAATAATTGATGTAGAATGATTAATGGGCTTTCATTGAACTCCAGGAAAAAATCTTATACTTAGAAGACTAGGAGTCTTATGGAAGAACTTGAGTCTAATCACTATTTATTTCACTTATTCACAATATTTTAACCCACCCTTCAACATCCCGCTTGGACTACTGCAATGTGCTCTTCGTGGGGCTACCTTTGAAGGTGACTCGGAAACTACAACTAATCCAGAATGCGGCAGCTAGACTGGTGACTGAGGGCGGCCGCCGAGACCACATAACACCGGTCTTGAAAGACCTACATTGGCTCCCAGTACGTTTCCGAGCACAATTCAAAGTGCTGGTGTTGACCTTTAAAGCCCTAAACGGCCTCAGCCCAGTATACCTGAAGGAGCGTCTCCACCCCCATCGTTCTGCCCGGACGCTGAGGTCCAGCGCCGAGGGCCTTCTGGCGGTTCCCTCATTGCGAGAAGCAAAGCTACAGGGAACCAGGCAGAGGGCTTTCTCGGTAGTGGCGCCCGCCCTGTGGAATGCCCTCCCATCAGATGTCAAAGCGATAAATAACTACTTGACATTCAGAAGACATCTTAAGGCAGCCCTGTTCAGGGAAGTTTTTAATGTGTGATATTTTAGTGTATTTTTGGTTTCTATGGAAGCCGCCCAGAGTGGCTGGGGAAACCCAGCCAGATGGGCGGGGTACAAATAAATAATAATAATAATAATAATAATAATTATAACACAATACCAAGGCAGGATATAAAATTAAAAATTAAACCATGAACAACAGTCCACACAAGCGCAAATAAAGGAAGCAGATAAAAATCAGACGAGATCAATAGCAACAATAATAATACTCAAATCCCAGCAAAATAAATGGTCTCTCTCTTTTTTAATACCTGCCAACTAAGGTTTCACTTCATGCTTCTGATGAAGTGGGTTTGAATTCCATGAAAGCTTATGCTTTAATGCACTTGTTAAAGGTACCACAAAGCTCTCTGGTGGTCTTTGATATTCTGTGTCATTTTGACTGCACAGATTTTATGATTGTCCAGGTTCTTTGGGGTTGATGTTTGGTCTGATTCTTCTAAGCAGCTTTGGGCCCATCTGGGATGGAGAAGGGGATATAAATAGTTAAAACAGATAATATGTCACATGCTATGCTGACTTGCTTCTGCTCCATATCATATTGGCTACCACTGGTTTGCAGGAAACATGGAGAAATGGCACTTCAGCATTACAGGACGAGAGGGAACACCTTGACACAGGACTCTCATTTTCTGCATGTTGAGCATCACAGCTCATTCCTTCCGGACAAGAGGGAAGGAGGAGCTTGAATTGCCATTCTGATGCACATCATGTTGCACTGTGCCTTTCCCAGCACAACATTATGTGGTCACAGGAGATCTGACACAAAGCCTGGATTTTATAGGCATGGCATTTCTCATTGTAGGGCAAATGGGAAGCTTTATGGGTTACTGTTATTAGCTTGGAGCTATGGATGAATACAAGCATAATTATTTAAGCAGCTGTTCACACCTGGACTTTATATGTTGCATTGTAGAGCATGCTAATTGTCTGGGTAATAATTGCAATAAACAGAAAGGGCAGCCTGTTTGTTTTATGTTACATAGATGGATTGAGTTTACATTCTATTATTATTATTATTATTATTATTATTATTATTATTATTATTATTATACCTGCTAGTTTAAGATCAGAGTAATGGCTACCTCATGCTGGCCCATGCTCGGCAAAGCCAGAAAATCAGAAGATAAGGCTGATGCCACAATGGACTTGCTTCATGATTAGCAGTGATGTTGTGCGAGGTTACACATTTTGCTTTATTACTACATACTTTCCCTTATACTTTCAGGCACCAATTTAGATATGAAGGACTGGGTGCCTGGGACCAGCAAAAATGCCCCATGTTGTCCTGATCATGCATTGCTTTATGAAAAGTCGGAACCTGACTGTATTGAGAGAAGAATTCTCCGGTGAGTTGACCAATGCCTGCTTCTGGCTTACATCAGTAGCTGGCAGCGAGGATTAAATAGTGGGTGGTGGATGATTCTGAAAAGTAAAACACATGCATGCTATTAGCTGCAGAGATGCGCAATTGAATAGCGTGTTCCAATTGTGGCTTTGTGAAACTGTGCTTGTGTAAACTGTAGCTCAGTGGCTGAGAGCTTGAGGTATCAAGCGATGTTGCTCTTGATGATAGAATGGCAAGTGTTGGCAGCCTCTCATCTGCCACGGCAGGTCGCAAGTGTTGGTTTAATTTCTGTAAAAGTAAAATACTGGCTATAGTAAAAGGAGAATTCCCTAGATGCCTAGATCCAGGTTTGGGGCAAGTACTCTTTGGCGAAAGGACCTCAGCAGAGATTTAACATCACAAAACATGAAACAAAGCGAAGCATGGAATTTTAAAGGCTGCTAGACCTTTAAAATATCCTCTGAGTTGCTTTGAAAGTTACCCGCTTCTCGAAAGAACAATGGGAGGAGCAACAATGACCAAGGGAAATTAAAGGCCTCGATTAGACTGGACTTTTGAATTTAACATTATTAAAACAAGCAAATTTAAAGAAAACCGGCAAGATGGATTGAGAAAAATTTGGCTGTGGACTTGAGACCTCCAGGCCGATAACATACAGACTGATGGACATGGGGAATCCAAACCGGGGAAGGGAGGGGGAACTTTAGAATCCAAAGGCTATGTAACCAACTTTTGGAAACTTCTTCTATATTCTATCTTTTATCTTTTTATATAACTTTTTTATTTTGATTTAACACGTTTTAAAGAGGGAATTCGTGGAAGGAAACGGGGCAGATTTTGGGGAAAAATTTTTGTTTCATTTTGTTAAAAATGAGGACTGATGTCAAGATTGTAATTTAAATTGGCTAATATATTAGGTTTAAATTGGGAAGGAGAACTTGTGGAACCAACGTAGGGAAAGGGGAATACAGTCGGGAGGGGAAGGAGGGGGTCCCAGAAAGAAGGCTATGAAAATAAGGGTTTAAAAATTGGGGTTCTTTGTTTTTTTTTTCTTTTTCTTTCTGTCTTTTTCTTTATCTTTTCTATCTTTTCTATTCTGTTATTATTGGAAATTTTAATAAATATGATTAAAAAAAAAGAAAGTTACCCGCTTCTCTTAGCATAGAAAGAGACCACACCTTTGGTAAGTTAAAAATGGTTTACTTACGAACTTTTCAAATGTCCGATTCATGTGCTTTCCCATACAGCAGCAAGAAAAGACAGGCAGTATAGAGCTCACATGGTGAATTAGAAAGAACAAAGGGTTTGGTAACCCTTCCTCCCAAAGTGAGGGGGAGTGATCTCCCTAAGCCTGGGAGGATAGCTAACTCTGTGGTCTTAACCCCTTTGTGCATTAATTAGAATTGAGCATGTTAGTTAAATGAGGCTAGTTTATCTCACAGCAAGGACATTCTGATGAGCTTCAGCTTTGGGAAGCTATGCTGACCACTGACAAGTGTAACATGAAGGGTGTCAGGAGAATTCACAGAGCTACCCAGAAGTTTGGAAAGACATTGCTCATTTTGGTACTTTGGATATTTTGTGGAAGCAGCAGAGCCCATTACACTGCAATTCTGCACAAGCCACACAACTTGGCAACACTGCAAGGTTGTATGTGTGTGACAAAGGTGCTTTTCATCCTAAAACCTATCATCATCATCATCATCATCATCATCATTTTTAATTTGTATACCGTCTTTCTAGCTTACAATACCTAGAAACTAGAACCAATACTAATCAATATTCCAGGAGATTGTATGACCATGGCAATCTTTCAATTGCTATGTGCCTACATTAAAGCTCTCTTCATAGAACACCACAGACTCTCTGCATGGTCCTTTGACACCTCCTTGTAATCTATCTGGGGGAAAAGAGCAACCCCCGGCCCACAATGACCTGTGTAATTGCCCTGCTTACAAGTTGGTACATAGCCCCGGTAATGTAGGAAGAGGACCCCCCGTGTATTAGAAGAAGGATGTTAAAGTTATAGAAATGCTACACAGGTTACATTTGTATAAATGGATTCATAAGGACGGGGGACACTGAAACCATTCTTATAAAATGTAGATGTTATTTAAAAATAATAATCTGCTTCAACAACTGCAAATGTCACCGGATCGCTACTTTCATCTTTTAAATAACAACCAGCCTTTAAGCATCAACTTTAATATGTTTTGTAAGGATTGCACTTTTGGGCACTAAATAATTAAAAACTTCATCTTATATTTCAGCAGAGGGCACTCAGTACAAATGGTAGACCAGAATTATATGATAAAAGAAGCCAAGTGTATTGTATAGTATTGTACTGTATAGAATCTCCTTGTAAACCAGTTTAACGCACAGGTGTGTTGACACTCTTTCAAGACAAAACAACAACTCGTACAAAGTGTAAAGCTGTCTCCCTGTGTCCAGGTTCACATTAAAGGACACAGGGGCCCACCAGGCAGGTGGTCTGTAAGATAAAGTTTCTGTTCTGTATTTTGGGTCGTATCCAACGAAATCTTTGTGGGAGCAGAGCAGCTTCCACTCATGCAACAAAACATGCTGTCTTTCCCCACACCGCCCCCCGCCAAATCTGCTCTGGAAAGTTAAGGAACCCCCAGAAGAGATTTGGGAGGGTACAGAGGGTGCGTGAGGTTGGAAAGTTATATGGCATTTTTGTTGTGTGAGTCAAAGTTGTCCCTCTAGTGCAATACCTTTCGTGAATAGAACCCTTTATCCTTTTTCTTGCCTCCACATGTTCTCCCCGCCTCTTCGTATTCAGAACCAATGCAAACTTTAAGGAGATTTCAGTAGCCTATCAGCTAACAAAGTGCTGTTAGCTATGGGGAATCTAGTCAGGTTGTTTTGCCCTGGGTGAAGCCTCCAGTGGCTGTGTGTGTGTGTGTGCGTGCGCGTGTGTGTGTGTGTGCGTGCACACACACACACACACACACACACACACACACAAATGCACGTGTGGGGTGTGTGTGCCAAACTGGGTATTTGATCCGAGTGATATAAAGCCTAGCTTTGCCCCTGAGAGATGCATCAGTAAATGTCAAATATCAAACTTTGCATACCAGTACAAATAGCTCTGTATGTCTGTTTTGTTGCCAAAACACAAAATATTGTCAGCTTTAATTGTTGTCAGATATAGTTCAGGGTAGGTTTCCTTTAAATCCTTAAAGAGGCTGATTGCTACCAGAGCTAAGTATTGAAATTAGGGGGTGCATGTTTAATGTCTTTTTCTGCCCTCCATTACATCACAATGTTACCCAATCTTCTCAGTTCCCTTCTGGTTTTTTTAAAAATAATAATAATTATTATTGACTCCATCTATGCAAAAAAAGATTCTGAAGATATTTCACAACAGGAAGTAACCTATTGAAAGTCTTTAACAGGGCTGTTTGTACCTTTCATGGATTAACTATTTAAGGCTGATAAAATTTTAAACATTTTAATGAAGTCAGCCTGCTTTTCTCTCGACGAGCATAATAAATAATGTTGTATAATATATTCGTGCCACATATTTATTTCCTTAAAACAATAACAGCCGTGGCTCATTTATAAATACGTAGCTATCTGAAACTGCCCTGGTTGATGATATTGGCCAGGAGTGCAAGCAGCAGCAACCACCCCCACCACTCCCACCACCCCCTATATTTAGGTAAACTGTACTAAAATGAATTATTGTGGAATAATAAATATTTTTCCGGGGGGGGGGGGCACACCAACCTTTTTCCTTACTCAGGGTGTCATATTACCAAAGTCTGGCCCCACTCAAGGGAGACATACCTTTTCACCTTTGACACTATATATAATTGTACCCTATTGCAATTTGTTTTAAACTGTTTGTAATATTGTATTTTAAACTTGCAGTAAACTGCTCTGAGACCTGATGGTGAAGGGTCAGTAAGAAACAACAGCAACAACAGCAACAACAACAACAACAACAACAACAACAACAACAACTATTATTCATGAGAACGTTGGGCAGGTAATCCCTCCCCTACCTGGCCTGGTCTCCTTGGCAACGCTTCCCCCAGGTGGGATTGGACAACTGACTGAGGTAGGCGGAGACCTCCAGGTATCCCACATGAGGGAAGGCAAGGCCAAGCCTATGCTGTTGGAGCCGCTCCAGATCTAGGGGCTGCACACGTCCACGCAAAGGGTGCCCCCCGTTTTAAGCGGGGAGCGGTCATTAAGAAATATTGCAAACTGTGATGTGAAAATGTTGTGAAAAATAAGAGAAACTGAAATGGATATATTTGTCCATTCTTAATTTCCGGAAGGGCATTTGTCTTCATCATTATTATTAAATTTCTATGTTGCCCTTCCTCCAAGGATAACAGGGTAGTTTACAATATAAAAACACATAAATGCATAGCATACTAACAAAGAAAAACAATACTCCCCACACCCCACAGTTATTATTATTTATTCTGTGAACTGCCCTGAGATCTTATGAAGAAGGGTGGTAAATAAATTTACTAAATAAATACATTTTTTTAAAAGTGTCATGTTAGTCTAGTTGCATGAAAATGGAGTCTTGCTGCATCTGAAAGACCAATAAATTTTATTATGGAATCAATTCAGATGGTATGAACCACATGGATAGCTCCTCTTGAAAAGATATTTTTAGATCCTCAGGTTTAAAGGAAAATGCATTTACTAATCTTGCCTGGCTAGCCTGGCTCAGAATCCAACACTTCCCAATATAGCATGTTTTTGTCAAAGTCTCTCATTCTCCAGCCACAGCAGTCTGCAAAGGAAGAGATGGAACCTGGCATGACACTGAATGAGCCATCCTTGTCTAATTTCACTTTTCATTAAAACCTGAATGCTTTGATGCGTCCTTCAAAATCACACACAGGAAATAATTGCTTTCTTTGGACCCAGATTGTGATAATGCTATGATTAACTGCAATCACCCCCCTTCCAATTCATTACGGACCTTTGAAGTGGACTTTTTGGGATGGGAAAGATAATGGAGGAGCTGCTCTTTCTAAACACTCAGGTAATTATTGGACACAAGCTTTAATACCTTTGTGTTTTTGAACCACAAGTTTAAGTTGTTTATTTGTAACTTCGCTCAGTGGCAGATCATGGCCAGCCAGTTTAATGCAAGTTGTTCTTATTGTCAGCATTTCAAAGTTGTTACCACAAAGTTTGTCAAGTGAAGATCTCTCCTCTGCCCCAACCACCATTCTCAGAAAATGAGTCTTTCTACAACATGCATGTTATATATGGTTGCTTTTTACATTAACATTATCTGATCAAGGCAGCAGACTGTAAAATAGCAGAATATGAAGAGCAAAATAATCTCAAGACAGTGATGAACTTGGGGAAGATTCTTATTCTCATGAGAATGAAAGAAGAGCCTTGCTAGGTGAGACCAAAGACCTGTCTGGTCAGGCATCCTCTTTCTCACATTGGACAACCAGAGTTGATGATCATGATGATAAGAAATTATTTATACCCCGCCCATCTGGCTGGGTTTCACCAGCCACTCCCCAGATGCCTGTTGAAGCTCAGAAGTAGCCCTCTCCCATGGTTGCTGAATTCGAATGCCAATTTTGATATGCTATGCTCTTTCTAACTGCTGTTTTTAACAACTTGCTTTCAACCTTAATTTTATGTAGGGGTGTGTGTGTTTGTGTGGGTTTTTTTGGGGGTGTGTGTGTGTGTGTGTGTATTATGTTTCATGTTAACTGCTCAGAAGCTTTTGCAGTTAAACAGCATACAAGTTCTGTTAAATGTACCACAGGTTACGAACTTAATTCATTCTGGAGGTCCGTTATTAACCTGAAACCATTCTTAACCTGAGGTACCAATTTAGCTAATGGGTGCTCCTGCTGCCGCCGCCGCCGTGCAATTTCTGTTCTTATCCTGGGGCAAAGTTCTCAACCTGAGGTACTACTTCTGGGTTAGCAGAGTTTGTAACCTGAAGTGTTTGTAACCCAAAGCATTTGTAACCCGAGGTATCACTGCATATTTTATATTTTTTGTCAACCGCTTATAGGCTTTTGCAATTATACAAATTCTCATATATATATATATATATATATATATATATATATATATGCAGGTTTTGGTGTCCTCGGGTGTCTTCCCGTGTAAAAGTTGGGGTGTCTAGGCGACGTTTCGACGAGGTCTCACTCGTCATCTTCAGGCTGGTGCTTTCGGCTTCTTGTTACTGGAACAGAGCAGGATCTCAGTGTTTGAGTTCCTATAAATACTGTTGAGGAGGTGTGGTGTATAGCCTCCAATGTTCTGGGCAGAGAGGAAGTTCCCAGGCTAGTGTGCCTTTTCTTCTTTTGTTCCTTAATTACTTGAGGGATATCTTGAGTGATTTCTTGAGTGATATCCTGAGTACCACTTAGGTGGGTCATTAGGTGTGGATTAGTTGCTAAAGCCTTTGTGTCTTGACCTCTTGAACTTTGTGAAGAGTTTTTCTGAGAAGATGGCTGTACTGCACTTAGTTGTGCTCTGGCTTGGCTTCGTGTATAGGGGCGAGCTGTGGTTTTGTGGCCTGTGCCAGCCAGATCTGTGTAGGGATTGCAGGGGGGTGCAGCATCCGGAGGTGCCACCATGGAGGATTTTATGGAGGATTTTGCTAAACACAATATCAAAACAGCCTTTTGCACCAACCAAAAAATAGCCAATATCCTCAGAAACCCCAAGGATAAAATCCAGTTGGAAAACCAAGGGGTCTATGAAATACCCTGCAAAGTCTGCCCAGCCACGTACATTGGACAAACAAACAGACGAATAAATGCACGTATTGCAGAACACAAGAATGCCGTCAAAAAAGAAGAAAAAACTTCCTCTCTTTTCCAACACATGAAAGAAACAGGACACGAAATTAATTTTACAGATTCCAAATTGCTCTTTAACATGGAACATCACCACAAGAGAATAATCATGGAAGCCATCGAGATAGAGAAACACCCTCACAACATGAACAAGCGTGACGACACATCCCGCTTGCCAGACATCTGGAAATTAGCCCTCCCCACAAAAACTGACACTAGATCCAGAGGCACACAGAACGCCATCACCAATCAACCACACCAGACCCAAACCCAGACCCTCTCCACAGATAAATTACAGACACCATCCAGTAGCCAAACCATGGTGGCACCTCCGGATGCTGCACCCCCCTGCAATCCCTACACAGATCTGGCTGGCACAGGCCACAAAACCACAGCTCGCCCCTATACACGAAGCCAAGCCAGAGCACAACTAAGTGCAGTACAGCCATCTTCTCAGAAAAACTCTTCACAAAGTTCAAGAGGTCAAGACACAAAGGCTTTAGCAACTAATCCACACCTAATGACCCACCTAAGTGGTACTCAGGATATCACTCAAGAAATCACTCAAGATATCCCTCAAGTAATTAAGGAACAAAAGAAGAAAAGGCACACTAGCCTGGGAACTTCCTCTCTGCCCAGAACATTGGAGGCTATACACCACACCTCCTCAACAGTATTTATAGGAACTCAAACACTGAGATCCTGCTCTGTTCCAGTAACAAGAAGCCGAAAGCACCAGCCTGAAGATGACGAGTGAGACCTCGTCGAAACGTCGCCTAGACACCCCAACTTTTACACGGGAAGACACCCGAGGACACCAAAACCTGCATTCCTGTACCCGTGAAAATCTACGAAAGCATATATATATATATATATATATATATATATATATATATATATATTTCAAATGCACAATTCAGCCAAAGTTAAACACTATGATACTGAGCAATGTTACCGAGAAGAAAAAAACTGCTGACGTTCGAGGGATTTGCTTCAGAGTAAAAATACTAAGGGTGGTGCTGCATTTGCCTAACTCTTAACCCAGTGATCTGAAGGAAATGTGATTGGATCGTGGTCTATGTGCATTGGTACACATTGCTTTACATAAAGAAGCTAGTAGGGGGTGCTCTGGAACAAACTGCCATTCACAAAAAAAATGGGCTTATATGCCCCTCAGATGCTTTTCACAGTAAATATACATGCTACTGCGAATGACTAAATCTCTACTTGGTGTAAACAGAAAACAATATTATGCTAAGTCCCTTTAGTTCGGTAATGTCTTTTGGGCAACTAATTACTGAAGGCTGTCTAGCAACAGTAGACTTGTTGCTATACATCTCTTGGGCAATCTTGTATAAATATTGGCAGAATTGTGGCATGCAGCATTAGTGGTGAGAAAACATTCTGCACATTGATGGTGCTATAGAAATTAATAGTATTGAGGAGGGATTGTAGCTGGTAGGGCCCATGTTTTGCATGCAAAAGGTCCCAGGTTCAGTTCTCAGCATCTCCAGTTAAAAGGACCAGGCAGCGCCACATACAAAAGACCTTTTTCTGAGATCCTGGAGAGCAGCTGCCAATCAGTGCAGACAGTAATAGGCTAGATGGAGAAATTGCTCAGATATAAGGCAGCTTTCTATGTTTCTACATACCGTAGGTGATCAGTACTGGTGGACAATGTTTCCTGGAAAACCCCTTGACCCACTTGTAAAGCTGCAGAGGAATACCGGATGCGATCTGTAGTGTAGACTAGCCAATGTGGTGCCCTCCAGATATTTTGGAACTCCAAGCATCACTGACCATTGGCCAGGCTGCCTGCTGATGGGAGTCCTATATGGAGGATATCATGTAGAGTATACCTGCTGCAGGATGTCAGAAAACTTCCCTGGAGCAGTAACCTCAGTTCTGGCATAGAGAAGCCTGCCAGCTCCATCAGACGAGTGTGCTGGAGGGAGATATCAGGACCTTTGCAGCCTGGCTTCCAATTTTGACCTAAAGAGGAGGGTTCAATTCATCAACCCATCAGCACCAGAGAACAACCTAGTCCCAGGCCATCACGGTCAGGCCTGAGTCCTGCTGATCAAGACCTCTCGAGCATAAGACCCCCGAGTCAGGATCTCAGGAGTCTATACCCAGAAAATCTGCTTCCACAAAGAAATGTCCAACTTGATGCCAGGAACCTATGTCTACCTATCAGTGTCAGCAAAAGGCTTGGAACTCTCAGAACAGAGGAGGAACATTAGGCTCCAATCCAAAAAGTATGGCCCTTTAAACCTTCCATTCCAAATTGAAGGGGCAGAGGGTGGGAGAGGCTACCTAGCCCTTAAAGACTTTGTTGGAACAAGATGCTCACATGAAGCTGTTCTTGGTGCTGGACTAGCTGTCCTCTAATTGCCCCATCATGCTCTTTGTCCGTCCCTAGACAGGACTTGTCTTTTTGCCCAGGTTTTCCCTGACCCATATAATCAGACCCTGTTTTATGTGTTTGAATCCACTGAATCCCTGGTTTATTTAACTTTACAGTATACACTTTTATGATGCTGCTTTATTTGGTTTAGGTTGTGTTTTTGTTTAAATAATTTGTTTGTTTTTATATACCACACACAGTATTTCTTAAAAAATACTAAGCGCTTCCTAGATGCGTCTAAATAAATTTAGGTAAAGGTAAAGGTACCCCTGCCCGTACGGGCCAGTCTTGCCAGACTATAGGGTTGTGCACTCATCTCACTCTAGAGGCTGGGAGCCAGCGCTGTCCGAAGACACTTCCGGGTCACGAGGCCAGCGTGATGAAGCTGCTCTGGCGAGCCAGCGCAGCACACAGAAACACCGTTTACCTTCCCGCTAGTAAGCGGTCCCTATTTATCGCACCCGGGGGTGCTTTCAAACTGCTATGTTGGCAGGCGCTGGGACCGAGCAACGGGAGCGCACCCCACCGTGGGGATTCGAACCGCCGACCATGTGATCGGCAAGTCCTAGTCACTGAGGTTTTACCCACAGCGCCACCCGCGTCCCTTTTACCGAGGACAATAAGGAGATCCCACAGACAATTCACATGTGCCCCATGTGAATTGAATACCTGCCCTTGAATATTTTCCAGGAACTTCTGCAATTTGCAAGGATTCTGTGGTAGATGGGCAGTGATTCTTTGTCAGCACCCTTGATTTGAATAATATTTCCTGCATGTGCAAGCCATTGTTCCAGGGAGCAGCTAGCCAGCACAGAAAGATGCAGTAGTTTTTTGACTCTGGCTCATAGAGCAGGAGATTGTCAGACCCGATTCGTGACCTAGCCTGGCAACAGAACCTGGAGTTTTGCAGCCTCAAGTGCTTTAAACCCTTTGTTGTCCACCTTCTAGTCATGTGCAATGTCCTTTGAAGTCCCCCCCCCCACTCTATCACTCTCTGACATAGGCTGGAGGCTCTTTTCAATCCTGGTGATTGAGGCATTGTATTGTCTTTAAAGATGCTTCTGTCCTTGAGTAAAAAAGGAGGGAATCTTATTATGTTATCTGTGTGCCACATCTGAAGAGTGCACACTTGGAAAGAGCACAAAGGATGAAAACAGTGTTTATGTCTCCCTCTTTTTGAAGGAAATAAAGAACATGCTTTTGTCAGAAAATATTACAAAATATGCCAATGAAATCCACCTCAAGTCTGGAATCAACTCCTTTTTTTGTGCATGAGAGAAAAGTCAAGGCATCAACAAATTATTTCATGCAGCAAGAGACCGCCGCCTTTACTTCTATACCACACAAGTTGTAAGCATATTCTGCAGAAGTCTTTGCCAACCAGGTACCCTCCAGATGTTTTAGGCTACAATTCCAACCAGGCCATATTGGTTGGGGTTGCTGTGAGTTCTGGAGGGCACCAGGTTGGCGAAGGCTGTTCTGTAGGATTGAAGTCCATGATTCCTGAAGCACAGTCTGCTTTGATCTAACCATCTCTCTCCAAGCTTTGGCATACTTGGTTGTGTGAACAAGTCTGTGCAGCAAAGCCTCCTCTTAAAGCAAACACTGAGGCTTACTGCATCATGAGCCAGAGAGCTTATTGACCAAAGTTTTCTTCCATTCCACTCTACACCTCCTGATGTGATCACCTTCACCAGGCATGCATATTTGCCCTCCAAACTGAGCTGGGTAATATGCACAGTTTGAGACTAGATGTAATCAACATAAGGAGGAGGGAGCAGGATCACACCCACCTTGATCTTGATCTCATGGTCTCTTTGTCCACAGAAGTGACATATATTGGTACTTTGAATGTGTGATCTCGCCATAAGCTCCCCACCTATCTCTGTAACATACAGTATAACACATCTCATATATTTGCCATCATCATGCTGTTGCCCCACTACAAATGGCAACCAATTATGTATGGTGGGCTGGGTGGGGGAAATGCTCGCTTAAGAAACATTGGGATGCAGGATAAAATTGTACTTGATCAGAGGTAGTCAACATGGCATCCTCCAGATGTTGTTGAACCAAAGTTCCCATCATCCCCAACCAATGGCCATGATGGCTGGAGGGCACCCCATTGTTTAACCCTGTACGAGATCACACGGAAGGGGGATACTCAAGACAGGGCTGCCATTTTCAGCAACAACGTTGGAGTATTGTAACATTTACTTCTGCTCCCTGTGGGCCTTTGAAATGTACAGCTGTTTAAATTAACGCTCATGTAAAGGAGCAGTTGCCAGTTTCCTTTTCTGGGAGAGGATGTGGGTAGTTCTCGACCTTAGTTATTATGCTCTTTCTATCTGACCTCATCCCCCTTCTCCCTTTTCAAAGAAGCACGAATGCATTGAAACTCAATGCAACACTTTATATTCCACAAGTATTGTTACTGGGCAGCCGGGCCATTGTGCTTTGTCAGAGCTGTTCTCCAGCCACTAACCTTTCAAATGACTAAATCAAGATGGATGTGAACAGGTAGGAAATGGCATAAATCTGAAATGAGCTACCAATGCATGAGAAGAGGTCCACACAGAGAGAAAAAACAATCAATCAGGCATTTAGAACATCAGTGCTAGGAGAGACTGTTCTGCATGCTTCTTTTTGGCTTCTGATGCTGCTCAGATATCTATAGTTGCTGGGTGGCTGGTGGGCCTTACTAAATACAGTGGTACCTCGGCTTACAAACTTAATCCGTTCTGGAACTCTGTTATTAAACCAAAGCAGTTCTTAAACTGAGGCGTGCTTTCCCTAATGAGGTCTCCCGCCACCGGTGCCCTTCCACGTTTCGGCTTCCATTCGTAGACCGAGGTAAAGTTCGCTAACCGGAACACTACTTCCGGTTTTTTGCGGAGTTCGTATACTGAATAGTTCATAAAAGGGCTGTTCTTGAACTGAGGTACCACTGTACAGTGGAAGCTCGGGTTGCGAACATGATCTGTGTGGGATGCAGGTTCACAACCCGGGTTGCGATTCAGCACTTCTGCGCATGTGCAAAGTACGATTTAGCGCTTCTGCGCATGCGCGACTGCCGAAACCCAGAAGTAACTCGTTCCGGAGTACTTCCAGGTTTCAGTGGTCCATAACCTGAAAAAACGCAACCTGAAGCGGCTGTAACCCGAGGTATGACTGTATATTGCTTGTGCTAGAGGCTGAACATACTGAACAAATATTTCCTAAACATTTCCAACCAAAGTTTCCCTCTTCCATACTGCCAATCTTGGGGATGTTGCCAACAGTGCTGCTGTGATTAACGGGTCAAAGGGGACATTGATTCCTCCATATTCTACATGTTAGGCAGAATGATGGCTACCATTTCTGCCCCCTTCCATTGCGCACTGCTGGCAGCAGTGACATATTTCTGAATACTCTGTAAAAAGCTCCCTGCATGTAATGCGGAGAAAAATGTAAGGATTGCTCTACATGTGCCAGTGGTGGGTGGAGTCAAAGGCAAAAGTGGGCAGAGGAATGGATGCAAATGTTACCTTTGTACAGTTCCTAGCAGCCCCTCTCTAGCCTACATCCAAAGAAGCTTTGTATGTTAAAGCTAACACTCAAATTGGATTTGGTCACAAAATGGAAGGCAGTGAATCTCTAGGAACTCCTTTTTATATGGTCTTACCCAGCTGTACTCATCTGAACCAGACTTGGTCACGCTGACAGATGATCTTTATTGGGAGGGTGACAGAAAGAGTGCAACTGTGTTGATTCTCCTTGAGCTCTCAGCAGCTTTTGAGACCATTGACCATGGAATCCTTCTGGAGTGAATTCAAAGAATGGGTGTTGGGGGTGTTTTACAGTGGACCAGTTCCTACCTCCAAGGCCATTTGCAGAGACTAGAACTGAGTGATCATTGCCATTCCTTGATTGTGGGGTACCAAAGAGTTTGAATTTGCTCCCAGGGCTGTTTAATATATACACAAAGCCATGGAAAGAAGCCTTGCTGAGTCCCTGCCAGTCAGAACAGGAGGAAATGGGCTAAATGGACCAGTGGTCTGAATTGGTATAGAAGAGCTTCGTGTGGAAACTGTGAGGTGAATATAGTTTAAAACAGAAAGCGATGCAGAGAAAAGCAAATGTCAAAGGCAGTGGCGGACGGTGCGCTCCCCCTGCACTCCTCTTCCTTCGCCAGTGGTCAAAGGTCCTTTTAGTACTAGCTAGCTGAAAACCAATGACCGCTGTCCACATTAACTGGGGGGCTTTTGTGTGGTTGCACGCAGCCCCCCTGGGACTACGAGACTCCCGGCAAGGTAGCTGGCTCCCCCCCCCCCGCCCAGAGCTGGATACCTGGAGGTTCCTGTCTAGCCTCTATAATTAGCCAATCCCGGCTGGGGGGGGGGAATTGCCAAGCTGGTTGGCCTGGTAGAGTTAGGACCGCCCCACACTCACAAAAAGGGTGTTACTTACCTGTTAGTCCTCAGTCAGCTCCAGAACTCCCCCCACCCTGCCCTCCCTCAGTTTATGCCTTCTTTTGCAGTTTAACCTTCTTCTTTACAGCTATGTGGGCGCTGCTGTGGTCTTTGATGGTTGCCGTTGAGGGACCAGGAAGGAATTTCCCTGCATTGGCAGGTTTCGCCTTCCCCATAGCAAAATGCCAAAACTTTGGCGGTTTTTAGGCCTTGGGCGGAATCCTTTAGTCTATCTTCCCTCAATGCAGGGTGTGTGTGTGTGTGTGTGTGAAGCGGTGACTGGGAGGGATAAATACCCAATGCTTAAGCCATCTGAAAGTTTAATAAAGTTGTGGCCAATTTTAATCCCATAACACATTGTCGGGTGTCATTATTCCATCCAGGGGTCACTTGGGTTTTTTTTGGGGGGGTCTCCACCTGTCCACGCAAAGTATCCCATCTGTATAGTAGAACATTTTATATCCCTGAGTTTTATGGCTTTTTTTCGTGCAATAATGAAGGGGAGCAGCACAAAATGTATTGATCAGCTGACATCCTTGTGGCCATCAATCAGCTCCTTTGGGAGGAAGCAGGGAATATAAATTCAATCCATCCATCCATCAATGAAAATAGGAGATATAAAAACTAAAATGGCTCTTTAAAAACAACCACCACCACCACAGCAAAAGTCAGGAACTGTGCAAGGGTCTACATCATAGGTAATCTATGTACTTACAGCACCCTCCCCTCAGCAGACATACTTCTCCCTTCATGCAGACAGCAAGGAAGAAAGACAGTGGAGCTGTGATGGTGGATGCAATTTTCACAGCAAATACCCAAACAAAGCTACTATCAACACTGACAAACTGGAACGTGTCCAGAGGAGGGCAACCAAAATGGTCAAAGGCCTGGAAACGATGCCTTATGAGGAACGGCTAAGGGAGCTGGGCATGTTTAGCCTGGAGAAGAGGAGGTTAAGGGGTGATATGATAGCCATGTTCAAATATATAAAAGGATGTCATATAGAGGAGGGAGAAAGGTTGTTTTCTGCTGCTCCAGAGAAGCGGACACGGAGCAATGGATCCAAACTACAAGAAAGAAGATTCCACCTAAACATTAGGAAGAACCTCCTGGCAGTAAGAGCTGTTCGACAGTGGAATTTGCTGCCAAGGAGTGTGGTGGAGTCTCCTTCTTTGGAGGTCTTTAAGCAGAGGCTTGACAACCATATGTCAGGAGTGCTCTGATGGTGTTTCCTGCTTGGCAGGGGGTTGGACTCGATGGCCCTTGTGGTCTCTTCCAACTCTATGATTCTATGATTAACCATCAGTTAATAGTTGTTTTCCCTCGCTCACAACACTGGAACTTGCAGACATCCAATGAAGCTTTTCGGTAGTCGTGCCTGCCCTGTGGAACGCCCTCCCAGCAGATATCAAAAAGATGAGCATCGATGTGATTTCTAAAAGACATCTGAAGGCAGCCCTTTTCAGGGCAGTTTTTAGTGTTTGATAATGTATTGTATTTTTATTATTTTGGTTTGGTTTGGTTGGGAGCTGCCTAGAGTGGCTGGGGTAACCCAGTCAGATGATGGTGATGATCTGAAGATTCAGGATGGATAAAAGAATGTACTTCTTTACGCAGTACATAGATAAACTATGGAATGATCATCAACTTGGATGGCTTTAAAGGAGTATTAGACAAATTTATGGAGGAGAGGGCTATCAAAGGCTATTAGCCATGCTGGTGATGGAGGCAGTGATGCTAATTATCCGTTTCTGGAAACCACAGGAGAAGAGCGTGCTCTTGTGCTCAATTCCGTCTTGCTGGTCTCCCATAGGTATTTGGGTGGTCACTGTGAGAACAGGATGTTTGACTAGATGGGACTCTTGACTTGTTCCAGCAGGGTCTTCTCATGTTCTTTTATACTTAGAGTAGATCAATTGATGACAAGGTATCTAACATGCATGTTTCCATTTTCTTTTGTTAACCATCCTGACAGCTAACAAAAAGCATAGAATCAGTTACTTATCCAAACTATCTTCATTTGACCCCTTCCATATCCCCAGTGATGCTAATGAAGGGATTGCAGTCAAGTCGTGTTTCGTTATTACCGAAACATTTTGTGAATCTAAGTTTGGCCTCACTGAGGGGCAGTAGGTAAGGGACATAGAGGGGGGACGCGGGTGGCGCTGTGAGTAAAACCTCAGTGCCTAGGACTTGCCGATCATATGGTCGGCGGTTCGAATCCCCGCAGCGGGGTGAGCTCCCATCATTCGGTCCCAGCTCCTGCCCACCTAGCAGTTCGAAAGCACCCCTAAGTGCAAGTAGATAAATAGGTACCGCTTTATAGCGGGAAGGTAACAGCGTTTCCGTGCACTGCACTGGTGCTGGCTCACCAGAGCAGCTTCATCACGCTGGCCACGTGACCCGGAAGTGTCTCCGGACAGCGCTGGCTCCCGGCCTCTTAAGCGAGATGAGAACGTAACCCCAGAGTCGGTCACGACTGGCCTGTATGGGCAGGGGTACCTTTACCTTTACCTTAAGGGTCATAGAGGGATAGCAAGTTACTACAAACTTTGGATTGGAATGCAATTCTCACTGGGCTATTGTCTTGCAGACAAGAATTATATTATCTGGGCAGCTTTGCCATTTCCTTACATGAGAGACTTAAATAATCTCTGATTAAATATCCTTCTTTACTGTAACCCACTAATTCAGCAGTGTAATTTCCACCAGGACCTTTTCCCGATATATCAAAAAAAGAAACTCCGTCTGTAATCAACCTTTGTTCCGACAGACTTGATATCTTTGGCATTGCAGAGCTGACAGGTTTGGCTAAACAGGCTACAGCTCAATGGTAAAGCACAGCCTTTGCAGATAAATCCTCAAGGTTCATTCCCCAGGTAGGACTGAGGAAGACTCCTGCATTAAATTTTGGAGAGCCACTGCAAGTCAGTGTTGACAATACTGAAGTAGATGGACCAATGGCAGTGGCAGACCTTGGAGTCTCAATTTCAGTGTACAGTGCCAAAATTTGGTGCTTCCCCACTTCCCCTTCTACATCATAGTTGTGCCTCTTTTTTGAGGCTCTGTGCCTGGTGCAACTGAACCAGCTGCTCTCTCCGTAATCTGCCTCTGTCAATAGTCTGACTTGGTATAAGTTAACTTCCAATGTTCCTATGCCTTTATATTGCCTGGGGGGGAAATCCATAGAAAGCTGAATATAGCCTTAAAAAGCCCTCTTCAGCTATTAAGTTGTTGCTCGTCAGTGTCAATAATACTGAGCTTGATGCACCAGCGGTCTGACTTGGTATAAGGCAGCTTCCTCTGCTCCTAATGCAGAAACTCGACTGTAAAAAAGAGTGGCATTGTTTTTCTAACAGATGACAAGGAAAGGTTATTTCAAATCTTCTTCATGAGCAATAAAAGCAATGGAAGTTGATTGAATTCTAGACAAAAGCTGTGACTTGGTCAGAAGAAGAAAGCGGACAAATCTGTGATTGTTCTTTGGAGGCAATCTTCTTCAAAGTACATCAAAGCCGCAAGAGTCACATTTAATATTATTTCCACTAAAGAAATGTGTGAGTGTGATCATTCACCATCGTCTCCTGTTGGCCTCTTAGTTAGAACACTCCCCCCCCCCCCCATCTTCCCTGCAGTTTCATTGCCTGGTTTCATGTATCAATTTTCATGGGTTCCAATCTGGATCTGAGTGAGGGGCGGAGAAGGGGAAGAGCCCCACTGAGCTAGTCAAAGTCCTTGTGCAGGCTTTCAGTAGCAGGACTTGTTAGCTGAATCCTTTTGCTGGATCTGCATAGTTTCTTCTGCTCAGGACAGCATCAAACATCCAAGCAGGCTTTCCCAGCAACTTTCCTCCCTCATCTGTATTTTGATTTGATACACCTTGCAATTGTACATTTTCTAAAGGCAATGAAATATCCACAAGCTTCCAGGGATGCAAATCTCACCAGATAAAAAGGAATAATTCTTGCATTTCTCATGTTCTCTTTTTATCTAAACATTTCCATGGACCCCATAAGATTCATGCATGGATGCAGCCACCTCCCCATCTTCCATTCTTCTTCCTCTTCTTTATTTCTTTATTTCTTCCTTCCTTTCTTCCTCCCTTCCTCCCTCCTCCTCCTACGTCATCATCATCTTCTTCTTCTCCTCCTTCTTCTCTCTCCTGTCACCCCTCATTTAATTAAAGCCCCACTTTGCATGCCCCTCCCTCTCCTCCATCCTCACCCCCAACCTTACCCCATCCTCACTCAACATCCCATATAGAGGCACTGGGTTAATTAAACCTGGATTATAATTGTGCCCTATATCTATTATACTTTCATACTAAAACAAACTTAATGGATTTATTTATGCATGGGTAGAGTAGAAATCAGTTATGGTTGCTCAATAAATATGCACCCCACCTGACAGACCTTCTACTTCTGTCCCAAATCCTCCCACAGAATTTGTGTAGATACTGTATAAGCAAGCATACACTCAAATAACTTCTCTGCTAGTATCGGTGTGTGTGTGTGTAAAAGTTACCTTTGGTGGCAAAACAAATGTTTGTTTACTGGAAGAATCTCACGTCTTATTAGTCACAAAATCATTCTGTAGCTCCCTGCTGCTTTTCAATTTAATTAATCAGTTTTACATAATGAAATTCAAGAAGCCTTGAATTGAATTCACTTTTTGAAAACACACACAGAAACACACACACACACACACACACACACACACACACACACACACACACACCTGTTTTATCAAATACCTGAACACACTGGGCCCGAATCCAGAGGAATTTGAGTGCTTCTGAGTTCCAGTCATTTCTGTGGGGCTGATTTTGGGAGAGTTCACACATTCACTGGCTGGCCTTTGTGTGGGGAACAGAAGTGTCCCACCGTTTGTAAGGGGTTAAATGTGAGCTGAGCAACAGCTGGGTACCTTCATTTCACAGGATGTCTCCCCGCTGAGAAAGAAGGAACAGGTTGCAGAAATTAAATTACTACATAGCTCTTATTACATGCACAATAGTAAACCCCTATGGCCAATGCCTGGCACTAAAGGGAATGCTTGTTCCCCATTAATTTTTGTGGGATTTAGGCAGTTTGAATGTTATGTGTGCAATGTACCCACTTGCAAAAGGAAGGTGAAGTATGTTATGAACACGGGTTTCTACGACATCCACATTTCCTAACTGCTTGCTAGACTTTTCTGCGAAGAACACAGCCACCTGATCCGAGATGTGTGGCCATTTTTCATTGTTCTAAAGACAAATCTATTGGTTCTCGTCTCTTTAGGACTTTGGGAGTGAGAAAGATCTAGACCCTTTACAAAAGGTAGGAAACTTTCTTGGCTCTGCGGTCAAGATCCTTTTCAGGGTTGGCCTCAGGGGCCAAATTAGGCAGGGGAGGGACACCCACCTATTATTATTATGATTTATAAAATTTATATATCATGGTCCATGATGTACAAACCCATGAACAGATAACATAATAACAAAATACATAAGAGAATAACAAAAAACAAACAAACCCCACCATGATGTCACATAACTGGCAGGTTGGTTGCTCCACCCACCTATCAAATTCCCTTTTAGGGTTCCCAAACCCCCCCTGCCACTGAGGGAAGCAAGATGGCAGGATCCTTAAAAGACAGAATTTTCTATCCCAATGGTATAGCAGCAGCAACAGCAGCGGCAGCAGCAGCAGGGGTGGTGGTTGTGGTGTGAAATGAAGGGAAGAAAGACAGTTATTTCTCCCTTCTGCTTCCCCATCACCACTGCTCCTGCTGTAGGAAGCGAGAGTGAGGTGGGGGAGTCTTTTAAAATGCAGGCTTTTGCTGATGTGTGGTTAGGAGTGTGCCTTATTTCTGAAAAGCAGCAGCGTCCCAACCAAAACAGACTGGTTATCTAAAATGATGGACTACTTCCATATTGCCGAACTAACAGGGAGGATAAGAGGAGATATGGTAGAAAAAGTGAATAAGGAGTGGGCTATCTTTAAGGAACACATCAAGATTTATGTGGAAAAAGTAGAATTTCTGACAGATATTGAGTGAATCCAGAAAATGATTAGAGTGAAAGGAGAGTAAAGTCAAGATAAAAGAAAAGATTAAAGAAATAATGGAATGCGTTTAAGCTAGTTGGAAAAATAAAGTAGTGTAACAAGAACGGCTGGAAGTCAAGTCACTTGGTGGGTGTTCACGTGTGGGGTAGGTGTGTAGGTATGTTGATATGTACAGTATAGGTAGGTATTATAGAGTAATGTAGGTATGTTTTACGTTGTGAAAATAAGGTAGTGTATTATGTATGTGTACTGTGTAAATGTATATGTATGTGTTTTATATGTTGATAAAATTTATATTAAAAAAATAAAAATAGGAGTGTGCCTTATTTCCACAAATGAGGAATCGGAACACCACTTTAAGCTCCTAGTTGTTCCTTTGATGCCCTGCCCTTACTTGCCCCACACATAAAGTCTTGTGTGATGTTTGGTCCATGTTGTTGTTGTTAGTCGTTTAGTTGTGTTCGACTCTTCGTGACCCCATGGACCAGAGCACACCAGGCACTCCTGTCTTCCACTGCCTCCTGCAGTTTGGTCAAACTCATGTTAGTAGCTTCGAGAACACTGTCCAACCATCTCGTCCTCTGTCGTCCCCTTCTCCTTGTGCCCTCAATCCTTCCCAGCATCAGGGTCTTTTCCAGGGAGTCCTCTCTTCTCATGAGGTGGCCAAAGTATTAGAGCCTCAGCTTCAGAATCTGTCCTTCCAATGAGCACTGTAGCTTCCCCGAAATGGCCTTGCAGACCCTATAACCAACCTTCTGACTGGGGGGGGGGGGCAACTGAAAAAGAGGATGGGGGTCAAATATATGACAAGCTTCACCTGCTGAAATCCCCTCTTCTATCAAATGTTTAGGAGCCCTGTCCTCTTTTTCACCTGGTAAGTAAGGTTGGGATTGCAGCACCCAAGGTTTAAAAACTAAAGTATGCCTCTTTGTCTGTGCTCAATAAATCTGTAACCACAGATAAAGGAGCACTTAGATAATGGGTGTATTAATCAGTGAAGTGATCAGGGAAAATTCTCTTTATAATCTATGGGGATAAATGAATTGCGCCATAATGGAGTAGCCTGAAATCAAAACTTGAATCAAAGCAAGAATAATGATTTAAAGAAATCAGGTTCCCTTTGTAGTTAATTTGCACCCAGTTGTTCAGAAGACACATGAAAGACCTGTGAAAGAAAATTACTCGTCGCCACCAGCTAATATGGAGCAGGGCAAGGGATGTCAAGAATAAACATTTGTCATACCTGACTTTCTAGCTACCTGCTAATCTTTCTTCATTAGCTAAAAAGCCTAAATTAAGTGCGTTTCATCCAAACCTTTGCCTTCCACCTTGAAAGAAGGTGTACATGTCTCTACCACATATGTGCTTCTTTTAAACTTATTTAAAACATCTTTATATTGCCCTTCGGTTGAGAATTTATGAGAGATCACAGCGCACAATAAATATTCAATAGAAGAACAGGGTCTGGTGACTTCTGTTTCAGTGTATCTGAAGAAGTGTGCATGCACATGAAAGCTTATACCCAGAACAAACTTAGTTGGTCTCTAAGGTGCTACTGGACAATTTTTTTTATTTTTTTATTTCAATATAGCAACAGTTGGCATCCACCATTTGCTGGAAGAGGTTGTTTCTCCTCCTCCTCCTTAGAGTGACTGCAGGTAGCACCCACTCTGGACCACAGAGCACACAGCATTTATTCACATTCTTTCCCAAAAGATGCACCAGCTCTGTGGAAAGAGGAGTGCATGCAGAATTCTAATGTCTATTTCAAAGGACCATAGGAAGGTACCTCACACTGAGTTAAACCATTGGTCCGTCTAGCTCAATATTATCTACACCAGGGGTCAGCAAACCTTTTCAGCAGGGGGGCGGTCCACTGTCCCTCAGATCTTGTGGGGGGGGCGGACTATATTCTGGAGGGGAAAAATGAACGAATTCCTATGCCCCACAAATAACCCAAGATGCATTTTAAATAAAAGGACCATTCTACTCATGTAAAAACAAGCTGATTCCCAGACCGCCTGCGGGCCAGATTTAGAAGGCAATGAAATTTTATTAATATTTTCATATTGAGATATTTGTAGAATAAATTTGGAATAAATTCTTCCAACTTTTCTTCTTCTTTCTCTCTATTTCTTGTTCTTTTTTCTTTTCTTCTTTTTTCTCTTTTGTTCCTTTTTTTACATATGTGTGCTTATCTGAAATATATATGTATGTACTGTATGTATTTGCAATATTTTGCTTATATTTTGTAATAATTATGTTAAATAAATAAAAAATAAAAAATAGAAGGCGTTTGGGCCAGACCCGGCCCCTGGGCCTTAGTTTGCCTACCCACGATCTACACTGACTGACAGCATCTCTCCAGGATTTCAGAAAGTGCCCTCTCCAGTCTCGCCAGGAGATGCCATGGATTCAGCGGCGGTGTGGCCCATTTCACTGCCTAAGGCAAAATAGGAACATGCTGTCTCTCTGTCCTTACCTGGGAAGCTGAAGAGGCTGTATCCCAGCAGCAGCGCCACTTCTTTGCCAGCAGCAGAAGTAGTAGGGTGAGTGGGACACCCATGAGGTGTCTTTGGCTTCTGTCATCTGAGGCAGCTGCTTTACCCTGCCACATGGGAGGGCCAGCCCTGCAAGGATTGTGGGACCTGCATGCAAAACAATGATGCTGGGGCCTTCTGCAAGTGAAACAGATGCTCTACCATTAAGGTACTGACTCTTCCTCCTTCGGGGAAAGTACCATACAAAAATGAGTCAATATGTTTGAGCTGAGTGACACGGCTCATAAATTGAAAATGCACCCGTTTTCTCAAAGGTGTGACATGTGCTGCTGATAATATGATTCAATGCTGTACTTTTACCAGAATAATTCCTCTTTATTTCCTCCCTCCCTGCCTTCTCCACCCCTTTGCCCGCCTTCTGGTCAGCCCCATGCAGCATTTCAAACCAATTTCACAAGCAAAGCAGGACTGGTAGAAATCCAGACAGTCACCAACGGAAACATTGTAGTTCTAACATTTCATGGAAATGTTTGTAGCACCGCAAACGTATTATATACAAAAAAGGAAAGTGAAACATCTCTAGATTTCTGAATTATTTATTTGCCCAATTCCCTAAAAATCAATGCAATCAAAATTTTAAAACTGATTTGAAAAGTGTTTTTATAGACTTATGTAAGTGAAGAACACACTGCTACTGGCTGGTGTTAATACGGTGCTTTGTCAGTGTTCAAATGCACTTCACAGAGTAATCCTTACAACAACATAATAAGGTAAGATGGAATTCCTAAGGACAGGTGCTGCCATACTAAAGGATTGATTTCTCATTACTGCATCAGCAATGGCAGAGCTTCATGCACCGGCACCGGGTGGGGTGGGGTGGCGAGTGTCCCAGGGACGTGGCGCTTGTCCTGGGAGCATGGCGCATAGCTGTCAACATTTTCCTTTTTTAAAGGGAAATTCCCTTATTCCGAATAGGATTCCTCACAAGAAAAGGGAAAAGTTGACAGCTATGGCGTGACGTGCCGCCTATAGGGGCGTGGTGCCCAGCGCAGGCAGGGTGGGGACAGCCACGATGGCACCCCACCAGGATCATGCTGCTGGGGGCGGTGCACTCCCCCCGCATGCCTCTTCCTCCGCCAGTGTGCGTCTGGAGTATTGTGTGGCTCTTGTAACAATACAAGTTCTGCAGACTGAAACAGTTGATTTGGCACATATGGGATAAGCCATTCCTCTGCAAGTAAAACTGGCTCCAAGCCATTAAGGATTTTCTATACCAACAATAACAGCTGGAATGTGGCCCAATAACAGATCAGCAATTAGTGCAGATCTCTGAGTAGAGGTGTAATGTGGAGGCAGGATCTCACTCCTATCAGCTTCCATGCTGCAGCATTCTGCATTAACTGCAGTTTCCCTGCAATGTAAACTCCACATTGCAGTAATCCAATGCCTGACAAGATCTCCTGGTCTAGAAATTCCCCTCCCACAAACACATTTTTTAAAGGGACACTAAGTGTCAGGGTCCTGCCAACCTAGCAGTTCGAAAGCACGTCAAGTGCAAGAAGATAAATAGGTACCGCTCTGGCGGGAAGGTAAACAGCATTTCTGTGTGCTGCTCTGGTTCACCAGAAGCGGCTTAGTCATGCTGGCTGTACGCCGGCTCCCTTGGCCAATAAAGCGAGATGAGCGCCGCAACCCCAGAGTCGGTCACAACTGGACCTAATGGTCAGGGGTCCCTTTACCTTTTAAGTGTCAGGGACTGGGCAGAGGAGGAATGGTGGAGACTGCCTCCCCATGCTGATCCTTCCAGGGAGGAGAGAGAGGAAGACGGTGTAGATTTACAACACTGGTTTGCAGGAGGTCACAGCTCAGAAGCAGATGAGGGGGAAAGTTGGGAAATAATGGGAGAGAAGGCAGAACTGGAGCAGCAGCTGGCTGACACGGTGTCTTTAGAAAGCATTCCAGAACCTGGCGAGCCTTAAAAGTAGGAGAGCAAAGAGCTCAAAGACAAAGGGCATGTAGCAGCACCCATAGAAGCGACGAATGAGGAAGTGGGAAAGACGAGGGGTGGAGATTCACTCGGGACAATGTCATTATCCAAGAGGCTGGGTTCTATACCCTTTCTCTGTAATATTGAAATAAAAAAGGATGGTAAGAAACTTTCCCTTGTCTTTATATTTTCCTGGGCAACCAGCCGGAAGCTGCTGACAACATCCTGACACTAAGGCTACATGGGCCTCCAGTGACAAAGCTGAATCTAGAAGCACCCTCAGACTGTGTACAGACATACAGGGTGTGTGGGGTTGTTTGATTGCTGATGGCTCCAAGTGCAGCTGGCATATATGCTGGGTTTGCGCCCCCCCCCGACCACGACTGGCCAGTTTGAACAAAAAACTGAGCGGGCTACCTCTTGAGCCACCGCAGCCAGCCAAGGTCAATGATGACGTCAACTCATCTGAACCAGGAGAGGCTGTGAAAGCTCTGGATTAGTGTCTGAAGACAGTGGTGGACTAGAAGAGGGCCAATAAACTGTGCTTGAATCCTGGGAAGATGGAGGATCAGTGTTCAGGAGACAGACAAGTCAGATATTTGGAATCAGGTCAGACTGTCTTTGAAGGAGCAGGTCCATAGCTTGGGGATACTCCTGGACACATCTCTGTCACTCATAAGACCTAAGGGTATTCAGAGGTCAGGAGTCCCTTCTACTAGCTCGGTCTGGTTTACCAGCTTTGACCATTCCTGCACTTGAGGATAGATAACTGCAACATTGTGGAGCTGCCCTTTGCCCTGGTTTGGGAGCACCAGCTGCTGCAGAATGCTGCAGCCATATAGAATCTGGCAACCATCGTTAAAACATCTGTATCAATTTACAAAGCCCTGAACAACATAGGTCCAGTGTACCTTAGGAACCACCTGAGCCCTTAAACTGCAGGTTTATCACTAAGATAATCTACAAGAGTGTCCTGGTCACCTCTCAGATGGGTGAGCCTCATCTGACAGTAGCATGAAACTGAGCCTTTACTGTCACTGGACAGCATTCTGTGGAATGCTCTGCCAATGGAGAACCATCAGGTGCTTTCTGTTTTTAACCTTTAAACATCTGCTGAAAGCTTTTCTATGCTGCTGCCAAGTTAATGCAGTCAATTAAGAAAACATATTTCAGTAAGACTTAATTGATGATCTCTGATATTAAATTTTATGTGGTTTTTATTTTATGCTTGTAAATTGCTTTGACTTTTTAAAGTAAATAGCAGTATACTTTTTTAAAAGAAAGAAAGAAAGAAAGAAAGAAAGAAAGAAAGAAAGAAAGAAAGAAAGAAAGAAAGAAAGAAAGAAAGAAAGCATATGATTCTATTATGTAAAAGGCTTATGAAAGGCAGGCTAGGTCACTCAGGAAAGAGTTAATTTGTGAAAGCTACTTCTGAGCAGTTGCTTGGTAACTGAATTTTGCACACAGGCCCACCAGAAAGGCCACGATAGTTGCCTAGGTTGTGATCTATTGCTTATAACTTAATACATATTCTCAAAGAGCTTTGGCTGGATTTAAGTCAGACTGGAGCTGTTTGAGGGCATTTTTTTTAAAAAAAAAATATATAAGTATTTTCTAGGGGTTTAACTGATTTTTCAGTGCTGGGTGTGTGCTACAACTTTTTTGCTTGCTCTCTCACATTTCCAGCAAGGCTGCTTCAGTTGACCTGTTTTTGCTTGTGTTGCCTAGTGCTGTAAAATCCAACAAAAATGAGGAGCGCACAAAAGTAACTGGAAACAAAAACAAAAGGCAATGAGAGATACAACAAGTGGATTATTGATCCAGCATGTTTTGGGCCCTAATTGCAAAAGATATCCATAACTTCAGATCTGAAGCCTGCATTACATAAAATAAATAATAATGCACTTTGCTCCCCACATTAAAAACAAAGTTTGATCTCTTTTTCTAATCTGGAATGATTTTTTAAATGTATCATTCAGTTCTGCAATTATGCATGTTTTTAATTGATTTTGTATTTACCTGAAGAAGGGCCAGTAGGGTCTGAAATGCACTGGATCAATAAACCACTTTCTTTGTTGTCGCCCCCCCCCCACTTCCAAGTCTTTTTGTTTTTCTTCCCATTGTTTTAAAACCCAAATAAAGGTACTTTGGTTTTGATTTTGAGGTGAACTACATCACTGTGCAAGTGGCAGGGCCAGACAGTGGCCCAGGACCTCCTTGATCCAGCTATCTGCACACTGGGTGCTGAGCTGAGGGGGCACGATCTCAAAGCCCAGTAAGTGAGGTGCTGGGCTTTGGGAAGGAGCCATGAGTCTCAGACAGGGTCTAGAGTCCTCTCACCTCCTTCCCAAAGCCGAGTGAGCACTTTCTCTCATCTCCCTCTGACCATGCATTGTCATCCCACCCCCAATCCTCCCCAATTTTGAGCCTTCTTCCCTTGGGGGTTCCTTTTGCGAGGGGGGTTCCCCAGCTGGCGCCTCTCACCACGCCTCTGCATGCAGCCAGCCCATGACAACAAATTAGGAAAGAGAACACCCTTTTGTGGTTCCTTACAATACCATGGGCCTCTGCTTTCAAGGGACCAGCTATGTCAACACATCCCAAATCAATATCCCTCTTGTTGGATGTTTGCTGTACTGAATTCATACCTATGAAAGTCAATGGAAAGTACAGAAATATGAGCCACCTGTGCCACTGTTTATCCAATCCCCGATTTGGCTATCTCACTGTGCTTTTCTCTGTGACTGAGATGCATACCACAAAATAAAAATATGCCATGCCCTTCAGACTGAATAAACAGGGACTTAAAAGGACAAATTATAGCAACAGCTAATGACTATAATAGTTCTCAGACTTTTTTTTAAAAAAAAATCCATGCTTAATGCTTTGTAATTCCCAAATGAAAGCATTTATGGCATTATAGTGCCTTAATTAAATGGCAAAACAAAAACCTTTAATCATGGTTGAAGTTAACTGAAAACACCAGTGGGGAGGGGCAGGATGAAGTAGGAGAATACATAAGAAACAGAGGAAGGGAGAGGACATGGAAAAACGTTAACTGTAAGAAATGGAAATTCTCTTGCTACCTGTTGAACTGTCTCTAGTTTTTTTTTTAAAAAAGATCCTTTAAGTGTGTTTGATTTTTGCACATGTACATTAAAAAGTGCATATTGAGGATGTGCCATGTATTCTTTGTTCCAACAGCATCCCTAATCTCAAGTCACCATGTTCTCAGCTTGATAACTTGAGAACCAATGTGGTGAAGCTGTTAGATTCTTGACCCAGGACCTGGCAAATCAGTATGCCGCTTTTAGGTCCTTGTAGGAAAGGTTGGATATAAATTTTAAAAAATAAATAAATAAAGCTTTTTAGTACATACGGTGATCCATGAAAAGGCTAGCAGAATTGGGAGTTTTGAAAACCTGGAATCAATGGATAGCTGAAAGGCGGTAGAAACATTGGGGGGTTCTGCGGTATGTGAAACATGAACTCCTATGAAGGGAAGGAAGGCTTCCTGAAAATTCCTATGGCAATTCCAACAACCTGACAAGTTGAATCAGAGGTAGCTGCTTTGCAAATAATTCCCTTTATGGCTGCACACGAACAGAAATGAGCGTTGCTGGTAGTGATTCCAATATAATTATTTCTTTAGGTCTTAAACATTTTATATCCAGCAATTTATGCTTCATTGATGGGAACTCCAAGGAACTGGATGAAAATTCAATAGAAACAAAGCCATTTATTTATTGTTATTATTATTTAAATTTCTCCACTGCCCTTCATCTGAGAATCACAGGGCGGCTTACAATACAAAAACACAAAAAATGCATACCATAGTAACAAACAAAAACAATACCCCCATAGCATTATGATTTATTATGATTTAAAAAATGATATAAAGAGAGTATGCCAAATTGGCAATTTCAGGGTTTGTTGTTTAGTCATTTAGTCGTATCTGACTCATGCTGGTAACTTCGAGAACACTGTCCAACCATCTTGTCCTCTGTTATCCCCTTCTCCTGGTGCCCTCAATAATTTCAGGGTTATTGGTAGTCAATCCAGTAGGAGGTTCCTACTTCTTTCAGAGGATATCCAGGTGAGCTCCCAAGCTATCAAGCAGAACAGTTAATAAAGAGATGAGACGAGAGATTGAGTTGAATTTTGTCCCCTGTGGCCCTTTTATGGATACAGGTGGTTGTTGCTGTTATAGCTCACCATTCCTCTCAGGGGAGTCTAGATTGGGCTATGTTCACGTTAGTTACCAATTCAATTTATATCCTGTTTGCATATATTGTACTGTTGTTGTTGACCTTTTTCAGCTTCACTGTTTTCCTTGTTTTCCTTGTGATTCTATCTTAATGCATTTATTGCATTTTGAATTTTCTCTCTGAGCCAGCCAGCCACCTGAGATGCCCATTGCCAGGCAGAAACCTGGCACATAAATCTTTTAAATGGATTGATTAGCTGTGCAGTCCCAGGCATCTTTAATCAGCCCTGTGCCAAACCCTGCTGTTTCTGGTGAAATCTTCATTCCATGGGAAATAGGTGCTCATTTTGTCTGTCTCTTTTTTAAAGAGTCTGCAAACATGGTCGATTTTTAAGAGGAAAGGGGCAGGGATGTGGACCCTCAGCCCTCTCTGTCTGGCCACATCCTCTCTTGCCAGGCAAAGGAGACCTGCTGTGCATCCTCCTTGAGTGATTTGACCTGTCTGGAAGGTGTCCTTGAAATGTGATAATGCTTCAGACTTACTGCCACCAGATGGAGGAAAGGGAGGGGTGTGTGAGTCTGTGTAGAAACACTTCTGCTATATAAAGGTAAACTCTACATTCATTGGTCCACATGAAGGACATAAGAACATGATAAGAACCTGCTGGATCAGTCAATGGTCCATCTAATTCAGCATCCTGGTCTCACAGTAGCCAACCAGATGCCTGTGGGAAACCTGCAAGCAGGAGTTGAGCACAAGGCCGTACTCTCCTCCTGTGGCATCCAGCAAATAGTATTCAGAAATATGACTGCCTCCAGCTATGGAAGCAGAGAATAGCCACTGGAAGGTAGCCTCTGGAGGGCTGCCCACTCTGGTGGGCCTCACTCTGAAAAAGGTTCCCCACCTGCTTTGGAATTTGCCTACCTTTGGAACTGAGACAGGTTTCATTCTCAAGAGGTTCTGCACTCGTTTTTGGTGAAGGAGGAATACAGGAAGCTGCTTAATCCTGGGCCATCTAGCACATACATTGTTTTACACTGACTGGCAGAAGCTCCCCAGAGTTCCGGACTGGGAATCTCTGAAAGACCTGGAGATCTCGGGGATCGAAGCTGGGACCTTCTGCATGAAAAGTGGCTGCTCTACCACTGTGCTACAGGCACCACTCTCAGAGGTAATTGTGTGGGGGAAGGGTTTACATAGGGGCAGCCATGCTTGTTCTGCACAGAACATTATCAGAACATTATCATGTCCCATGGCTCCCAGGGGGACTTGTTCTTCTTTATTCAAAGTGTGCAATGGGCAAGTGGTCCCTGGGCTGGCCCCTCCAGGCTGCAGATGCTCAATCACTGAACTACTGGCCTCCCACTGCATCTGTGAGCAATTCCCCCTGCTTTCTTAAAACGTAAGGAAGCTTGCTTGCCAGGAACATTGCCAGTGCCAAATGACTGCATCTCTGGTGAGCCTTGGATATGCGATTCCTGTTCTGGGGAAACATCAGCTTGTTGGTTTCTGTTTGTTGTGCAGCAACAGCTCGGCTTCTTTATGCCAGAGCAGCAGGTGCCAAGTTAGTTATCTAGTTCAGTAGAACAAGACAAAACAAAATCCTCCCAGGACTTGAGGCTGGCTGCGGTTTTTCCCAATCACAGCATTATGCTTCTGCAGCAGGTCTCTCCTCTGCATTAGCATTTGCAAAGCAGCAGCTGGACCTGTCCCTGGAACAACTGAGGAAATCGTATTCTTAGGCTCTGGGCGGGCTTAGCCAATTCCCCTTCGTGGTATGCTCTGGGAATGGTATAATCAGGAAGAAACTCTGCTCTTCTGTAATGGAAAGAAGGGTGTGTGTGAATCCAGTGTAGCAGCACTTTAAATATTAAATATGCAAACATTAAGTAATCATTGAACAAATCCTTAATTTGAAGGTAATAAGAGACAAGTTAATCACAGTTAAGTGCTAGAATGATAGCAAAATAATCCTTGTTTCTGTTTACAAAGACACAGAACACTCCTGCCTGTGAAAGAATGACATGCTACTAAAGATGAACTAATATTGAGGGCAGCTCTACATGATATCTTCAAAGTATAATGAATGCATGCTTCAAGCACAAGACTTCCCCCAAGGAATCCAGGAAATGTAGTTGCCCCTTCATGGAGCTACCATTGCCAGCACTTTAAGCATGGACTGAGCAGCATGTTAAATGCCCCTTGATTTCCTTTGTTTCTTAATAATGGTAAAACAGGCATGGCAGCTTTGACCACACATGACTCTGGATGTGTTGATCTGTTTGCAGGTAGGCTAGGGAACCTTTTGTATTGGGAGCTTGTAAATGTTCCAGATCCACAATGTTGAGAAACCAGGGACCCGAGTCAAATCTGTAGCAGCGCTGCGTCTTTGTTTATGAAACAAAAGGTCTCCTCTAATGTTCTAAAGGAACACTTCAATGTGTTGCTTTGTGAAATGGAAAGCATTAGCAAGAGCATTGGGGTCATGATGTGGAGATGAAAAGGTAATTCTGAAATCATAGAACACATCAAGAGCCAATGCTGCTCAGAACATATATTTCTGTATGTATGTTTTTAAAAATCCATTGAGGAAGAAGGGCATTTTATTTCTGGTTCTCTAGCTATGGTTTTCCCAGTAGTCATGTATGGAAGTGAGAGCTGGACCATAAAGAAGGCTGATTGCTGAAGAATTGATGCTTTTGAATTATGGTGCTGGAGAAGACTCTTGAGAGTCCCATGGACTGCAAGAAGATCAAACCCATCCATTCTTAAGGAAATCAGCCCTGAGTGCTCACTGGAAGGACAGATCCTGAAGCTGAGGCTTCAATACTTTGGCCACCTCATGAGAAGAGAAGACTCCCTGGAAAAGACCCTGATGTTGGGAAAGATTGAGGGCACAAGGAGAAGGGGCTGACAGAGGATGAGATGGTTGGATAGTGTTCTCGAAGCTACCAGCATGAGTTTGACCAAACTGCGGGAGGCGGTGGAGGACAGGAGTGCCTGGCGTGCTCTGGTCCATGGGGTCATGAAGAGTCGGACACGACTAAACGACTCAACACAGGATCTCAGAACATAAAGAGCAACACTTGGGAAGGTGTGACAATTAAAACCAGTGTGGCTGCCTTGGTTCTCTTCCCCAGAGTGGAAAGTTGAAACCAACACTAGATCCAGAAAAGTCTGAGTCTGGATATTCCAATAAGCACCTACTCCAGTATGAATCTTCCCACAGTTTATTTCCTAGTTGCAGAGCAGGTTCCAGAAGGAGGTACTTGCTGTGGGGAAGACTTCTGCTTGGCCCCTTGGCACTACTGGTATGAGGTCCCACAGTGCTTCATCTTGTCTTCCTTAGATCTATATGAAGCTTCTGGATTAGATCATCAAGAGATTCAGCAGTGAAGTCTCAAACGTATGTTGATGACCCTGAGCTCTACTACTTATCAGGTAAGGCCACTGAAGTGCTGAACTGGCTTTGTAATGGGTTAGTTGAGGGTCAATGAGAAAATGGGCTGGACATGGGTCAATAAACTGAAGCTCAATCTTGACATTATGGAAATACTGTGGTTCAGTGATTGCACTGCGATCAGGAAAGAAGAGGGCAATTTGGGAAGATGGCATTTAGCTGGTTATTCCCATCCATGCTCCTAACCAAGTCACGTGAGATTGCGGAGCCCAAAAGACACACTTTTCCAGGGCCGTGCTCACACAGGACCCCAAAGCATGCACTTTGAAGTGCTGTCCAAGATCTTGCCCCCCCCAAAAGCACTTTTTTTCAGGCAAGATCTCAATACCCAAAATGGCTGCCGTGCTCTTGTGGGAGAAAATGGGGTGTGTTGTTTCTTTGGGGACAATTGCAGGGTATGATGTACATCATCTTGATCTTAGAGGAAAGTATGGGATATAAATGTGATAAGTAAGTAGAGATAAGCAGGTCTTGGTCTTGTCAGTATCTAGATGGGTGAGTGTCTGGAACCTACATGATACTAAGTCAAACTCAGTATTTTCCACCCTGACTGGCAACAACTCTTCGGAATTTCAGACAGGGGCTTCTCTCAGCTTGGAGAGGCCAAGGGATGAAGCTGAGACCGTCTACACACAAGGCTCTACCACTGAGCTATGATGTTTCCTTCTGCTCAGAGTTTCTAGAGAGATCCAGTATGTGTGCTGTTTTACGGACTCTAATTCTGAATCTCTAAGGCTGGCAGTTGCCCATGTTTGGCATTAGTAAATATTGCCACAAGGAAAACAGCAGGGTCCCTGCGTTGCTCATGAGGGGACCATTATAATATTTTTTTGAACTCTTGTTAGCAAACTGTCATATTATACTTGTCATTCTAATGTGTCTGTACATATTAATTATAGCCCCAAAGAGAAAACATTTTGTTCATTTTAATTGTAAGGGCCTCTAGTTTTCACTTCTGTGTAAAAGAAAGGGAGAGAGGGAGACAGAGGGGAGAAAGCCCTTATAGCTATTAGATTGGTTTCATTATGCTGTGTGCTGTTGTCCAGAATGAATGCCCTATAAAGTAGAACAGCAATTACAGCAAATTACGTTTGTTGGCAAAAACACACACACCCGAAATCATAAAATATTTTAAAAGCTGGGGAGCATGCAGAAGATGCAGGGTATAGCATTCACACTGAGATGCAAAGCCTCCAATCTTCTCTTCCCTCTCCATGGTGCTGAAACAGACAAGAGTGACTTCCAAAAGGGGTGTGAAGAACACGACACAGTCCATGGCTGAGTTAAGCAAGCGTAAAGCCTTGTACCACTACTAAGCACGTTTAGTCAGAGTAAATACCATGCACACCATGAATTTTAAAGCACATTCCTACTACCAAAGAATTCTGGGAGCCGTAGTTTACCACTCACAGAACGACAGCTCCCAGCACCCTTAACAAACTGCATTTCCCATGATTCTTTGTTGGGGTGCTTTAAATGTGTGGAGTATAGTCAGCCTTACTCCTAAGTACCTGTGCTCAGGATTGCAACCTTGAACTCAACTGGTTGGATCCAGTCTAACAGCGCAAGGCTAAACCATGCCTCCTCAGAAGTAAGTCCCATTGAACTCGTGTGCAGAGGGCCAGTATGTTGAAAGGGGTCTTGGAGCCATGCATCCCCCACCACCCCCAAGGTCACACTGCTTCTCCTGCTTGTCATCCTCCTGCCATCATGTTGAGGTCAACATCTGTAGCAGGGAGACTTTTCTATACTCGGAGCTCCCTGTGTGATGTAGAGCTTTGATTAGTCAGTCTTCAAAATCATGGGAGGTTCCAGCAATGGTAAGGCTTATTAACCTCAACCTGATGAGGACAAAGATGGAGGCAGCTGGAAGGGCAATCTTTTCCATTTGCCTTGCTACACCCCATTCCTGGGGGAGCAGTATGGTTTTTGCTGCTATTTGGGTGTTTTGTATTTTATCATTAGGCATTGTTCAGTCTTCATCAACATGAGATGTTTGTCTGCCCTGTTGATAGTAACACGACTTTTTGTTTAAATTGTGTTCTGTGTTGTAATGGAGAATGCAAATGAAATAAAAACCAACCAAATACAGGTTATAGCTAAAAGCATCTGATAATGAATTGTGTTAAAATTCTGTTCTGTATGTTGTTGTGGGTCACTTGGAGCATGATTCTACCATTGAAAAGTGGCATACAAATAAACTCATGATGATGGTCTTTCCCTCTACATGCAAATAATGTGGAGAGGGCTTTATTTATGTTTCAATCCTAAAGATAAAAAAGATAAAGGAGCCCTGACAGTTAAGTCCAGTCGCGGATGACTCTGGGGTTGTGGCGCTCATCTCGCTTTACTGGCTAAGGGAGCCAATGTTTGTCCACAGACAGTTTTTCCAGGTCATGTGGCCAGCATGACTAAGCCGCTTCTGGTAAAACCAGAGCAGCACATGGAAACGCTGTTTACCTTCCCACCAGAGCGGTACCTGTTTATCTGCTTGCACTTTGACATGCTTTCGAACTGCTAGGTTGGCAGAAGCAGGGACTAAGGAATGGGAGCTCACCCCGTTGTGGGGATTCGAACTGCTGACCTTCCAATTGGCAAGCCCTAGGCTCAATGGTTTAGACCACAGCGCCACCCACGTCCCTTCAATCCTAAAGCTTACAATCCTAAGCATGTCTGCTGAGATGTGAGAGGCACTCTTTCTCCAATGGGACTTATTTCCAAGTAAGTATCTTTTTAAATATCTCTGCAGACATGCTTAGTATCTCTGCAGTATCTCTGCAGTAGTATCTCTGCAGACTTGCTTAGGAATGTACTGTTAGTCACTGGCAGGTTGAAAGTCAGAAGGCAAGCAGATGCAGGTTGGTTGACGAAAGACTGAGGTTGGTGGAGCTGTGATCTGTTCACTCTAACAGAGCAACCCCCACTGCTTTCAGAGATGCTGCAACCCATTCATGAATTTCTCAGAATCTCCTTCGTAGTAAGTGACCATTCCTTCAGTCCATTGTTAAAAAAATACCGGCTGTGCTTCCCTATCCCATGCTGTTCTTTTGGCCTTCAGAGTGCATTTTACAATGAAATCCTGTTACCCCTCCTAAGCAACCCCCCGCCCTCGAAATCATTACAATCCTTCCACTGCTGGATTGAATCACAAGCCTACCAGCCATTGCACAGAAAGGTTAATGAGTCTTTGGAGGCATGCATTTTTCATAAGGCTTTGGGTGAGTTGGGAGCCAGCATCTTATATACAATATTTTATTCATTAATTATCAGATGCTTACACATATTAAATATTGATAATATTCTAAAGCATGAGTAGCTGTCACTTCAGCAGCCCCATTCTGATACTAATGAGAAATATATATACACTCTTACATAGGAATTATGTTGATTTATTTATTATTCTGTTGCTCTTTCTCATGCTAACACTCTTGCGTCTGTTCTCCAGTCTCCCGAGCACTGTCCTTTTCTCCAGAAATGCCTCCTTTCTAGTTATTTTTGTCTTTTATGCCAAACCCCTTCCTTCTCCTTTCTGTCTACTCTCAGATTTTGTTCTCTTATTTACTAACTTTTCTTCCAATTTTGCTTCATTTTCATCTCCTCCGGTAACAATGCATCCCTTTTAAATTCTGTTGGTTTCCATTGAATCTGATTATTCCATTATTCATGCATCTTTTTCTTCTTTATCCATCGATGTGCAGATCTTATCTACCATTTTGCAAGGGGATTCGAAACCCCTTGCAGATACACAATTCTCTCCTGGTGCATTCTCTGACTTTGATGAAACCCATGTATCTTTTGCAGTTTCTTGCTATACTTTCCCAGCCGTAATTTGATGGAAGAGGTCTGAGCTTAATAGATTTGGGTAACTTTTAAAAGTTGCATCTCTGCATCTCTCATTCAGGTATACTAGACCGAGGCCTTCCAAGACCGGTGTTATGTGGTCTTGGCGGCCGCTCCCAGTCACTAGTCTAGCTGCCGCATTCTGGATTAGTTGTAGTTTCCGGGTCACCTTCAAAGGTAGCCCCACATAGAGTGCATTGCAGTAGTCCAAGTGAGAGATAACTAGAGCATGCACCACTCTGGCGAGACAGTCCGCAGGCAGATAGGGTCTCAGCCTGCGTACCAGATGGAGCTGGTAAACAGTTGCCCTGGGCACAGAATTGACCTGCCCCTCCATGGACAGCTGTGAGTCCAAAATGACTCCCAGGCTGTGCACCTGGTCCTTCAGGGGCACAGTTACCCCATTCAGGACCAGGGAGTCCTCCACACCTGCCCACCTCCTGTCCCCCCAAAACAGTACTTCTGTCTTGCCAGGATTCAACCTCAATCTGTTATCCGCCATCCATCTTCCAACTGCCTCCAGACACTCACAGGACCTTCACATCCTTCACTGGTTCTGATTTGATGATAAGTTAATGTGAAATTGTTCATGGAAAGAAAGTGTCTCATCCCCTCCTCCTCAGGCAACCCAGCCGCACCCCCAACATCTCTCTCTGGAAAGTCAGGGATCCCTCTGAACAATGTAGAAGGGAGGCTGATGCAGGGGGAGGAATTGCCCCAAATTGGGTTTGGTTTCTAAGGAAGTTCACAGAATGAAAGTGTTCCCCCAGCAGCCCCTATGCCTGACCCCACATAGTTCAAGAGGCACCCTTGCCCATATAAGATGGCTTTTGGGGTGTTTATGTTGCAGATGGCTGTAGAAAGGGTAAATGAAAATGTTCCTTTTACATAATGGTTAGAGTATTGGGCTATGACCTAGGAGAGCGGGGTTCAAATCCCTACTCAGCAATGAAGCTCACTGGGACGGCTGCCTTGGGCCAGTCACCATCTCTCTTTTCTTTTTTTTAAAAAGATATTTATTAAAGTTTTTAGACAATAAAACAGACTTCACATTCACAACCAAAAAGAAAAAACACCATCACAATCAATCAAAAAAACCAAAAAAGAAAAAAAGTACAGTAAAAAAAACCCCATACAAAATAGAAGAAAAAAGACATGAAAAAAATGGAAAAAAGAACATAAAAAACCAATTTCTTAGATATTATTTTCATAACCCTCCTTCCAGACTTCCTCACATCTCCCTTTTCGGTGTTCCCCTTTACAAAATCTTGTTCAGCAATACTTCACCCTCTTTCAAATCTTATTTTGTATTATACATTTCAACCATTATGTCTCCAAATCTTTCCCTTTATTATCAGTTATTTAAGTTAGACATAACCTTATTCTAACTTCACCTTTGTTCTTATTCTTTTTGCATACTCCTTTCAGCTATGTCACTAATGCCATATTATCTTTATATCTTGCATCATTCTAACATTCATACAATTTACAATACTTTTGCAAATAGTTTTTAAATTTCTTCCAGTCCTCTTCCACTAGCTCTTCTCCCAGGTCTCGGATTCTGCCAGTCATTTCTGCCAATTCCATATAGTCTATCAGTTACATCTGCCATTCTTCCAGGGTGGGCAAATCTTGTGTCTTCCAATGTTTTGCGATGAGTATTCTTGCTGCTGTTGCTGCATACATAAAGAAAGTTCTATCCTTTTTTGACACCATTTGGCCAACAATGCCCAAAAGGAAGGCCTCTGGTTTCTTAGGGAAGGTATATTTAAATACCTTTTTCAATTCATTATAGATCATTTCCCAGAAAGCCTTAACCCTTGGGCACGTCCACCAAAGATGAAAGAATGTTCCCTCAGTTTCTTTACATTTCCAACACTTATTATCTGGCAAGTGGTATATTTTTGCAAGCTTGACTGGGGTCATGTACCACCTGTATATCATTTTCATAATATTTTCTTTCAGGGCATTACATGCCGTGAATTTCACTCCAGTGGTCCATAACCGTTCCCAGTCAGCAAACATAATATTGTAGCCAATGTCTTGAGCCCACTTTATCATAGCTGATTTGACCGTTTCATCCTGAGTGTTCCATTTTAACAGCAAGTTATACATTCTTGACAGTACCTTAATTTTTGGTTCTAACAGTTCTGTTTCTAATTTCGATTTTTCCACCTGGAAACCTGTTTTTTTGTCCATATTAAAAACCTCCCTAATTTGACGATAATGTAACCAATCTCGCACTTTATCTTTTAGTTTCTCAAAACTCTGCAATCTCCATGTGTCTCCAGGCCAGTCACCATCTCTCAGTGTAACCTCCCTCACAGGGTTGTTGTGAAGATGAAATAGGGAGGAGGGGAACCATGTACACCACCTCAAACTCATTGGAAAATAAAGTGGCATATAAATGTAAAAAACAAATATATTAATAGATAAATTTATCTTAAGATACAATCTGTTAATAGTAATGTTCTCTGCGTGAGGTGCAATAACAAGAGAAGTGTGTAGATCAGGGAAAGAATTTCCTGAACTTTTGTGCATTCCTATATTTTGTTCTTTCTGGGAGATGCAATCACAAATGCAGGACAGGCTAACATCATGAACAGAATGCTTAAGCAAGCAGATGCCTTGTGGAAATATTCCATCAATTAACCTCTGGTCCAAGTGCAGGTTCTCTGCACAGCTCCTTGCTATTAAACAATAGATCCTTGTCAGCTGTGTGGCATTATTACTTCTGTGCATATTCCATCCAAAATACACATTTTAACAAGTCATGAGTCAAGAAGAAAGGCTCCTGCAAAGTCACCTCTGAAAAAGCAAGTTTAAGCGTTGCATCTATTTCTGGTTTTTAATACTGGATTCATATATGTATGTGTTCAAATCCTCATATGTGAAACTTAAGCTACATAAGACTATCATCCGAATCCATTGTATGTAACCCTTAAGACCCAGGTTAGTGCAATTCAGTGCATACATGCTAGGGGCTGCCACCCCTTTCAGACTACAGCATGATGACATCCTTACAATTTTATTATATAGCTATATATTTTAATGGACTGTAGGTGTTTTGTGTGAATTTGTTAATATTTTGTATAATTTTAATGGTATAAATATTGTATTTATGTTTATGTTTTTAAATGCGTTATAAGTCATTTGGACACCTTTGAGCAACCAGTGGCTAACGTATAATAATGATGATGATGATGATGATGATGATGATGATGTCCCAAATATCTCCTTATTGGAACTTGCCCCAGAAACCCATGTATCATGGCATAGGCTTTTGGGTCAAGCTCCCATCATTCATTGGAAGGGCACTCGGATGCTACAGAGCAGCAGTTCTCTTGGACTCTACTTCCTACCCCAGAGACATGATGTAATCAAAAAGAGATCATATCAAAGGAAGTCAGGTGTGGGGAGAAGACAGCCATGATGACATGGGAGACCCACAAAATGTTGGAGTAACTGGACATGAGAAGGAGTTAATTTCCCTCATGAGCATAAACCACTCCATGTATGAGCTAATCACAGGTGCAATCACCGAGCCAGTTGCTGTGGCAACAGCCCAGTGCCTCAACTATATCTATGATTAGTGTATGTCAACTAATATGGTTGTTTGAATCTGTCTGAGTCTGTTAGTTGTCCAGCATTATATCTTGGGGTTTTTGAGTTATTTAGAGCAACAGAGATACTTCATATTTGTATGTCTCTGTACATTTCTGTACCTACCAGAGCCTACAAGCTGGAACTTATTTGTCTGTATATAAATACATCCAGAGCTGTTTTACTGAGCCTATATCATCTACAACAGTAAAAATTTGGACCTTACTCTGCTGACTAGTACTGCGGTCAAGATCCACTGCATGTGTATGTCATATCAGATTCCCAACACAAAACCCTACCATTCTCCTTGGGTGTTGCTGCTGCCTGAGAAAAACAGGCAGATGGTGCAGGTGGAGGCGAAAGCTGAACCTTCTCCTCCACTCCATATGAGGATTCTGAACAATAATGGAGCAGTCAAAGGTGAGGAGGCAATAATTCCAGAGCGATAACTTGGCAAAACTGCTGGCAGTTTCCTTCTTTAGCAAATTAACACGACAGATGAAAGGGTAAGACACCTGTGTCCTGCTGCTTGAGTGCCAATTTCAAGACCCCTGACGCTTTACAAGGACAGTTGTTTATTCATCCTGCAGACTCCAAAACCAATGAAGGAGCACAACTTTGACTGAAACGTGTAGGCATGAAAACTGCTGGAACCAAGATATAAAGCAAGCAGTAAATGAATGGAAGGAAAACAGGGTCTGGTTGGAATTTAACTTGGCAGATGAATTTGCATTGCAAAGGGTCATTGCTCAATTCAGAATTAGGGAGTGGAAAATCTCACTGTGATCTGTCCTGAGCTTTCAGGAACCAGGCAGATTATCTATCACCGTTTAAGTATTCAGGGGAACAAGAACAGATGGGCATTTTTAAGCCATGAAGAAATTGCATGTTCTTACTGTAGCTTTGCTTTTCCCACCTGCTCCCTTTCCTTAAAAATAAATCAATAGTCTGCCACTTCTTGTCTCGCCTTCTCTTCAATAGACTCAGAGTAAGAGAACAATCTTCTGCATGTCTGCTCAAAAGTAAATTCTGCTGTGTTTTCTAGGACTTACTCCTAATTATGTCCAAATAGGATTGCAGCTTTGGGGCCAGTGGACACACTTGGAAAACAGAAATTTCTATGGGCACCAGTCACAAAATGACAGTGGAGGGGGTGTGGCATAAAAGAAAATGTGCCAAGATCCCATTCAAAAACACAATGCCGGTAACACTTACTTGAAAGAAAGAAAAACTTTATTCAGGCTAATAGCAGTACAGGTCCAAAATTCAAGATTCCAAGGCACATAACTGATGATGCTATACAGCAGGCATAGGCAAACTCGGCCCTTCAGATGTTTTGGGACTACAGCTCCCATCATCCCTAGCTAACAGGACCAGTGGTCAGGGATGATGGGAGTTGTAGTCCCAAAACAGCTGGAGGGCCGAGTTTGCCTATGCCTGCTATACAGTTACAAAGATGCCATGAAGCTACAAAGAAGTCCTCCTGACTCCCTCATGAGGCTCTGGGCTCCCCAAGAAGGGCAGTAGAATAGGCCAAGAGATCTGCTCCCTCCTCTTTGACATCTGGATATATAATGGTTTGTAACCTCTCCCCTTCATCCCTGAGTGCCTGCCTTCCAGCCCCTCATCTTTTTTCCTTCCTCTTCCTCCTGTTGCATTTGTGAAATCACACCAGGTGCTTCTGGAGCAGAGGCAGATGAAGCTGAGATACACATGACATCATGGCTGTCAAGAGTAGAAGCGTCTAAAAAGAGGGCCCTATCTCCCTGCCATTATCCACTCCCACCAGTGGGGAAAAGGGACTTAAATCAGCCACCACTGCACTAGCTCATGGAGAGAAGCTGTATGTGACTCTCCTCTGTTCAAAATGAATGGGAAAGTGGGTGTCCAATTCAGGCACCAAATGTAATGTGACCATGTTTAAGTGGGGGATGTTCACTGGATGAAAGGCTGAGCCAATGCAAACAGGAACTGAGCAGGAAGAGCAAAAGCCTCTCACGCACTGTGGATTTGTGAGGGGATATTAACCACTGAGCCTAGGGTTTGCCGATCAGAAGGTCGGCGGTTTGAATCCCTGCAACGGGGTGAGCTCCCATTGTTCGGTCCCAGCTCCTGCCAGCCTAGCAGTTCGAAAGCACGTCAAAGTGCAAGTAGATAAATAGGCACCGCTCCGGTGGGAGGGTAAACAGCATTTCCGTGCGCTGCTTTGGTTTCACCAGAAGCAGCTTAGTCATGCTGGCCACATGACTCGGAAAAACTGTCTGCAGACAAACACCGGCTCCCTTGGCCTATAGAACGAGATGAGCGTGCAACCCCAGAGTTGTCCATGACTGGACCTAATGGTCCGGGGTACCTTTACCTTTACCTATTAAACCGAGACTATTCGTAGAGGTGGTATGTCGGTAACCTCTAGGGTAGAGGAAGAAGGCTGAACAGAAGACTCATTCACTTCATTCAGCAATGAGGATTACATTACATACAAAACCACACTCCTCATTGTGCTCAGTTATTACCAGTTTAGTTAGACCCCATATGATGCCACTATCTGTGAACAGAAATTAAACAGGGAAATTGATTATAAAAATGCAGCACTGTACTAAGTGTCATCAGAATTTTGGATTACCTCCAGCTGAATAACCATAAACATCTCTCTTTACTACTGTTATCATCCAGGTAAGAGCTACAATTTGATGTACACCGTATCATTTCTGCCTTGAGTGCTCATGCTGGGTTGACGTTCAGAATTTAAGCATCATACAAACAATATGTGTAACAAGAACAGCCTTTGGAGAAAGAGTTTGTGAAATGTGATATATTCCCTCTTGAATCTATGATGTGGAATTGTCCCACAATGCTGAAGGTTGCTTATTCCCTCTAAGCCATGGCTTTAAAAACTGTAATGAATCTCCAATGCTAACACATTCCTGATTGATTTGAAATTTCCTGGTGTGTGGATCCCACTAACTCTCCACTACAAAAAAAGCCTAACCTAAACATGTATAAACCTGCGCTGAAACAGCCTGTACGAATATTGCATAATACATAAATATTTGCTTCTGCTGCATAATTTATTCTACTTCTGTAAGTGAGAGAGGGTTGGCTAAAGAGTCATGTTGAGGAGGAGTGGGCAGACTTCAGACTTGTGGGGTCTGCTTTTCTTCTTTTCTTTTCCTTGATCCCTGAAATCTACCCACTGGGGCCAAATATCTGCACAGTGGCTCAATGGAGCAGATGTGCACTTAGACCAGGGGTTGTTAATGTGGCACCCATGGGTGTCCATGTGCTTGCTGAAGGGTTCCCTGACACATGACAGTTTCCTTCCTGTTGCTTCTTCTTCTGAGACTAGACTTGAAAGAAGTGTTCCCTTGTAGTCAGTATAGAAAGTTGTGGTTTGTGCATGGTTTCGTTGTGTGAGCGTGTGGTGCACTCATCAGTTTCTCCAGTTTCCAGTTTCTCCAGTTTCCAGGTCCCCAAAAGGCTGGCAGCCTTAAAGATGGGAAAAGGGTACCTCTGAGCACATGTGCAGTCCCCCAGATTTGTTTTCCTAACCATACCTAAGCTGTCAGCCATTCCACATGAAGGTCCACTCAGTAATCTTCAGTCAGAATGCTCTGGGTCTAATAAACCATATTTTCTCTGTCTAGAGGTTTCCTTCCTTGTGTTCTTGGACTGCTCCCCCCCCTCCGTCTTTTGCACCTCTGACAAATTAAGCTAAAGTCAGCTCATGTACCAGTGAAATAGTGCATAAACACGACACTCTCATCTGGGTGGAACATGATGACAATGCATCTCCTTTCAATAATCCTTCCGTTCTTCCAATAATGGTTGCTTTTGGTTTGTGTGGTGACATAGGTAGGTTTGATGAAGCCGTCACATTTCCCCCACTGTTTTGCAATTAATTAGGTTTTGCTTAGTGTACAAAGTCAGGGAAACTTGACCCTGAGTCTGTAATATATTGTATCGAGATGGTAAAGGTTAAGGGACCCCTGACCATTAGGTCCAGTCGTGACCGACTCTGGGGTTGCGGTGCTCATCTCGCTTTACTGGCCGAGGGAGCCTGTGTACAGCTTCCGGGTCATGTGGCCAGCATGACTAAGCCGCTTCTGGCAAACCAGAGCAGCGCACGGAAACGCCGTTTCCCTTCCCGCTGGAGCGGTACCTATTTATCTGCTTGCACTTTGACATGCTTTTGAATTGCTAGGTTGGCAGGAGCAGGGTCCGAGCAACGGGAGCTCACCCCGTCGCGGGGATTTGAACCGCCAACCTTCTGATCAGCAAGTCCTAGGCTCTGCGGTTTAACCCACAGCGCCACCCGTGTCCCACTTGTATCGAGATAGATATAGCTACTGTAATTTTCGCTCTATAACACGCAGATTTTTTCTCCTAAAAAGTAAGGGGAAATGTCTGTGCGTGTTATTGAGTGAATGTGTGGTCCCTGGAGTTGACTCGCTCCGCGGAGCGCAGGGGCAAAAATAGGCAAAAATAAGATCAGGCGGGCGGGCGGGCGGAGGGAAGGCGGAAGCTGCTGCTTTCCTGCATTCTGCCTCAGGGTCTTACTGCCCACCCGCTTCTGTTGCTGCGTTTGCTCAAACTCAACAAAGAGCAGGGAATCCCCTGCCCTCCTGGCAAGCAGAGGGTTAAGGAAAGGATCGAGTCCTTCCTTCTAATTCTTTCCTAGTCACACTGCGCGCAGGCTCCAGCCCACCACCTCCTCCTCTCCGTGCTCTAGGGACTCGCAGGCAGCCGAAAAACATGCAGGTGGGAGAGAGAGAGAGAGGGCTGGCTTGGGTGGGGGGGAACTTTTGCCTTCCTTCCCCCCTGTTAAACCCCTCCCCTGCATTCTTAGCCAGCTGCTTCTCCGCACACCCCTCTTGTGCTCCTTGTCCCTTCTGTGTTTTTCCTTCCCTCCCCATTTAAAACGTGGTGACAAAGCACAGATCCACATGGATCCTCAGGATTTTTGCATTGGGTCACCCCAAATTCACCATCAGATCACATTACATGTCCATGGCTACAGTCTGTACCAAAAAAATCACACACCCACTGTTGCCTGGGGCCACAATGGTGCAAAAACGTGGTTACAAAGCACGGATCCACATGGATCCTCAGGATTTTTGCATTGGGTCACCCCAAATTCACCATCAGATCACATTACATGTCCATGGCTACAGTCTGTACCAAAAAAATCACGCACCCACTGTTACCTGGGGCCACAATGGTGCAAAAACGTGGTTACAAAGCACGGATCCACATGGATCCTCAGGATTTTTGCATTGGGTCACCCCAAATTCACCATCAGATCACATAGCATGTCCATGGCTACATCTTGCACCAAAAAAATCATGCACCCACTGTTGCCTAGGGTCGCAGTGGTGCAAAAACGTGGTTACAAAGCATGGATCCATATGGATCCTCAGGATTTTTGCATTGGGCTACTCCAAACTCACTGTCAGATCACATGTCTGTGGCCACAGCATGAACCACAAAAATCATACATCCACTGTTTCATTTAGAATATTTTTTTTCTTGTTTTCTGGTGCGTGTTATAGAGCAAAAAATGCGGTATATAGAAGAAGAAAAACTTTGCTCTACTCTCTCTGTTCCATGCATAATTTTATAAACCTTTATCATGCTGTCTCTGACTCACCTTTTCTCTAAACTAAAAAGTCCCAAATGTTGCATCTTCCATCCCCTTGATCATTCTGGTTGCCCTTTCCTGAGCCCTTCTCAAGTCTACAATATCCCTTTTGAGAATCATAACTTATGCCCGGAAATGCTCTGAAACACTTTGTTTCACTTTTATATCTGAGGAGAATAATAATTGCAAAGGTTCATAATCATCCATTGTATATTTATATATAAAGCAGCTCTGGCCTTTCTCTAAATAGAAACTGGGAGGTTTTTTGGGGGGAGTCTATTAATAAAAGAAGCAAACTAAGCTGATATTCTTTTTGGGGGGGATCCTGGAAACTCACTTCAGCTTAATTGCAGGGCTCTAAGCCTATTGTTTCAGGGGGTGATGGATTCACTGCAGGGAGAGTGTTTTTAATTGAAGGAAATGTGGTCATTTTTTGAAACTCTGCCATTAAGCGCATGGTTTTAACTAAAAATAAACAACCACCATGATGACTACAATGTATCGCACCAACATGAAAGAATGAGTTAGACTCCCCTGCTTCCCCACGTTGAAGAAACCATTCTTAATCCTGAGTCACTACGGAAATGAATAATTCTGGTTATATAAGGAAAAGGGCAAACTGTGAAGAAATACAAAGCGTTAAGTACACATCCATTATCTTCTGCTGACTCCTCCTCTCTCAATACATTTGAAGATAAATAGGCATCTTACAAAGCTGGCACGAAGTGGAGGTGGGGAAACTATTGGAAAAAAAGAGAGAGCAGTCAGGACTAGTTCAACTGGTCTCTAGCCCTCTGCAGCAGGAGAGAGAAGAAAGACTCATTCCATCAGCAGTGCTGAAGGACCAGCTCCATCAGACCCCTCTTGTCCCTGAACTGTTTCCATTCCAGCAGGTCATTATGAGAACTACTGTTTAACTTTAATAATTGGTGCCCGAGTTTGCTTGTTTTCCTCTTCCATCCCCGATCATTTTTCCTTTTGTGCCATGTCTTCTAGAACCCTGCAGGCAGAAACTGTCCTGTTTCAATTGATTGCATACAAGCCATCCTGGGAGCTTTTTTTCACTGAAGATAAATAAATAAAACATTAATATATGGATGTTAAAAACAAACTACATACAACTACTTGGAATGACAAGTTCAGGGAGTTGTTGTCATTCCAGAAGCAGTGAAGAAGCCAGAGCCCTTGATCTGCCACTGATATAGTTGGCTCCCTGCATAACCTGGTTGTGACATCACAAGAGCTTCTCGAATATACTGTTTGTTCACATAACAAAAAGTCCCTGGTAAAAAGAAGGAACTAAAGGGGGGAAATGACATAGATCTTCCCTTGTGTTTCTTTGATATTTCCCCAAATAAACGAATGCATTTCATTTCAAGTGGGAATGAATTATGACCGAGGTAATCTTAAGATTGAAAACCACCAACACTTCAATGCACAAATCCTGCATCTATGTTTTTGTGCAAGGAACAAGTAAGATCAAGTACTTTCATTCGAGACTAATTACCATTAATTTTGTAGAAGCTGAGAGAATGTTCCCTTTTACAAAGCACTTCCTTCCCACAAGAGTGACACTACACAGCCTCTTTAAAACCTAGAAAATGAAGACAATTGTAAGGCAGGGATGGGGAACAAGAGGTCTGCCAGATGTTGCTGGACTACAGATCCCATTCACCTGGCCACTGACCATGCTGGCTGGGGCTGGTGGGAGTTTAAGTTTATTAGCACCTACCACACAACACAGTCCAGCTAAGCTGGCAAGCACCAGCATCTATTGCTAAGATACTATATCTTTTGCATATATTAAATGGTAGCTGCATTGGGTGCCAATCTTGGCTGGAAAATGGGGTGTAATATACAATCAAAGAAACACAGTCACCTTGAGACCCATTAGGGAAAACAAGCAAGTATATATAAAGATATAATAAAGATATAGTAATAACAGGTTTGGCCTTCATTGTAGCATATAGCAACATGTTACACTCAGGGACGGCCCATTGAGTAAAAAAAAAGGTAAAGGTAAAGGATCCCTGGATGGTTAAGTCCAGTCAAAGGCAACTATGGGGTTACGGCGCTCATCTCACTTTCAGACTGAGGGAGCCGGCGTTTGTCCACAGACAGCTTTCTGGGTCATATGGCCAGCATGACTGAACCACATCTGCCACAACAGAACACCGTGATGGAAACCAGAGCGCACGGAATTGCCATTTACCTGCCCGCCACAGCGGTACCTATTTATCTACTTGCACCGGTGTGCTTTCGAACTGCTAGGTTGGCAGGAGCTGGGACAAAGCAAAGGGAGCTGATCCTGTCACACGGACTCAAACCACCAGCCTTCTGATTGGAAAGCCCAAGAGGTTCAGTGGTTTAGTCCACAGTGCCACCCGCATGCCCATTGGCACTGGTAGGGAGAAAGGCAGGGAAATGAGCAGTGGATGGAGCCAGAGCCAATGACAGGCAGAGCCAACTAATTGTCATGTTGTCTCCATCCCTGCTGGGTTCTACAAGGGACAACATGGAGACTAATGAGGAGGACTCAGTGGTAGAGCATCTGCTTTGCATGCAGAAGGTCCTAGATTCAATCCCTGGCATCCCCAGGTAATGCTGGGAAAGATCCTCTCTTTCAGCCATGCTGGATGGACCAATAATCTAAGTCTAAGATAGTCTAAGGAAGCTTCCTAGGTTGTTGTTGTTTAGTCGTTTAGTCGTGTCCAACTCTTCGTGACCCCATGGACCAGAGCACGCCAGGCACTCCTGTCTTCCACTGCCTCCCGCAGTTTGGTCAAACTCATGTTGGTAGCTTCGAGAACACTGTCCAGCCATCTCGTCCTCTGTCGTCCCCTTCTCCTTATGCCCTCCATCTTTCCCAACATCAGGGTCTTTTCCAGGGAGTCTTCTCTTCTCATGAGGTGGCCAAAGTACTGGAGCCTCAGCTTCACGATCTGTCCTTCCAGTGAGCATTCAGGGCTGATTTCCTTAAGAATGGATAGGTTTGATCTTTTTGCAGTCCATAGGACTCTCAAGAGTCTCCTCCAGCACCATAACTCAAAAGCATCAATTCTTCGGCGATCAGCCTTCTTTATGGTCCAGCTCTCACTTCCATACATCACTACTGGGAAAACCATAGCTTTTACTATACGGACCTTTGTTGGCAAGGTGATGTCTCTACTTTTTAAGATGCTGTCTAGGTTTGTCATTTCTTTCCTCCCAAGAAGCAGGCGTCTCTTAATTTCGTGGCTGCTGTCACCATCTGCAGTTATCATGGAGCCCAAGAAAGTAAAATCTCTCACTGCCTCCATTTCTTCCCCTTCTATTTGCCAGGAGGTGATGGGACCAGTGGCCATGATCTTTGTTTTTTTTGATGTTGAGCTTCAGACCATATTTTGCGCTCTCCTCTTTCACCCTCAATAAAAGGTTCTTTAATTCCTCCTCACTTTCTGCCATCAAGGTTGTGTCATCTGCATATCTGAGGTTGTTGATATTTCTTCCGGCAATCTTAATTCCGGTTTGGGATTCATCCAGCCCAGCCTTTCGCATGATGAATTCTGCATATAAGTTAAATAAGCAGGGAGACAAAATACAGCCTTGTCGTACTCCTTTCCCAATTTTGAACCAATCAGTTGTTCCATATCCAGTTCTAATTGTAGCTTCTTGTCCCACATAGACATTTCTCAGGAGACAGATGAGGTGATCAGGCACTCCCATTTCTTTAAGAACTTGCCATAGTTTGCTGTGGTCGACACAGTCAAAGGCTTTTGCATAGTCAATGAAGCAGAAGTAGATGTCTTTCTGGAACTCTCTAGCTTTCCCCATAATTCAGCGCATGTTTGCAATTTGGTCTCTGGTTCCTCTGCCTCTTCTAAATCCAGCTTGCACTTCTGGGAGTTCTCGGTCCACATACTGCTTGAGCCTTCCTTGTAGAATTTTAAGCATAACCTTGCTAGTGTGTGAAATGAGTGCAATTGTGCGGTAGTTGGAGCATTCTTTAGCACTACCCTTCTTTGGGATTGGGATGTAGACTGATCTTCTCCAATCCTCTGGCCACTGCTGAGTTTTCTAAACTTGCTGGCATATTGAGTGTAGCACCTTAACAGCATCATCTTTTAAAATTTTAAATAGTTCAGCTGGAATACCATCACTTCCACTGGCCTTGTTATTAGCAGTGCTTTCTAAGGCCCATTTGACTTCACTCTCTAGGATGTCTGGCTCAAGGTCAGCAACCACACTACCTGGGGTGTACGAGACACCCATATCTTTCTGGTATAATTCCTCTGTGTATTCTTGCCACCTCTTCTTGATGTCTTCTGCTTCTGTTAGGTCCTTACCACTTTTGTCCTTTATTATGGTAATCTTTGTACAAAGATTACCACATACGCTGCCATATGTGGCTCGGTTTATGTGACGGGCAGTGCCTGGCACATGTGCTCTCTTTCCCCCCTCCCTCTGTTTTGCCTTTCATTATTGTGACGCAGGAGAAAGGATCCCTTATAGGTCTCTGCTGACACTGATATGCTGATCCCACCCTGCCCCCAACGCTAGCTCTCAATCAGGATACTGTTCCCCATCTAACATGAGGCCTGCTTGGGATCCTTCACTCACCAAATGCAGCTTTCCTTATAGGGACGCTGGAATTTAGGTGATTTCTGGGCAGCGGCAGCAGCAATAAGCCATTTACCCAGGTTAGAAGGCATTGCACTCTTCCCCAAACATAGCCACATCATCTGATGTTGAAGCACTTCCCATCTTGCTGAACTGCATACCTCCACCTACTAAGGCATGCTGGGAGTTGTAGTCCCTAGTCTTAAACTAGTAGCTTAGCTATGCTTGCTTCTACTCATCTGTTTTGTTACACGATTGCAACTTAACCTCATGTACTTGGTGAAGAAAAGAGGTGTGAGTGCCTTGATCCCATCCCATGTTATTCAACTTCAGAAATTTTGGGGACACATGATAGTTTTTATCCCCCTCCTCAGCCTTTGCCTGATGATATAGAGCCTGCCTTACTTCCACACTTTGTCCTCTTCCACAACTTGTAAGAATCATGTTAGGGCTTGGGAAACAAATTTCATACTCAAATGCTGTTGTCTCAAGTAGCCTGCATTCCTTAAAGGTTCATAAAACAAAAGCCTTTTCATACAGAGTCATAAAGCCTTATTTGTCTTGTTACCTATGGCCACAGTTGTCTTTAGTTTCTAGTTTGGCAACTGGGGGCTGGGGCTGGACCAGTTGCATTGAGTCACCTTGCTCAAGCTATCTCCTTTCTAAACTGTAGGGGCCTGATCTTCATTGGGGGAAAACTGAGAAATTTCTGGAGGAAAGTAACACAACTGTAGGGGCACTAGATATGATCAGGAATAATCTGATCAGAATCTGGAGGTGCTCATGGTTATCTGAATTTTCTAGACGTTCAGGTGGTGTTCGGATAATGTGATTCTTCTGTGTAGGGGTAATAATTGTTCATAACATGCTTGTTCAACAATAATAGGGGGTTGAGGATGTGCAGCATTTCTGCTTTCTTGATGTTTTTCAACTGGAAAACTTCACGAGGCTCAAAATTAATTGGGTTTGAATTTTGTATGGCCTTGTGTTTAAATCTCTGGTTTTAAACACCACCCCGTTTACAAATAAAATGGAGCCCTTGGTTTGTTGGGGTTGCTTAGGGATAGATGACAATTGCAACTTCGAAACTGCCCAGTTTACCTGTTATAGTATCCATTTATTGTGTGACACAGGGGACACGGGTGGCGCTGTGGGTAAAAGCCTCAGCGCCTAGGGCTTGCCGATCGAAAGGTCGGCAGCTCGAATCCCCGCGGCGGGGTGCGCTCCTGTTGCTCAGTCCCAGCGCCTGCCAACCTAGCAGTTTGAAAGCACCCCCGGGTGCAAGTAGATAAATAGGGACCGCTTACTAGTGGGAAGGTAAACGGCGTTCCATGTGCTGCGCTGGCTCGCCAGATGCAGCTTGTCACACTGGCCACGTGACCCGGAAGTGTCTTCGGACAGCGCTGGCCCCCGGCCTCTTGAGTGAGATGGGCGCACAACCCTAGAGTCTGTCAAGACTGGCCCGTACGGGCAGGGGTACCTTTACCTTTTATCTTGTATGAAATGTTCCCTTCCCTCCAATTTTCTTGAACAGATCTCTGGTTTTTCCCATTCTATTGTTTTCCTCTATTTCTTTACATTGCTCGTTTAAGAAGGCCTTCTTGTCTCTCCTTGCTATTTTTTGGAAATCTGCATTCAATTTCCTGTATCTTTCTCTATCTCCCTCGCATTTTGCTTGCCTTCTCTCCCCCGCTATTTGTAAGGCCTCATTGGACAACCACTTTGCTTTCTTGCATTTCCTTTTCGTTGGGATGGTGTTCGTTCCTGCCTCCTGTATAATGTTGCGAGCCTCCATCCATAGTTCTTCAGGCACTCTGTCCAGCAAATCTAAATCCTTAAACCTGTTCCTCACTTCCACTGTGTATTCATAGGGGATTTGATTTAGATTGTATCTTACCGGCCCAGTGGTTTTTCCTATTTTCTTCAGTTTAAGCTTGAATTTTACTATAAGAAGCTGATGATCTGAGCCACAGTCAGCTCCAGGTCTTGTTTTTGCTGACTGTATAGAGCTTCTCCATCTTTGGCTGCAGAGAATATAATCAATCTGATTTCGATGCTGTCCATCTGGTGATGTCCACGTGTAGAGTCGTCTCTTGTATTGTTGGAAAAGAGTGTTTGTGATGACCAGCTTGTTCTCTTGACAGAACTCTATTAGCCTTTGCCCTGCTTCGTTTTGCTCTCCAAGGCCAAACTTGCCAGTTGTTCCTTTTATTTCTTGATTCCCTACTTTAGCATTCCAATCCCCTATAAAATTAGAAGAACATCCTTTTTTGGTGTCACTTCTATAAGGTGTTGTAAGTCTTCATAGAATTGGTCAATTTCAGTTCCTTCAGCACCAGTGGTTGGTGCATAAACTTGGATTACTGTGATGTTAAAAGGTCTGCCTTGGATTCGTATCAAGATCATTCTATCATTTTTGAGATTGCATCCCAGTACAGCTTTCGCCACTCTTTTGTTGACTATGAGGGCCACTCCATTTCTTTTACGGGTTTCTTGCCCACAGTAGTAGATATGATGGTCATCCGAGCTGAATTTGCCCATTCCCGTCCATTTTAGTTCACTGATGCCCAGGATGTCAATATTTATTCTTGCCATCTCATTTTTGACCACATCCAACTTACCCAGGTTCATGGTTCTTACATTCCAGGTTCCTATGCAATATTTTTCTTTACAGCATTGGACTTTCCTTTCGCTTCCAGGCATATCCGCAACTAAGCGTCCTTTCGGCTTTAGCCCAGCCGCTTCATCAGCTCTGGATCTACTTGTACTTGTCCTCCGCTCTTCCCCAGTAGCATGTTGGATGCCTTCCGACCTGAGGGGCTCATCTTCCAGCGTCATAACTTTTATATGGCTGTTGTCTTTGTCCATGGAGTTTTCTTGGCAGGGATACTGGAGTGGCTTGCCGGTTCCTGCTCCAGGTGGAACACATTTGGTCAAAACTCTCCACTATGACCTGTTCATCTTGGGTGCCCTGCTCGGCATAGTTCATAGCTTCTCTGAGTTCTTCAAGCCCCTTCGCCACGGCAAGGCAGTGATCCATGAAGGGGAGCTTCCTAGGTAAGATGTGCCAAAATTGTATTGATCCAACAGAATCATCGAAGTTCATGGGAACTGCAAGTTATACACTCAATTGCTGCACCAATGTCACCATGAGATCAATGAAACTCTAATAAGCACTACATAACTACACCTGACAGCAATTATTCTCCTTAAGAAGAGTTGGTAGGCTTGAAATATTCTGAGACTTTCACTTAAAGCATTTTGTGTGTGTGTGTGTACCTTATGGTCTCCTTTGTATCCGTTTCAGACAACATCACCTTGTGTGGCCTTTTATCTCTTCAAGATAGGTTATTGTCGCTGATGTCAAAACTTGTCCCCAGCCATTTATTGTGCTTAAGCAGCTACTGCTGCACGCGGACATTTCTGGACCAGAGCCCAGAATGCTCCATCCTTTTCTCTCCATGACACACCAACACAGCCACTATTTCTTTTATTTTTTGGGGGGGGAAAGTTATTATAACACAGGGAAAATGAACCTTAAGAAAACAAAAGCCTTTTGTGAGTGCTCTCAATCAGATCTCTTTTGCTCAAAGAAAGGAAGAAGGATAAAGGAAAACAACATTATACCCCTACAGAGCAATTAACCTTGCCTAACTTTTACTGTTCACTTCCATGCGGTGGCACAGAGAAAGTGACAGTTCATTTCTGTCTGTTGTTCTTGGGATTATCGTAGGATCCTTTCTGGAGGCTGGCTGAGTTGAGCTTTTTAATCTGTTTCACTTCAGTCTTTGGTCATCATTGCAGCTCATCATCCTCACAGTTTGCTATCATGTGTGCACATTTATTCCAGGATTCACAAGGACTAGAAACTTTTCTTTTAAACACACACACACACACACACACACACACACACACACACACACACCTTGGAAGTAAGACCTATTGAACTACCTGCAACTGACATCTGAGAAACCACACATTCCTTGTGGTCCTGAGCTCCATAAGGCTTTATAGGTCAAAACCAGCACTTTGAGTTGGTCATAGAATTGGTTGCCATTGCAGTTGGGTTCCATGACAAAAAGAAGGTGGGATATATAAATGTAAGAAAAACAAATAAAATGAGTATCACACCCAGCTATCCAGCTGACACTGAGGAGATTTTCTATAAAGTAAGTTTGCTTTCTTTTCCTTCGGTTGAGTTGCCGTCCAATAGGGCTACCGAACTTCGCATCAATAAAGTATCTAATAACTGTCACTAGCAGCCAGGAGCAGCCATGTCACTTAGGTAAAGGTAGGCCAACTTAATTTCTCACTGATTGATCAAACAGCAGAACTCATCATTTTCTCCTCATGCTGCTGTCTGACAGCACACCATGGTGTATGAAGAAGTGCAATTGGCTATACTTTAGGACTCTTTCCAGACGACTCTGAGAGGAAATGTCACCTATTTTTCTTCCGCTCGCTTTCTGTCAAAAGGGTGGAAGCGTTTTCCCAAAGGGAACTGAAGGAATTATTGCAGGCTCTTTGTCTAAGCCCAACTTCCCTGAGTATCTGTCAGTGGTATTTCCCTAGGCATTTCTGCACTGGTAGCTGTGTATCTATGCTCCACACAATGAAACTGAACTGAGGAATGGCAGTTGTTTCCCCTCTAACAGAAGAAAAGGCCCCTGTTTACAAGGATTGTATGAATTCTGCATCATTTACCTACTGTGTAGGCCAGCACCCACCAACCTGGTGCCCTTTTGTACTACAACTTCCATCAGCCGCAGGTTGGCTTTAAGACATAATATGGAGTAGGGAGAGAAAAGAAACTTGAGAATATAAAGATAAATCACTATCAGATGCATTCACAACTATAGATACAATAAATATATTAACCATTGATTATGAAAATCCTAGGAACTATAATTTGTTAAGTGTGCTGGGAATTGTTAGGAGAGCTGTGTACCCCTCACATAGCTTCGATTCCCTCAGTCCCCAAGAACCAGGATTGATTTTTAAACCACTCTGAAAAATGCAGCTCTGTGAAGAGAATAGGGGCCTCCTAACAACTCCCAGCACCCTTAACAAACTGCAGATCCCATAATTATTTGGGGGAAGCGATGACAGTTTAAAGTGGTATCATCGTGCTTTAAATGCATAGCGTGACTGTAGACAAACACAGTTAATTCAATAGAGAGTAAGGCCTACTGAACACTGTATCACAGACATACATAGATTTGGGCTGGAGCGTGTCATATTAAAAACAACGGTGACCTTTGTTTTGGGCAAGTAAAGTATGAACTGACTGGCAGTGATGTTGTGAATCCTTCTTAAAGTGATTTGATAGCTCATTGCATCACTTCAATGCCTAGGCAACTGTGGTCTAACTATTGTGACAGATGAAGCTGTAAATACAGTTGCCAGGAATTTTTGTAACTCTTTTCGAGGAAGTGAGCATTTGTGCTGCTCCAATTTTTTTTCCCATCCCAAAAAGTAAAGAAGCAGAAATGATACATGTCGCTGATACCTTGAGCCTAATTCCTTTCCTCCACCACCAGACTCCAAAATGCAGGCATACATTCCAACAGTACTCTGATGAAAATAGGAACATCCTATTCCGTAATGGTAATTTTACTATTTATATCCTGCACATCCTACTGGGTTGCCCCAGCACTCTGGGCAGCTTTCAACATATATAAAAACATAATAAAACATTGAACTTCCCTATACAGGATTGCCTCTAGATGGCTCAGGGGTTGGATAACTTCATACCTGCCATGCGCTCTGGTTTCTATCATGGTGTTCCATTACACCAGAAGCGGTTTAGTCATGCTGGCCACATGACTCAGAAAGCTGTCTGTTGACAAACACCAGCTCCCTCGGCCTGAAAACGAGATGAGCGCTGCAACCCCATAGTCACCTTTGACTGGGTTTAACCATCCAGGGGTCCTTTACCTTGACCTTTTTACCACACGGAGGTTAGGGGAGCTCTACGTACATACACTGGTATGTGTGTAGAGTCACTTCCCACAGTGGCTGAACATGTGGTCTGCAGAGGGTGGGGCTGGAGGATGTGCTTGCAGTGGGGGTTGGGGCTAATCTGCAGCACCTTCACAATGATTTTAATGCTTAAGAGGGTTTGCCTGAATACCCTCCTACCCCACACAAGTGAGTTCTTCAGGCGATTTCCAGTGCATTTCTACGGATGCTTTTTCAGAAGTACATTCCAAAATCTCAAAGGGATTTACTTCTGCAGCCTGAATGGCTTTGCAACAAGATTAACAGTGCAATTCTGTACACATCTACTCGGAAGCAGGTATGAAAGAAGGCATCAATTAGCATTCTGACCCGTGTCCATCACAGGCAGTGCTGTTTCCATTCTTCTGCAGTTTGGCCTCTGACAAAAACCCTTGTTATTCATCTTGCAGTCTGCTAAGGTGGAATTTTACATAATTAGTTATTCAACTAATTATGCAATTAATTACATTATTCTGCACCATTTGTTTGGATGCAAAGGCCGTTCACTTCAGCACAAAGAAAAAACAATGCAAATGTAAGGTGGGGACACACCTCATTAATTACATGCTGAATTAATTAATTGCAGACTGAAAACAATAGCAGGAGATACTGCTCATATGTGCTGGATTGATTTCTGTTCCGTAGATGGAATGGATAAATAAACATGAGCAATTTCCACTCTGATTTCTTTCGGAATTCCCTAATATACTTAGTCAGAAGCAAGTCACATTGTGTTCAGTTGGTCTTAATTCCAGATAAATAAGTCTGGGGCTGTAGCTTTAGGCTGAAAGCCTAAATGCTCGGAGTAGGAAGTAAACTCTACCGAACCCATTGGATTGCCCAGTTATTTTATTATTCTAGCACCAAATTGATGGCTTTCATGTGGGAAAGGCCTATCACACATCAAACACCAACAAGAACTTTCATATCACCTTGGCACTTCGATACCATTTCACATATGCACCTTCCATAACTGAATGCAGTGAAATGATGTACATGTACATGTGTGTTATTCAGCCCAGGGATGAGAAGATAAAAGAGTTGTAGCAGCTGATGTCTCATCGCTTACTGCCTATTGTCCCCATGCCAACCACCTGCTACTGCTGTTGCTGAAATTGCCCTGCTGTCACTCAGATGATGACTGGGGCCATTTTTGCAGCTTCTTTGCCATTAAGGTGAGAGCTGGCATCCTCCTAAGGCCACTAAACCTTCTGAATTGGAGCCTGATGTTCACAGCCATCAAGTCCGACATTCACAAGGTGAGAAATCAAAGGCTTTGCTCTTTCCTGAACAACCTGCCATTCTCTATATACCACGCAATGGATAAAATGTATCACTTTTTTTAAATGCAACTGCAAGTGTAATATTTCAAGCTGACCTTAAGCAAATGAGACACTTGCGATGGTTTCCTTTCTATCTAAAGGAACAAGTGTTGCCACAAAGGTAGGTATGCAGCAAAGCTTCCCTTAAAACATGTTTCAGGGTGAATGTCTCTTTAAAATGCAGGCATGTTTCTTGCCCTTCTGTTAAATAGATTTTGAGCTATGGGTTACAAAGAGGCAGAATTTTATGTTGGCAAATACTTGGAGTATGTGGAAACCCTGGTTCACTATGTGTCAGGGAATGGTCAGAACAGGAAGACTGGGAAGTGTGCACTCAGTTTGATCAGCTTCTCTCTGAAGAAGAGGAGGAAGGGGAAGAATTGCCTAGTTACGAGATAGTGGAGGAGGAAGGTCAGGTGAGAGCGCAGCCAGCAGAGACCTCCCTGGAGAGTATGCGGGATCCTCCATCTCCATGGGCCCATCGGTCACTCAAATTAAGTTAGGAATGCAGACAATGACCTTGTTCCAGACAACTAGCACACACTAGCGTCAGTGTTTTATTCTATGTTTTATTACATTTTAACTTGTTTAACTAGGCACACTTAAGAACTAGTAGCCCCAGATGGAGAAAGCACGTCCCAACTGCAAAGAAAAGACACAGCCAGCCAGTGTAATGGATCCTGGATGTGTCTTGTGAAATAGACGTGGTTGGAGATGCAGAGTACATATCTGCTTGGCGCTTACATAACTGCCTGCAGGTCTCTGCTGGTATCCCTTGCTGATATTGGGCGAATGATGTAAATCATATTTACAAGATGCATTTTGTTAAAGGGATGTTTTCCAGCCTGTGAGTTAGTAAATACCATTTAACAGTCTGTAAAGATGCAAAGCCTCATAAATATAGATATCTGGTGAATTTGGAAATCTGTGCCTGGGCAAAACATAGGAGATCTATAAGGGAGAAATTAAAAGAGTTTTGATAAGAGTAACAACATTTTCAGGGGAGCTTTGAACAGCCCTAGTGACTATCAGCATCTAACTATGGATATCAGCCTGTTGGTTTGCCACTGGTGCCGCTTGCTGACATAAAAAATGGCAACAGTCAGAAGCAATTGGGAGAATATTTCCATCTCCCGAGACATTCTACTAGTGACACAAAAGTTGTCATTCTTCCATCTAAAGTTCAGTTCTTCATGTCTTCACATTTCCACATTTATTTATTTTGAGAGTTCTAATGAAAACTAATCAACAATCTTAGTGTGGATTGCTTTTAATAAACACATTTTTGTCCACACATTTTTTTTGCATTGCAATTTTCCTTGATTTTTGTTATTTTCACTAATATATACATTTTTATGCACACTTCATGCATTTTTGCGCACGTTACTTTAATGGAGAACTGCACTGAAAAATTCAGAGAGGTGTGAATTTTGAAGGACAGCAGCATTTTGGTTTATGTATTGTTTGGGAAAGTGCAAGGAAATGATATCACTAGTCATTTAAAAACCTCCCTAAACCAATCAACACGTTCAATTGTTGAGGATCTAGTGGGAGTTTGTTTGTTTCCACCAATCTTTTTAATTTTGGCACGTTCATTTGGATGATTTTCATAGTACTCCTTCCCTCAGCAATGGCCTCAGAATTTTTGAGAATAACATTTGAAGGGTTATCATCAAAGCCTGAGATTCAACAAATCTTCCATGCAAAATGTATTATTATAATATTACAAATATGGATTCACTATAGATTTTTTGTAACATTTGTCTCGCCCTGAGACAGTGCTGCAGGCATCAGAACTCCAATACACACAGAGTACACCCTACTTACAATATGTTGTCCATTTAATTCAGTGCAAAATGCAGCGCTTTAGGTTAGGTTCTACTATATGCATCCCAGCTGTCAATATGTGGATTTTGTTCTCTCTCTGTGTGTGTATTTGTGCTTATTAGTTTTCACCTTGTTAACTTGGTTTATCCTCCAGCGCACCTCGTTTTTCTTAATCTTCCTAATCAATAAGTTTCTTAATCTACTGAATAGATTTGACGAGTTTTGGCAGGCCAAACTTGATGCTCCAATAAAAGGGTTGCTCTCAAGGACTGTGCAAAGTTACTTGGGAATAGGTTTTAGGCACCTTTGTGGAATGTAACTTCCAAATATGCATAAGATGGTTAAGAGTTTTGCATTTGTATCTCACACTTTCCTCCAAGAAGCTAAGGACCAATGCTTTCCCCACCACCAGGACAAATAACAGCTTGTGTGTGTGTGGATTTTAATCAGGACCTCCCCATGCATAGTGGTCCCAGTAAAAATGCCTCCCATATCTACTAATAACTTCTTCTTTTATTTTATTTTATTAAAAAAACACAAACTCTAATGTGGTTCCAAGTGACAATGTTTAGCATCATGTCTAATTTGGCTATCAGAATGGTATTTTTGTTTCATAACATCACTATGGGTAGGTTCAGCTGTGAGACAGTGTCTTTGCCCAAGGCCACTCAGTCAGATTGATAGCTGAGCAACTTATCTCTTTTCCAAAAAAACAAAAACAAAACCACACACAAATCCAGCTGTTCTTCACAATGCCAGTGGCTAGAATCCCCGTTCCTCAGAACAATAAAACCATGAAAGCTTGCAGAACTCAGGAGGAAGCAGATCTTCTGTGCCAGATGTGAAGTTTTGGCATCTCCTTGGAACACATGGAATCCACACAGCTTTGTGTTTCTGCACACCTGGCAGACAGGTAAATCAATGAGGGCCATGGCAGGCTTGAACCAATTACCTGCCTCTTTGCCATTCCTTCCTCTGACACACAAGACAATAGGAGAATGCCTGGGAAAAGATCTGAGGAGCTCCGAGGGTTCTGCTCCTTCAATAGAGGTAATCCAACTGAGTGTTCCAGACCAGCTTCAGGGTGATTGCTGCCGAATGGCATCCTCCCACTGTGTTTTCACTGCTCTCAAATGTTAGTTGTGTTTTGAAATCACTTGGTCTCAGCAGGCAGCCTGATCAGGAGAGTGGATGGCATCCCACTGATTCACACCCTCCATTGCTTTTAGTGCTGCAGAAGGAACTGTGATGAATTGGGCGAGGAACAGAAGGGTAAGGACAAAAGGACAGGCTGGGGAGAGGGAAACTTTTATGATCGGCCTCCCTGAATAGGAATAATTGAAAATGAAGTCTTTAAAAAAAGGGTCTTGGGCAGAAAGGATCTTTAAAGACACTTTTCACAGTGATGGACAGGTGTCGCTGTCACCCCGCTTCCAGGCACTCCAGAAATCCTGGCTCAATTAAGGATGGACTTAGGAAAAACCCAATCCTCTACACAAGAAAATAATACATTTCCTCCCTGTGTCCATTCATAAATGTGGCCCTGTAATACTTCTTATCATGTTACCAGGACAATGATGGGACCTGGGAGCTTCCCATCTGCACCTTCTCCTAGAACTTACTTATGCAAAAGCAGAAGCAGAAACAGGAACAGATGCTCACAACAGTATCCCAGCAACCAGAGGGAACTGGAGCTCCTATGATTCCTGACCTCCCTACTAGGGTCTTTGAAATTTCCCATGGTTTCTGATGCCTGGGAAACTGTAGCAGATATTCCAGTGTCCCTCATTAATGCCCCACCATTGCTCTAGATCCAGTGCCGAGGGCCTTCTGGCGGTTTCCTCATTGCGAGAAATGAGGTTACAGGGAACCAGAGAGAGGGCCTTCTCGGTAGTGGTGCCCACCCTGTGGAACGCCCTCCCATCAGATGTCAAGGAAATAAGCAGCTATCCTATTTTTAAAAGACATCTGAAGGCAGCTCTGTTTAGGGAAGTTTTTAATATTTAATGCTGTATTGTTTTTAACACTCGATTGGGCGTTCCACAGGGCGTTCCACTGAGAAGACCCTCTGCCAGGTTCCCTGTAACCTCACTTCTCGCCATGAGGGAACCGCCAGAAGGCCCTCAGAGCTGGACCTCAGTGTCCAGGCTGAACGATGGGGTGCAGATGCTTCTTCAGGTATACATGTTAGCTTTCACAATCAACAACCAAAAAAAGTGAAAATGGAATGTAGGAGTGACAGGATGCACTGGTGTTCAGGAGGGAATTCCCCAGCTACTCAAGTAGCTTTTTAATGCTTTGTACTTTTTATTATTATCTAGCAAATAAACCTGTTAAAGGGCAACTTGGTGTATCTTTAATTCCTTACCTGAATCCTTTTGCAAGACAGGTGAGTGCTGGGGGGTTGAGGATCATTGTACAAGTCTTGATGTCAGCATCAATGATCTCAGTTCTTTTCCATTTTTTAAAAATAGAACTTGGGTCATATCCAAGTAAATCCAAGGGAAGCTGGAGACATTTCATCCAGTGCAAAGGACAAAAATTAGGGCAGGATCTCTATGTTATGCTTTGTGGTGTTATGGGTACCATTTCTTTTTTGGCCATTTTTACTTCATATTTGCAGAGCTGCATCCACTGCAAATCTGCTTCAACCACAGCAAAGCTCTGCATTCAGCATTTGCTTCTGGCTTATTCAGAACCACTTTAGCCACTCAGACAAAAAATAGCATAGCAATTATAACACTTGGAAGTCACTTCTACTTTTCGATAGACTAGGAGGGCTAACGTCAACTGGCTCATGTAAGTACATTAATCAGAGCTTTTGGCCAAAACCATTTAACCAACAGTGGAGGCTATATTTATTTATGGCTCTCCTGCTGTGTGACCAAGGTATAGAAATAAACACTGTATTGGCAAACACTGTAGGCATTAGATATATGAGATTTTCAGATAAAGTTCCTCTGTGATGTCTGTTGAAAACATTTTAAATGTCCTTTAAATTACTACTTATCAAACCTTTATTAGGCATTATGCAAATAAAACCATAAAAGAGAAAATAGCATATAAAAGCCTTAAAATATATATAGAAAGGCAGCAGTTGGCTACATACATATTTATATATATACATATAAAATCAGTGGTTTTCCTTGTTAACCTGCTCCTTGGAGGACTGCTACCAAAAACTCGGCTACCCCCGCCGTTACCCTTTGGTCAACGTCGGATAGGCAGAACCCCACACATTCACCTTGCTGGGGTTCCAGACCACCCAAAAGAGGGGACAGCACGCGTTGACGGAGCGTACTGTACAATGGGCAATGAAAGAGAATATGCTCTACAGTGTCCGGGACATTCATAGAACATCTGCAGAATCTCTTGTTTCTGGGAATGTTTTGATATCTTCCCCTGACAAATGCTGAGGGAAAAACATTCAAACGGGCCAGCATAAAAGCCCTACGTTGGGCTGGGATTATTAATTTAGTGACATAATTGGCTCTGCTATCTAAGATATTTAAATCATAGAATATGGGGGAGCAAATTTTGTTTACAGCTGCCATAATATTTTGTCTCTCGACATCCTTTAGTCTAATTAGGATATTATGGAAAATGTATTGCTCATTAGAATTGTACAGGGGCTCCAGCTCGATGCCTAAAGATTCAATCTTTTTTTCGAGGTACTGATACCATCTTGATTTATAGGAGTCTTTGAGCAAATCAGCGAGCAGACTTGATGGAGGGCAGCGAAAATGGCAGCGTAACCAGTACTTTATTGAGGTGGACCAGGCCCAATATTCCATTGTGTGTATGCCTATTTCTGCACACATTGTTTCATATTTGATCACAGCTGGGAGTCCAAGAATACGCCTCAGAAAGCTGGAGTGGATCTTTTTTAAATCACTGTTATATGCTTGGACCCATAGCGGGATTCCATAGAATATCTGGGATTGCACTTTTGTTTGAAATATCTGATTGGCCGCGGGAATAAATTGATTACCTTTCTGATAATAAAAACGGGCAACTGCTGATGAGGTGCACTTTGCCTGTTTTATGGCATTTGTGCGATGATTTGCCCACCCTAAATTGCTCTGGAATAAGATTCCCAGATACCTATAGATTTTCCTTTAAATTACTATTTGGTCATTCTTCTTCTTAAGTACATAATCCATAAAGAAAATTAAGAATATGCTGACCTTCTGTTCAATTGAATGGTGCTGTTTCCTACAGATATGGTACATTTAAACAACAACAACAACAACACACACACAACCTAATGATGTGAGAATGATAGGTCTGTTTCAAACAGCAGCTTATAAACCAGCCAGCATATATTCAGAGGTCCCCATGTGACTATAGCAGTCCAAATTACCTGTAGTTGTCTACTCAGACAACAGCTGGTACAATAACCTGGAGGCTTTGGGCACTGGATGGCTGTGTGATGAACCAACCATTGGGACGTCATCCTTGAGACCCTTGACCAGTCAGGGCAGAGAGGAGAAATGGCCAATCAAGTGAGAGTGAGGTTGGTAAAGGTAGAATTTGACAGTTTAACTGCCAGATAGGGCCTCACTAGGGAAGTAGTTAGGGGTGCTTAGGGGTTTGTCAGACAGGATTATTTATTTACAGGGCAACACAGACAGATGGGTGGGAAATGAATTAATAAATGAATGAATAAGACGCCCCATTTTCATTGGAGAAAATTTGGAGGGTATGCATTTATGCGTTACTCCAGGCAGTATCATGCATTGAGCCATCATTGCCTGGGAGGACCCTGTCTCAGCCTTGGAACTGTATCCACTACTCTCTTGTGCAAGCTTTCCAGTGAGAGAGCCAGTGCGGTGTAGTGGTTAAGAGAGGTAGACGTAATCTGGGGAACCAGGTTCGTGTCTCCGCTCCTCCACATGCAGCTGCTGGGTGACCTTGGGCTAGTCACACTTCTCTGAAGTCTCTCAGCCCCACCTCACAGAGTGTTTGTTGTGGGGGAGGAAGGGAAAGGAGAATGTTGGCCTCTTTGAGACTCCTTAGGGTAGTGATAAAGCGGGATATCAAATCCCAACTCTTCTTCTCTTCTTCATCCAGTTTTGCTCCATAAAATTGAATGGGATCTCTTGAGAACCAGGCCCTATCCTATTTTCATAGACTAACCCTAGTATTGCTAATTGATATGGCCTAAATATTGGAGAGGGAGGGTTCTTATTGCTCATTGCATCTGGGGTGATCCATCACTCAAGACTATTTGCATGAGTAAAATTTAATTTGTTTATTATGACTTTGCTTATACTTCCCATCAACAGACAAAGCCTGACATGGATGCCAGATATGTTTCCCTGAGGAGGATCCAACACATCCAAAGAAAGAAATAATTGGGATAAAGGGCCATTCTCAGTGCCGGATTTACATATAAGCTAAAAAAGCTACAGCTTAGGGCCCCACTTTCTTGAGGCCCCCAAAAAAATCTAAAGGAAAAAACCACCTGGATGTACATTTCCAAAATATAAGATAAAAACAAATAAAATAAATCTTACATACAGCAACAGTGTTTTGTGTTGTGCAGGCTCCTATGATGTAAGTAGCCTGCTAGCCTGCTCCCTAAAATATCACTGGTTTGCTCATTTCTATATATATAGGGTGCCTACATTCTGCATGTGCAAATGGCTTTAGATACCTATTAGATCCATAAATTACCATATAGCATATATTCAACACAAAAAACAGTGGCAATTTGTTGTTGACAAAGGACAGCTGGACATATAAAGGGCCCCATAATCTTCAATAGTTTAGGGCCTCATCAAACCTAAATCCGGCCCTGGCCATTTGGCAATCTGCTTTTTTCTTTGAGGAATTGCCATGGCAAGGGGGAAAGCTTCTAATTCCGGTGTGAGACACTGGGACAGAAATAATGAAATAGCTTTCAAACCACTTTGCCAACCCAGTCTCACCTACAGGGGCATGCCATTTTCATTCGTTCCTCATATTCACTAATTTCTGCAGACCTTTCGATGGCTGCAACAACACACCACTGCAATGATTCTCCGAGACATTTTCCACAACGACACCAAAATCTGTTTCTCATGCTAAAACTAACGCAGAACGCAGCAGGATCTAAGTGTATTTAGCATTCATTCCCCCCACTTTGCACATCATCGCTACTTTCATTTCCTTACATGTTTTGCGTTATTATGCACTTCTTCTTCACAATCCACTTTAGCCTGAACTGTTGTGGATAATTTTTAGCAAGTTTGGGGGTTTTATTGTTGTTGCTGTTTTGCACATTTGCGTCAGTAGAAAAAGCTCCTACTGACTCTGATGGCCGTGAGTGCAAGTCTTTAGTGTTCATTTCAAATCTGCACTTTTAGAATCAATAGATAAAATAAGGCTATCTAAGATTCTGATTCATGCCAAGTGCTTTTTTTGTGTGGGTGGGGGCCAGATTTTGCAGGAAGCCAGAAGCCAATGTTGCCGCTGCAGCTACTTTTACTTGCTTCTCTGGTGGAGAGGGGGGTGGGGGTGGAGGGTCGTGTACTAAATCCGGGTCCACCATGGGCACCTCCTGTCCACCCCCACACTGGCAGATAAGGAAGAAGTGGCAGCAGCAGTGAGAACTCTTGTAGATAACAGGAGCAGATGGGAGGGTGCATTGCTGTGCAAGTGATACTGTCAGCCTGCTCTGAATGCAGAATGATGTGAAATACTCTTTGAAGAAGGGCCATTGATCCGTGGTAAGGAACATGCACACAAAAAAGTCCCAGATTCAATATCAAGTGTCTCCAAGATGGGCATTTCCAGTGTATAAGATTTGGTACAAGGCTCCTTCCTATTTTCCTAAGTGTGGCGTTTGCCTGTTTGTTTGAAAATGTCTGTACGGGGGAGAGAAAGGGTTAATAGGTAGACCAATAGAAAAGCCAGAGGCGCAGCCTGCCTGTTTATAAAAGGGCTTAGCCCGAGGTTTAGTTAGTTAGTTGGTTGGGAAAAGGCAGTTGGGAAAGCAGTTGGCAGACAGATGGAAATAGACAGACAGTGCAGTTGGTTCTTGTGTGAGGGGAGGTAGAAGAGTTAGAGACAGAATAAAATAAGACTAAGAGGGTAAAGGGTAACAGCGTTTCGAATGCATTTAAAGTTTATTTGTGTTTGCAATAAACTACAATCTTCATTGTTCACTTAAGAACCTGACTGAGACTAAGTGATTTACCAGGGAGGACCTGTTGGTGGCAGCGGATTAGTGGTGTACGGGTCAATAGTCTGTGAGACGACCGGGGGCTCTGTATGAACGCCACACTAGGTAATGCTGATGTTGTATGTAGGGAAGCAGCATTTTGGCAAACTATCTGCTGCTTTCCATTTCATATTGAAACCCAACACAGCAGAAGATGATGCACATGAAGAGGCTGGACAGTCACCATGAGAACAGAATGCTGCACTCGATGGGCCATTGGTTTGATTCAACAGGCTAATCTGCATGTTTTAAACAAGGCTATAGGGTCATTTCCTGCCTTCTTCTCATATATGCTTTCAAAAGCCCATCATGTTCTTAAATTGTACAAAATGCTGGTGTTTCATCATCCCATTTTTCTTTTGGAGTTTTGTTTTTTGTTTTTGGCAAAGGAAGTGTTCTGTATCTCAGAGGTACAAAAAAAAATAGTATCCTGATGTGGCAGTTACTATGGCAACTTGGCATGTTTACATAGACAGCTAAATGAAGAGTTTGGGGAGACTGCGGAACTGCACATTGTTTCTGTACCTCCTTGGTCTTTATGCTATTATTCTTCTAGAAAAGTTAAGCGTTACAGTCAGTCATATGCATGCACAACAGAATATTATCGAATGTACAGTTCCTGATGCAGTGTAATTACAGCTTCAGTAGCTCAAAAGAAAAAGAAAAAGAAAATCTGCCATTTGCCAAATCAGACAAACAAGCAGTTAGATCACTTCTTTAATTATAGGTCCCTCAAACAATGCTATACGGTTTTTTCTTTGTTAGTATTGCTTAAAACCCAGGTTGTGCAGTGGGCTGGATGTGCGATTGATTCAATCACATCCTATGGCTTCATGTTTTATGCCATGGATGTGGGTGAAAAGTGAAGGGTGCGCTTACTGTCATTTTATGGGGTTCTCCCACCCCATAACTTTGCAGTGAATGTCGGATTTAGAAATTTTAAAACCAACCCACAGACCAAGGAAGGAAGAGAGTAAGAAGAGCCTGCTGCAAGAGGCCAACAGCCCATCCTGTTATTACAGGTGATGCCCAGGGGCGTCTTACCTATAGAGGCTATTGGTGTGGGGCACCAGGATGCCAAGTTCTGGAGGGCACCAGGGAAGAGGCAGAGGCTGGACGCGGTGCCCCCCGGCATCAGCTCGCCGCCCTCGCCTGCCTCTGCCATGCTGCACTGAAGCAGCACCGCGCCCGGAGCCTCCGTCTGCCATGGCCATCATGGCACGAAGCATCAGCTGAGCCGGGAGGTGCCGCGTCCAGCCTCCGCCACTTCCCCACCGGAGGAGCTGCCCTCCAACCGCTGCCCGCCTTCTCCAGCCCTGCCAGCAGTGCCACCCTCCCTAAAAAACTCTGGGAAACCGGGGGGGGGGGGGGGCGGAGGGAGCTTTGCACCATGGCGCTGGATATGCTTAAGATGGCCCTGGTGATGCGTAAGGGAAGTCCACAAGCAGGACGTGAGCACAAGAGTATTCTCCACGCCCGTGGCTTCCAGCAACTGCTATTCAGAAGCATCACTGCCATGGAGGCAAAAGCATAGCCATCATGGCTGGTAGCCACTGATAGCCTTATCATACACGAACCACTCTTGAGAACTTTAGCTCAGGGAATGGAATAGGGGTTCCTAACAACCCTCAGCAACCTTAACAAACAGCAGTTCCCAAGAATCCGTGGGGGAAGCAGATCTGAAGGCAGCCCTGCACGGGGAAGTTTTTAATGTTTGATGTTTTACTGTGCTTAATGTTTTAATTTGTTGGAAACTGCTCAGAGTGGCTGGGGGAACCCAGTTAGATGGATGGCATATAAATAATAAATTGTTGCTGCTGTTGTTGAAGTGGCATAATAGTGCTTTAAAAGTGTGGTGTGGATGTGGCCCAGGCACCTTCATAATCATGCAGTACATATGTTTTATAAAATAAATAAAAACAACAACAACAATCTTTATTACGGTCCAGAGACCAACAAAACATTACAAATCAATACAGAGTTCATACAGCCTACCTCCAGGTTAATCAAGCACTTTGTTTGGAATATAGGGCTCATTTGTTCTTGCAACCACCGATAAAAACTTTGCCACTGCCAACGTTCTAGCTTTTGTCCGGTCTTCCAGTAGGAACCTGACATAGTGAGCCTCTGACTTTCCCGGGAAAGGCACCAGCAAGGGTAGTATCAGTTCAGCCCTGGCCTGCTCATACTTCGCACAATGTAACAAAATATGATTTATGGAATCGATGTCTTGAGCACACGAGCAAAGTCTGTCCTGGTAGGGAACTCCTCTCAACCTACCATCCAGCACTGCAGAGGGGAAGACATTCAGTCTGGCCTTGGTGAAAAGCCTTCGATAGTTAGGTACTGTCAGGTTTTTGATGTAAGATGTTAACTCAAAGACATACCCATATTGAACTCCTGCTGCCAGTGGACTACAGACTGCGTGTGACCGAGATCGCAAGTCACTGTGTGCATTGTCCCATAATCTTTGCTTTAAAACCTTTTGGGCGCCTTCATAGCCCAGGTAATACAGTTGGGGGGGAGACAGACCAATAGAGGTGGCTTTTTTAGCCATGGTTTTCTGCCATTTGCTGACAAATTCCTCATTGGTCAAATGTTGGTACAGACCCTTCCCTAGATTAAACACTGAAATCCTGAGCCAATGTCTTAGGGCAGCCCACCACGCTCTAGCTGAAATTGGGCATTCACCAGCTTCCAACAGAAGTACGGAGTTGGGGACGCAGTTAGGTACCTGCAGCAGAGATCGTATAAATTTTGCCTGAAAGCCATCTAGCTTTGGCAGGTCCCCATTATGCCAGACATTTGCTGCATACAGGAGTTGGGAAACGGGCTTTGCGTTGAAAACCCTTAAGGCTGCTGGAACATATTTGCCGCCCTTTGTGAAGAAGAATCTATGTATGGCTAGCTTTGTAATCTCCGCCTTTTGAAGGGAGGTTTGCCAATGGTGCTTCCAAGATCCTGTATGATGGAATGTGAGCCCTAGGTAACTGAAGTATTTTACCTGTTCAAGGTTATGGCCATCCAGCACCCATTTAGACTGGGAGAATCTTCTTTCGAAGACTAAGATTTTAGATTTTTCATAATTAATGGATAAACCATTACCAGAACAGTAATCAGAAAATTTCCTCAACAGATAATTCAAGCCCGGCCTGGAACGTGAGATGATGGCTGCGTCATCAGCATACAACAGCAGAGGGGTCCTTCTCATTCCTATTTTTGGAATGTGTCCATCTGGGTCCATTAAGTTCTCTTCTAGGTCATTTAAGAATAGACAAAACAATGTGGGGGCCAAAATACAACCCTGTCTCACCCCCCTAGTCATCTCGATGCTGTTCGATAGCTGTCCCTGTCGACCGCATCGGACCTGCAGTTTGGTTCCATTGTACAGGGCTTTTATAAGAAAGAGAAGTCGTTTGTCCTGCAAAATCAGACTCAATTTGGACCATAGCTGGGATCTGGGGATGGAGTCAAATGCTGATTTCAGGTCCATAAAGGCCACAAAGAGTTTACCCTGTAGATGTCTGGTATACTTCTCAGCTAGGAAGGACAGCATTAGACAGTGGTCTGTTGTTGAATGATTCTCACGAAAAGCTGCCTGGGCTTCAGATAGTATATTATGTTCATTTAGAAAAGTTGTCAATTTGCTACTGAGGAAATGGGCATACAGTTTCCCAATTATTGAGAGCAGGCTAATAGGCCTATAATTGGAAGGTACATTTGGGTGGCCTCTCTTAAAGATTGGAACTACTATAGCATGTTTCCAGCTATATGGTACTTTACCCGAGTTATTTACTACTGTAAAGAGTGCTGCCAGAAGCGGAGCCCACCAGTGCTGGTTTGATGTAATCAACTCAGCTGGGATAAAGTCTTTCCCCGGAGCCTTTCCACTCTTCAGATTCCCAATTAATGTATGGACTTCCTCCACAGTAAAAACAAAATGCCCACACAAAAATCCACCTTTAAATATTTATTTTACACTATTTTAGTGGAAACCTGTCTAAATGAATTTTCCTCCTGAAATACATATTTTCAATTTATTCTTCATTTCATAAAATTTATATTCTGCCTGACTAGTAAAATAATATAAATGTACTATATTTCTGAGTCAAAAACTATGCTGGAACATTTATGCGTAAAAGTTGCTTTTTTGAATAAGAACATTAGTCTGGAAGGTCATCAGTTTGTACTGAAATTCACCAACTTTGCCTGCCTGAGACTCAAATTTCAAAACTTTTTTTAAAAAAAGTTCCACATTCAAAAAAACGAACTGAATCTGGAATTCTCTCTCAATCTTAATTTTATATGACATTTTGTTTCAGGCCTAGAGTCTAGTTAGGACAAACAAGTCTAGCAAGTCCACAAAATTCTACCACAAAGCCCATGTTTCTCATAAACCACTAGGTTTTCCTCCATAGAAGTTTGGCAACAATTCTCCTTTATCTCCCCGGCAGTATTAGTCCTGATGTCAAATGTTGCTGCTGCTGCAGTCATTTCTGTAGTTGATTTCCCCAAGGAGGTTGCTTTCAGGAACCTTCACCGATCTTCTGAAATGGCCCTCGAATACAAATGACACCATGTAAAGGGATCCCATTTTGTTTTCCATTTCTATAATGGGAATGGCTCTCTTTTCACATTGCCTTTTTGGAGGCTACAAAGCAAGGGGAAGGGGTATTCTTGCTGTTCCTGGATGTTCCTGCACAGCTGTACTGTACTGTACCCTGTACTGACGCAATGGGAGCCTTCTTTAAGTGATATACAATATATGAGAAGCCTTCTCTTTCAAGGACTTCACAGGAGCTCATTCTTCAAAGCCGGCACAGGATACTGTTGTTGATGGAGGGGCAACTTCAGAATTCGTAAACTGAAAGGGCTGTCCACAAACAAACTTTTTTCCAGTGGTTTTAAAAAGATATCAAATTGTAGGCTCACAAGTAAAATTGTGGCTCCTTCCTTCTTTCCACAACACTGCATCATAGCAGCAGAGGTGGAAAGAACCCAAAGGCTCATCTAGTCCTACAATGCAGAAATCACAGCTGTATGTCTGGCTTCCAGTGTGTGTCTGCAGCATTGGAGGGCCTCAATGGAGGCCTCTCGGTGGAGGCCTTGGCCTGGTCACTGCTGCAGCGGTGGGGATGGGGCAACAGAGGGCACATCTTCCAGAGGAGGTCTCTGCCCACGGGCCCATGGAGATGGCACCTATGTCACACTGTGTGACGACACATTGGGTCGTCCAGCCAGGCATCCACAGTGGAAATGTTGTGGGTCCTGAGGCACTCAGGGCCCCCCAGAGATGGCTCCTGTGATAACTAATGTTTATGACTAATGTTAAGCAATGTATGAGAACCCTTCAGAGGTTTGTTAAGATAATACCTCCTGCACAGGGTTACCTAAACCCAGAAGAAGAAGAAGAAGAAGAAGAAGAAGAAGAAGAAGAAGAAGAAGAAGAAGAAGAAGAAGAGGAGGAGTTTGGATTTGATATCCCACCTTTCACTCCCTTTAAGGAGTCTCAAAGCGGCTAACATTCTCCTTTCCCTTCCTCCCCCACAACAAACACTCTGTGAGGTGAGTGGGGCTGAGAGACTTCAAAGAAGTATGACTGGCACAAGGTCACCCAGCAGCTGCATGTGGAGGAGCGGAGATGCGAACCTGGTTCCCCAGATTACGAGACTACCGCTCTTAACCACTACACCACACTGGCTCTTAAAACAATCTAAGGCCTAATTTTATTAATGTAACAGGTATGAATGATAAATTTCCCCAGCAACTTCTATAAGAATGCACCAAGAAGCTAACCCTGATGGACAACCAGCACATAAAATCGCAATGCCATGAAATAAGAAAAAATATGCAGCCTTATTAAATAATAAGAAAATCCACAATCTGGAAAAAGCCATAAATGCACAAGGGTCATCTCTATTGTCAAAGTCCCAAAACATTGAGGGGTCTCAGAGTGCTATATTAGCTGTGGAAATGCACCTTTCTCAGTTTGGCCTGAAGAGGATCTCCTGTGGAGCTCTCAGTGTGATGTCAAAATGTTGTCACAGAACACACTCCTTGAAAAAGCTTTCATATCACATAGTATTCTTTTGAGACATTCATCAGAAATGTTGGCAGGGCAGCAGGAAAACAGTGACTGTAATTCATGTCGCCCTGAACTCCCATTTCCAAGTGGCAAATGTCCTTTGGAGAGCATTTTGCTTGGTTTCAGGGAGCGATCTATGTTAGAGATAGGAAACTTTTTCCTTTCCAGCCTGAGATCTATACTATCGCTAGCGCAAAGTTTCTGAGGACTGCCTGCTGGTGGTGGGTGGGGCCAGATGCAAAAGTGGGTGGAGCAACGGGTGGGAATCTTACCTTTGTACAAAAGGCTACATTACACTCAGGCAAAAGTCTACCTACACCCAAAACCTTTTACCCACCCCTCCAACCAAACAAGCAAGATGAATGATCAGAGCCCAATGACACATTCCAGCCAAACAAAAACACTGAGCAGAGCCCATGCAGGGTGTGGCCTCCGTAGATGGGTGTGGTTAGGGAGGGGTGTGGCCTAGGGAGAGTCCTGAGGGCCAGACATAGAGGCTTGGGGGGCTGCATTTGGGCTAAGGTCCTCTGCCTCTCATCTATCTACATGCATACCTGTTTAACTCTCTTACAGCACAATCCAATGAACATCTCCTTGGAAGCCCCATTTATCTGAATGGGGCTTAAAGGTAAAGGTACCCCTGCCCGTACGGGCCAGTCTTGGCAGACTCTAGGGTTGTGCGCTCATCTCACTCTAGAGGCTGGGAGCCAGCGCTGTCCGCAGACACTTCCGGGTCATGTGGCCAGCGTGACGAAGCTACTCTGGTGAGCCAGAGCCGCACACGGAAACGCCGTTTACCTTCCCGCTATAAAGCGGTCCCTATTTATCTACTTGCACCCGGGGGTGTTTTCGAACTGCTAGGTTGGCAGGTGCTGGGACCGAGCAGCGGGAGCGCACCCCGCAGCGGGGATTCGAACCGCCGACCACGCGATTGGCAAGTCCTAGGCGCTGAGGTTTTACCCACAGCGCCACCCGCGTTCCGAATGGGGCTTAGTCTCAAGTAAATTTATATAGCCCATGGGGGAGACCATTGGCTTGTGGGCTGGCCCTGTCCTGCTAAGCCTTTCTGGACAACCCACCAACCCCCTACCATTTTTGTGGCAGTGGAAGCAGAGGTAGTGGGGAAGAGGAATAACACCCCAACCTGCCTTTCTCTGCCCCTATGAGCAACAGTAGCAGCACTGGCAGCAGTGATAATATGACTGGCCCTGGAAGAGGGAACCCTTAAAAAAGAAGAAGCCTCAGCTGTTTTTGGAAGGGGCAATTGAACACGCCAAACATCCCCCTTGGCAGAGCCGCCACCACCATGAGGTAAGGAGAGGCCACTGCCTCAGGCGGCAGGAAACTGTGAGGCAGCAGATCCCGATGTTGATCTTTATTCAGGGTCAGTCCCCCCATGAGGCAAGATGAGGTGACCACCTCAGGAGGCAGGATCCACCAGGACAGCAAAGCCCAGCGTCAGTATCTCTTCCTAATGTAGATCTTCCCTCACTCCTTCCATCATCTCCTTCCATTTTGGTGTCTGCCTTAGGTGCCAAAATGTATTTGTCTGGCCTTTCCCATTGGGAAAGGCCCCATTGGGCTTCATATCTGCTGAGTACTTGTGGAATGTGTTGGGAACTTTCCCTCCTGGCTCTCACCCTTCTTCAGCAGAAAAGAGGATGAATGGGTGTGTGTTCTGTATGGGCCTATGTTGTATGTGCATGAGGATATATGTAAGTTGGTCCACCATGGGCAAACAGCCCACAGTTGGTCAAGGTGAATACCAAAAAAGATTCCCCACCTGTGCTGTATAGAATTTCACCCTCAATATTGCAATACAGTCATATAATAATGAACCAAACTGCCATGCAAAAAATGGAATTATATAGCTGGAAGGGATTTTGGAAGTCCTTGTTCAACCTCCTGCTCAATGCAGGATCTGTCATCAGGATGCAACAACTTCATCTCTTTGTTGTTTTAAAGAGCAGTAGCCTGAGATTCCAACATTCCTAAGATTGCTTTAAATTATATACATATATGGATATCTAATTATTCCCACTCTAACTGAGTAAATACATTTAAGGTCAAAAACTTTCTGGTTCCTTAAAATAAACCAAAACCTGTCCAGTTCCCTTTTCTTAATAATGTGCTCCTGAAATATGTGACTCGGTGGTGCACTGTGTGCGTCATATTTCATCTCATTAAATGTAACATTGTGGTTCACCCATGACATTACCTGGCAGTCATAATTAGAGGGAAAGAAATATTGGCATTTCAATACAGAATGTCCTCGTGGAATTCAAGAGTGGTCCAAAGAAAAGAACTCATCTAGCTCAATTTATTAATGTGGAAAGGTTAAGATTAAGAAAATAATAATCAGCAAGTCACACTGACATTCTTCAATCCAGGTACAGAGTAACATGTGATTTACTTAAACCAGGGGTTGCTCACTTTTCTTTGGTCTGGGAGATGCAATCACCCTTGGGCGTACTCTTCAGGGACCAAATGTCAGCAGCGGGCATAGTCACAAATGAGTGTGGACACACCACACACACTCCCTTGGGCACACAAAATGTGCACAGGACAATCACACACAGGTATGCAACCAGAGGGGAGTTATCATGAGGGCTATGCATGGGTGAGACTCTGGTGAGACAGAGTGGTTTAACCATCATGAGGAATGCTGGGAATCATAGCTCTGTGAGAAGAATAGGGGTCTACTCACAACCCCCAGCACCCTTAACAAATTACAGCTCGCATAATTCTTTAGGGGAAGCTGTGACTGTTTAAAGTGGTACCATAGTGATTTGAATGTATGGCGCAAATGGGGCCTATGTGGACTGTCTAATAATGATGATAGAGCTCCCTTTGTGCCAGGAAGCAAAGTCTTATGTGCAATTTTTCAGCCTTCAATTTCCCCCCCAAATCCTACCACATATGAAAAAACAAATCGTTTTCTTGACATCTTGTGTTGGTTAAGCAATTAACACAGTAATCAACAGTTTTAAAACAAACATGCATACTAAAGTTCCATGTGTGCTGGGTAGGCTTGCCTAACCAAAAATATTTTTAGTAGGTGTCGAAAACAGTATGGCAAAGGTGTATGTCAGATATTTACAGCATTATAGCATCATGAGATTACGCATTTTCTTGCAAACCACACCATTAAAGAACAAGCCAGTAGGTCTTCCACAACTGACAGCTTCGTATGAGTTGTCTGGTTAATTTAAGCCTTACTCCCAACCTTAATCAGCCTTAATCAACGCTGGCTGCAATTGTATATTTTCTAGGAAGTCTGAATGAAATAATTAGGACTTAAGATTGGAGGAAAAGATGTTTAAGATCAGAATGATAATAGTTTTGAAGATAAGATACAAGATCAACCACATCTATCACTTTCTGGTTTATACCAAATTCAATACAAATGATTAACAGGAATTATGCACCCCTAAAACATAACCCATAGGGACGCGGGTGGCGCTGTGGGTAAAACCTCAGTGCCTAGGACTTGCCGATCGCATGGTCGGTGGTTCGAATCCCCGCGGCGGGGTGTGCTCCCGCTGCTTGGTCCCAGTGCCTGCCAACCGAGCAGTTCGAAAGCACCCCTGGGTGCAAGTAGATAAATGGGGACCGCTTACTAGCGGGAAGGTAAACGGCGTTTCCGTGTGCGGCTCTGGCTCGCCAGAGCAGCGATGTCACGCTGGCCACGTGACCCGGAAGTGTCTGCGGACAGCGCTGGCTCCAGGCCTCTAGAGTGAGATGGGCGCACAACCCTAGAGTCTGTCAAGACTGGCCCGTACGGGCGGGGGTACCTTTACCTTTACCTTAAAACATAACCCACACCTCATTTCTAGACAGACACCCTCTTCACTCTCTTGAAAGCCCACAACAACAGGAAATAAGCGTAAAACAAGACACAATATATAATGTCACGGCCTTGGATGTGCTGCTTGGGTCTCAATTCACCAGAGAAATCAAAACGACTGCTAGCATCTGTGCCAATTGAGTTCTACATTGCCAGTGTAATCTCTTAAACCTTATCAGTCAACAATATAATGTCACAGTGACAAGGAAACAGGGGGAAGAAAGTTCAACAGTTTTATCTCTGTTTGAATTATGTCTACTTTACAGACTCCCTCCTTCTCCAGGCTATTCCTAAATTGAAACAAGTAGCTAATCATTGGTGAGATTAGTAACAAATGTGTCCTCTTATTCATTTTGTCAGATCAGAAATATTGGGTGTACATTTCTAATATTGCAACCGATGTCTTTTAATCCACTGCGAATGTAAGGAACTCGATTTTAACTTTCTCCATCTAATCTTTCACCAAGGAATGGTTTCCTCAGGTCTGATGCAGTTATTGTGAAACCTTTGAAATTCACACTTCGCTGAATATTGGGATGTAGTTCCTCAATGGAAAAAGGTGTAAAAAAACCACAGCATTTACTAGTGGAAAGTGTGCATAAAAATGTATTATATCAGTTGAAATCACATACAAAAGCGCATTATATCAAGGAAGCTCACAAATAACAGGTGTGGAAATTTTGCAAATTGAACTTAAGCTTCGAAAAATGAGAAACAGAAAGGAATTGCAATGGGCAGATTAAACCATCTGTAGGTTTGTTACCAGGCTATTGGATCTCCTTCAGCCTCCAGCTCTTGGGCTGTATGCCTGAAGCAAAAACACAGAACTACATATATTTCCAGTTGTTTTGTTTTAATAAATTCCAACCACCATGATATAAACAAAACAATTTAAAACAAAGAAAACAAAGAGACTGAGTGAGCATTGCCATTAGGTTCCCCATTCTGTTAATGAAGAAATAATGCCTGATGCTCCACACGTTTCTATCTGTATTCACCCTTCTCAATTTGATAGCTTCATCATTTCAACCGATTTCCATATTTTTATTCCCCTACAACCATTAGCACTAAGTGGGTTCTTATTTTTTTCAATTAATCATGACAAATATTCTTGCTGGTCCCCAAAGATTTATTACGCCAAACTCTTAGAGTTGATGGCTGTTAAGCGGGAGAGTTTCTGGTACTGCCGAGCTCAGATCCTTCCCCCATTTCATTTGAAATTAATTTGTTTTTCAAAGGTTCAACTTCTAGAACTTTCATGTTTAGTTTTAATCACTCCTGCAGTGTTTGCAGTGTATCAGAAGATCCTTGGAAAAGGGCCTGGTTCCCAAGTTAAGCATACTTTAGAACCAAATAAAATGAAGATGGTGATGATGGGAAAGTGACCTCTTATTCCCTACATTTTAGAAAACAATCCAGGCCCTAAGGGAGGGAGGGAGGGAGGGAGGCAAAGAGAACACCAGTGCCTGTTCCAGTTGGACTGTCCCCCTATTGACCCACAGTGAAGAAGAAGACGAAGCGTTTGGATTTGATATCCTGCTTTATCACTACCCTAAGGAGTCTCAAAGCGGCTAACATTCTCCTTTTCCCTTCCTCCCCCACAACAAACACTCTGTGAGGTGAGTGGGGCTGAGAGACTTCAGAGAAGTGTGACTGGCCCAAGGTCACCCAGCAGCTGCATGTGGAGGAGCAGAGACGTGAACCCGGGTCACCAGATTACGAGTCTACTGCTCTTAACCACTACACCATACTGGTTCTCTTAGTGAGACAACTTATAGGAACTTGCCCCTATGGGAAGTACTAACTGAGGCTAGCTCCTTCTCCAGTTGGGCTGGTTGATTTGTTTGTTGAGCTTGTGGCTCTTGTTGGGTCTGTCGTCAGCAGCTGTGAGGAATTAGACAAATTTATGGAGGAGAGAGCTGCTAGCCATCAGCGCTGGGCTCTGCCTCCACAGTTGGAGGCTGAGATTATTCTGAATACCAATTTGTGGAAACCACAGGAGGGGAGAGTGTTATTGTACTCGAATCCTGCTTGTGGGCTTCTCACAGGCGTCTGGTTGGCCATTGTGTAAACAAGATGCTGGACTAGATCCACCAGTCGAGAGCCAGTGTGGTGTAGTGGTTAAGAGCGGTAGTCTCGTAATCTGGGGAACCGGGTTCGCGTCTCCGCTCCTCCACATGCAGCTGCTGGGTGACTTTGGGCCAGTCACACTTCTCTGAAGTCTCTCAGCCCCACTCACCTCACAGAGTGTTTGTTGTGGGGGAGGAAGGGAAAGGAGAATGTTAGCCGCTTTGAGACTCCTTAAAGGGAGTGAAAGGCGGGATATCAAATCCAAACTCTTCTTCTTCTTCTTCACCATTGGCCTGATCCAGCAGGCTCTTCTTATGTTCTTACATTATTATGTCCATCCTTATGCACTCCTGTACCGAAAAGTTTGCGGAGAACAATTTCACTTTTGGTATGAGCTCCAATATCCAGATACTGGTGCCTCTCTCTCTCTCTCTCTCTCTCTCTCTCTCTCTCTCTCTCTCTCCCAATCTTCTTGCTGTCACAATTGCTCTAAAAATAAACAGGCCCATCAGCAATCCTTTTCCTAGCTGTCAATCATAATGGTTACCTGGAGGCATGCCGGAGCTCTGGATGATTGACACAGTGAACTGCTGAAAGGGGTGATGACTCAAAGCCCTCCTCTTTGTTACTCACATGGGAAGAGCTGAGTCTTTCTGAAGAGTGACATCCTTGATTCTGTTACTCATAAGCCTCCATTAAGAGAAACGCCTCCAAGAGCTGTAGGCAACAGTCCTAATTTGGCCATGCATCAAAGAACCAAGCAAAGAAATAACCCTCAAATTTGCAATGCAATGAATAGAAGGCAGAATGGAAACATCAGGGCAAAGCTACTGCAATGGGTGATGCGTCTGAATGTAAGTGCAAGAGCCCAAAGTAGACCTCTCTGCTAGATTACAAAACAGAGATTCCAGAACGTAACAGGACCAACTCTTGAGTCATTGTACTTTACTGCATAATTCTTGCTTGTCTTTCAAAAGTTGCTTATAGGGGAAAAAAGCAAGTTGGGAGGAAGAGGGGAAGAGAGAGAAGTCAAGAACCATTATTCATGGCTGAGTGTCATCACAACAGCCAGGTGAGGTGGGTTAGGCTGAAAGTTGGTGACTGGCCCAAGGTAGGAAGTGAACGGAAACAGCAATGCATTAAGTGCACACGCTCAGAGTATTTTCTTTCTGTTTAACAATATTGACAACAAAAGAAAAAGAACCACCTGCAGTTTGCTGGGAGTGCTCAGGGGCTTGTTTTCATTTTTTCCATGAAATTTTCTGCTGTTATAAAAGTGGTAGTATTTAAGAAACCAGAAGACTATTTCTGTGATAACTTATTTCATGTGTTCCTTTTGGGGGGGGAGGGTGCCCCTGTTTTGGGAACCGCATCAGGGCCCCCAACCACTTTAATCCAGCCTTGGTTGTATCCAAAGTTGGTTCTACTTAAGAGTAGACCTATTGAAATTGATGCACATGACTAAATTAGGCCCATTAATTTTCACAAATTAATCTGCTCTGAGTAAAACAACCAAATACTGCTTCCCTGTTTACCCAGTCTATACTTCCTTCCCCTGAACTGAATTTTAGATTGTAAGCTTCTTGGGGGAAGAGATCTGCCTTCTAGCCATCTGTAAAGCAATAGACACACAGCTTCAACTCTGTGGATTCAAGTTGGGTTGCCAAGCGGATATGCTGGGAACTGTGAAATAAAAGGGGATAAGTAAGTTGTTTCTACTAGTGAGCTGTCATGGAATGGCTGGATGCAGAAGGGTGGAGGGGGAAGGATAGATCTCTATAGGGAGATAAAACACAAGAGGAACAATCCTCTAGTCCTGGGCTGCAGAACCTATGGCTTTCCAAATTCTCTTGGCTGATATAGGGCACATTTACATCACCAAGATACCACTTTAAACAGCTATAGCTTCTCCCACAGAATTATGGGAGCTGTAGTTTGTTAAGGGGGCTGAGAATGTTAGGAGCCCCCTGATCTCATAAAGCTACAATTCCCAAAGTTCCCAGTGAGGGGGGATTGATAGTTAAACCACTCTGGACATTCCATACTACCAAGGTGACAGTAATAGATCCAGAAGTATCCCCGGCTTCTTGTTAAAATCCTGAGAATGAAGGGGTCAGGTGTGGAGTGGCATGCGCATACATGAAATGTGATATTTTTGCTTTTCTTCTTCTTTGCTTCAGGTTTTTGTCTTTGTGATTTTTTACTGAGTACTGGATGATTTATAGCAGCTGGTTCGGGGAGGTTGTTCATTTTTGGCTCTGTGTCTCTTTCTTGAGGTGCAGAATTTTCCACTAGGGTCAGAAGTAACCCATTTGTTATCGTTAAGAATTTTTTCATGTTGGATAGGTCCGTGCATATCAAGTGGACCTGGTCCTGCAGATAGCCGCCTCTCTCCTCTGTTTGGGTACCTTTGGAAGTAACCTGCTGACTTTGAAGGTTATTTCCGAGCTCCAGAAGGCAGCATTTGTGTCGTTGTATCAGTTGTATTTGCCTTGTAGGTATTCTCAGCTAAGGCCAGGTCTTGGGCCAGGCTTATTGAGTTGTTTATATTCTCGGGATCTTGTCGGAGCTCTTTAAGCTGAGTTGACCAACCCAGCACAGTGGAAGGTAGAGCAATAACCTCATCTAAGATTAACCCGTTCGGGTCCCTCTTTCTCTCTTCCTTTTGAAGAAAACTGATTAACGGGACTGGCATGATTCCCAGATCTTTGCAGTTCTTTCTAGTAAGTACTATAGTAAATATAGTTGGTTATCGATGGCTTGCTGAAGTCAATTATCTCCAGATATGTTGGCCTTGAATTTACAGGGCCAGAGTCAGTGCCATCCAAGAGAAAAAAACCCACTTTGAGGGTTCACTGTAGCTGCCACTTGGGCTCACCGGCAACTCTGATGATTAGGGTGTTTCTCTTCCTTAATTTATAGCTTGTATCTAATAAAGTTTGACACGACCTTTCGTTCGGCAGTGCCTGGCAAGGTGCTCAACCCAGCCCAGCCCAGCTTCATGCAGCCTCGCAATATGAGAGAGTTAGAGCAGTAAAATAATGAGATAAAACAATGTTAAAACAACAGGACTCAGCACTAGAGGAAGCACTAAAAAAGTTAAAAAGTAAAACGGAGGAGAGGGATAAAAACAAGTACTGAGGGCTGGTTATAGAGCAAAAACTTGCCTTGAAATGAGCCTTAGAGCTGAAGAACTTCCTTTCAGAGGGAGTATAAGCCCATCCAGAGAAGGTCAAGCTCCACCCATCACCTCCAGGGAACCACCCAATAACAGTGCCTCACTCTGTCTGGATTAAGCTTCATTTTATTGGCAGTTGTCACCAAGGCCTGGCATTGACCTAGCACATCCTCTGCCACACCTGCAGATGTAAAGGGGGAATAGTGTTGTGTATCATGAGCATATTGCTGACATTGCACTCCAGAACTTCAGATGACCCCACTCAGTGGTTTCATGGAGATGTTAAATTGCACGGGGGATAAAACTCTTACAGGACCACCACAAGCAACATCTTCTGAGAATAGCCATCCACGTAGGGGAGCAACCACCACAAAATAGTATCACACAGGCCCACCCTGGACAATTGCTCCAGAAGGATACCGTGATGGTGGTGTTGGGAAGCTGCTGGGAGATTAAGAAGAATCAACAGGGCACACTTCAGTTTTTCCCTTCTGGCAAATGCACTCATACAACAAAGGCAGCTTCTGTGCCAAAGCCAAGTCTATAAACTGACTAAAATGGATCTCATCCAAGAGAGTCTGGATCTCGCCAGTGCTTACCTGCTCGAGAACCTTGCCCAAGAAGGGAACAGTAACAACCAGCTGAATCTAGTGTGTCCATGCATCCAACATAATGTGCAACAGAGTTTCACAGGACCATCCACATCAAGGAGAGGAGGAAAATGGCTTCATTAAGCTATATGCTATTAGAAGAACCAAACACATTAACATGTGATTTATGGCATTTTGCATTAACATTTCTAAAGCTCCAATTAGGAAGCTGCTTCCATCATTAGTAAGCAATGCATATCCTCAAAAAAGCTCTTTATTTCAATCCCTGGGTTCTTGTTAAAATTCTGAGAATGAAGGGGCCAGGTGTGGAGTTGCAGGCGCATACATGAAATATGGCATCCGTCTTGTATGATGTCATCTGTAACGAGTACCATGAGAGCAAACGAGTGAGAAAAGCAACACAAAGTTAATTATCAGTCTAAAACCCTCACGTGACAAATGCTGGAAACACAGCGCGGTTTGCGTTAATTCTGATATCTCTGTTCCTCAAAAATATCAGTGTTGCCACATCCAATCTTTTTAATTAGCTCTCCTCCATCTCACTTTCTTCCAGGCTTTCAGATAATGTTGTGACGAAAGCCAGCTAATCAAATGCAAAGGTTTTTGTTTGGGGGAAACCCCCCCACCTCCCCCGTTATTTGGATTTGTGGCAGCTGGGTCATTTAATTATTTAGCAACATGCTTCTAAACCTGCGATTTCCTGGAGGACCATTACCGGAGTGAACGGCGGTTAAATGACAACTGGATTGTTCTCAAACTATGTATTGCAGTTTCCTGCAAAATGCCAGAATGAGCTCTGCATATTGCATGTGTGACCTATTAGGTTATGCACAGATTCAAAATAGCCCTCAGATTAGGACTTCTGAACCCAAAGGATCCCAAGTCACTGTGGCTGAAGGATTTGGTCTTGGGATAGCTTTCACTTTTGGAGAGCACTTTCTCTGCAGGAACATGGGAGACTGCAGCTCAATGTTAGAGCCTCTGCTTTGCATGCAGAAGGTCCTAATCTGAGCATCTCCAGGTAAGGCTGGAATAAACCTCTGCCTGATACCCTGGAGAGCCACTGCCAGTCAGTGTAGACAATACTGAAATAGATGGGCTGTTAGTCTGACTCTGTATTAGGCAGCTTGCTATGTTCCTAACTTTCCCCCCATGGAACCCTGCACATTTCAGAGACTTCTGCAATCTATTCAAATTAGGGTTGCCAGTGAAAATTCGGACATTTGGCAGCCCTAATTCAAATGCACGCTTCCTGTGGGATTCAGTGTTGGGGCTTACGGAGAGAGTGACTTACAATATGAACAACAGCCCTGTGTTTCTTTATGGAATGATGTAGCTGGAAGGCACATTGGGGGCCAGTTAGCCCAACCTATGGCTCATTGCAGGACACCCATAACTAGAACGTGCCCAACAGGTTGCTGCCCAGCATCTGCTTGAGGTCCTTCAATGATGGAGAGGTCACCCCAGCTCCAGTTAAATGGTATGAACTGCTGCTGGCATTAAGAAGTTTCACCCAATGTTCAACCAATTTCAGCCCTAGGGGCTGAGGTCCCTTCAATCCCACCAATTTTTTTTTGAGGGGGGCCACCCCCTGCAAAGTTAATGGGCATTGCCATTCAAATGGTGTGCATGCACCGTGTCCTGTGATCAATTATGCAAGGTGGGGCTTACCTGGACCCTCCAATATTTTATTCAAATTGGCACCCCTGCTTCAGCCCATTCGCTCTAGTTCTGCTCTCTAGGGTTGCAAAGCCTTTTACCTCTCCTTTGTGACAGTCCTTCAGGTATTTTGAGAGTGCTAAACACCCTCTATTTCTGCACACACAGGATCATAGGCACTGATTCAATTCCTATTTTCCATGACGGTTATAGAGAATCTCCAACAGCACAGGTGAATGAAACCACTTATGTCAAGTTGCTGGAGAGCAACAACAGGAGAGGACTATAACTCTCTCTCTCTCTCTCTCTCTCTCTCTCTCTCTCTCTCTCTCTCTCTCTCTCTCTCATTTTATCTGTTTCAACTGAAAAGAAAATAAACACATATTTCTAAAACTTAAAGTAGTATAAATGTATCCATGTGCATATTTAATGCAAGAAAATCTACTTGGACAATATTTCAGACAATAAACAGCAATCCAGTTAGCAACTAAAGGGAATGCAATTCCCAACATAAGTGTGCATTCATTTATTATTGTTTGCTTATTTAACTAATCATTGTTCTTTCACTCATCTGATTTTTCTTCTTATTAGGTTATCGTTATTAGAATTCACCCAAAAATGTATTTAATATTAAATTTCACTCCCAAGTGTACATGGATAATGTCATTCTGCATTCTTTCATTGCAGCAAGCAATGAATGCACTCAGTTTTTCAATAAAATTATTATCACTTTTTCTAGCCTGTCTTGACCCTGATAATATTTGTTAATTTGACCACTGATGCAATATCCCTGATTTTATATAACCAGTCTTCCATACTAAGTGTTTCAGAATTTCTCCATGCTTGCACTATGGTAATACAAGCTGGAAGCAAGTTCTTGATCCTCTTGGGTGTCTTTACTTTAATACATACAAATAATACCATTAATGGGTCATTTGATAGTTCTTATTCTATTATATTTGTAATTTCTTTGAATATTTGTTGCCAATGTTTAATTTTAGGATCAGTTTTTTTAAAAATGTGGTAAATGCCTGCATCAGCATACTGACATTGCCAAAAATTATTGCCAGAAAATGGTTATATTTTACTTAATCCTCTAGGAATGAGATATCATATTGCTAAGAATTTATGCTAAAATATATTCCTGATTCATATTGCAGGTACAATGCAGGTCCTTTCCCATCACCAATTCCATGTTTCTCCTGGGGAGGTTGGTTTGCCATGTTGTCAAACAGCCCTTGAGATTTGCATTTGTTAGCAATTCCTTGCATGGTGTAAGATCTCAAAGAAAACAGATTTTCTTAATATCTGGGTTGTAATGTGATTAATCTGCAGGTATTCTGATACTGGTAAACATCTCTTATTCATAATATTTTTCATTTGATTATAACGTATAATGGTGCCATTATTATGTAGCAATTTTCTTAATTCTATTAATTTTCCCAGGCTTGAATATCATTCAGCAGTACTCTCTCTCTCTCTCTCCCCACCCAGTTCAGAGGCATAAGATTTTGCTGTTAAGAACTGAAAGTCCTGGACTCAAATCGAGGCAGTTTTACTGTGTCAACTACTGACCCAGCCAAGGCCTTTGAATAACACTGTAGAAATCAGAAACCAGAAGACATATCCTGCAATAAAGAACTAAGGAAACCATCATTCAGATACCGACTTTCATCTGATAAGGTGGAGGGGAATGGCTGAAATATCTTTCTCTACCTCATTCTGCAGCATAAATTGAATTGGGGTGGAAATAATTTACACTTAAAGCAAAACGCTGAAATGTTTTCCTATTCCTTTCAAGTGTTCTCTCTGTGTGGAGTCCACCCCCACCCCACCCCCTGCTTTCAATAAACAAGTGTGGTAGCAAGGAATTAAAGGGTGCTTCTGAAAACGTTGAATTTCAATTGGGTTAAGAAGAGCATTCCTGGATAGCTGAGTTCAAAGCTGCAGCTTCAAGTTGTTTTGAGATCTAAGTAGGAAAGCCTTAAAGGCCCGGGCTCAGAAAGAGAGGCGAATACTTTGGACCTAGTCCAGTCAAAGTCCAGGACTTTTAGGTCCCATTGATTCTGGAGGGAATGAATTAAGCACATGCTGAACTCTCTCGTGGGAGATCTTCTGGTTTGTAACCTAGAAACCCTCAGCCTACAACATGATCAGACTTGGAATCTCTCATGCAAATCATAAACCTGGGGCTGTCTTTGTGATGGGGCTAAATAAAATGTCGTGATCCATTTGCCATCCTATTCCCAGAGAGCAAGTTGCGGGCATTTTGGGTTGTGTGTATGAGAGATTCACTCCAAGGTTGTGATGCACATAGAAACCTATAAGCTCAGCTAACTAGCTAGGCCAGAGACCTTGTATCTATTGTTTCTTTGTAGTACTAGGAGGTTATGCTAGAAGGTTGTAAACAACATTCCTAAGTGTCTACATTTGACAATGAGACGTGCTCTGCTCAAATGTCCTAACCCCCTCAGGTAGAAAGGAATGCAAAGAGACCACGCGCAAAGGGGGCTGCTTAGAGAGAGAGTCTTTTGTTTCCTTCCTAATGAATATGTAATGAAGGAAATACCATACATGGTATAATTAGTAATGTGTTGTAACTTTTGATTGGAGGAAGTTTATGCATATGTATTGCTTTAATAGATAAAAGTTATGTATATTAAGAAGGCCCCACCCTTTTTGGGTTGGCTCAGCTTTTGGAGAGTGATCCCACTGAGCCATTATTGCTAGCAATAAACACCCTTTATTTTCTCAACGCCACGTGGAGATTTCCTTCAGCCTCAAACATTAATTTTGCTACAGTTGAGGGGCTGCTTCACCCGTGGTTGTGCAAAGTGATGGCACTCAGAAGTGGTGTCCACATCTAACATCTTTTGGTGGCTGCTACTAGGATCCAGGGACGCGGGTGGCGCTGTGGGTTAAACCACAGAACCTAGGACTTGCCGATCAGAAGGTCAGTGGTTCGAATCCCTGCAATGGGGTGAGCTCCCGTTGCTTGGTCCCAGCTCCTGCCAACCTAGCAGTTCGAAAGCACGTTAAAATGCAAATAGATAAATAGGTACCGCCCTGGCGGGAAGGTAAACGGCGTTTCCGTGCGCTGCTCTGGTTCGCCAGAAGCGGCTTAGTCATGCTGGCCACATGACCCAGAAGCTGCACGGCGGTTCCCTCGGCTAATAAAGCGAGATGAGCGCCGCAACCCCAGAGTTGGCCACGACTGGACCTAATGGTCAGGGGTCCCTTTACCTTTACCTTTACTAGGATCCAGAACCCTGTCAAGACTAATCCCTGCCCTGGCCCATTTTCCATGCTGTGAGCAGTACCAGGCAGCTCAACCTGTTATTTTACATTGCCGCTAGTTGTGGGAAGCTGGTCCTAAGACTGCCAAGGCTGCTGCCTACTGCTGCTGCCAGGGCCCAGGGCGCCCTTAGATCTGGAGCTAACCCTGACAGCTCTCTTACTCTCCTTCTGGGCTTCCCAAGAGCATTTGACTAGCTATAATTGGAGGCTACTATCAGAAGAGGCACTCCAAAAGGTATTTGGATCCTGAGCTGCACAGGACCTTATAGATGAAAACCCAGCACTTTGGCTGAAGCCTAGTCAATGTTGAAAGAAAAGGTGCATGTTTTCCATTTGAGTTTACCAAGCAGACATCTTTCCTAGGCCTCACTCATTGCAGAGCAAAGCAGCTGAGCTTTTTCCAAGCCAACATATAGACACCCATTTGCTAGTCCATATCTTGCTGCCAGGGTGGTGAGCCAAGACTGCATTACAAATGTGCTCATTTTGTTTTCTGGAAGGTTGCCAAATACAGAAAGGTTAGCTAATCTGATTATCAAGGTTTTTGAGAGATCTCTCTTGTGCCCATATAAGCAAGAAAAATGCTGGGTGCTGCAAGCGGATTGCATTTATTTCCCCATTGAGTATTTTGTCAGCGTTATAAACCTTCCTCACACAGGTGCACATTTTATGTTCAGAGAAATACGGATGCCATTTATGTTCTTTTCCTGCTTTTGTTTTCTGGCAGGGAGAACAATCCGTCCCCTCATTAAGAATGGAGCCAAAGGATACATTCTGTGAAATGTACTAATATGATCCCCCCTCCCATTTTTACTTAATTGAATGGCTAATTGAACTGCTGTTGTTATTGTAATTAGATCTTAATTTGAGAGAGATGTTTGCTTTGGTGCCTTGGATTCTTGACTGTTACTGTGTGCAGCCTGATTTGTCTGGCTTACATGATACAAACAGGGCTGGCTCGTTATATTTTGCTGCCTGAGGTGAAAGAAAAGATGGTGCCCTCCCCCAAAACGCATACAGAAAGTGCAAATTTGGCAGCTTTGCTTTGAAATGTGAGCTGAAACTCATTTCTCCACCCATCACTATTTCTACCTACCATACAAAATTAAGGATGTATACACTGATAATGAAAGAGTTAAGCATGATGTTGATTGCATGTATGCATACCCTCCAATATTTCTCCAATGAAAATAGGGACATCCCTTTCCATAATGATACCTTTACTATTTATACCCCACACATCTTACTGGGTATTATAAAACATAATGAACCAGTAAATTTTTTTTAAAAAAAAATCCTATACAGGATTACCTTCAGACGGCTTGGGAGTTTGGATAACTCCATACTCTCCAACATTTCTCCAATGAAAATAGGGACATCCTAAAGGAAAGTGGGACATTCCAGTATCAAATCTAAAACCGGGACAGCTTCTCTAAATCAGGGACAACCCTGGAAAATAGGGACACTTGGAGGGTCTGTGTATGCCTCTGGCCACATGAACTGACCTGGACCCTGTGCCCATCATCTGAGCCCCTTCTTCATGTGAGGTTTGGAGAGTAGCACCACGAGAACAGGCCTTTTCTGCAGTGGCTCCCCAGCTGTGAAATGCTCTCCCCAGGGAGGCTCCCCCGAGGCCTTCATTACATATTTTTAGGCACCAGGCAAAAACATTCCCCTTCTCTCAAGCCTTTGGCGTATTAAACAATTTATGGTCTTTTAAATTGGGTGGGGTGTGTTTTTGTTTGTTGCTATGTTATGCATTATTATGTTTTTCTATTGCAAGCTGCCCTGTGATCCTTGGACAGAGCGCGGTATATAAATTAAAGTAATTGATAATAATTCTGCAATTAATGTGGAGATTTCCCCCTGCCCTTCATCCTGTTGAAAAACTGCTCCCTCCAAAAAACAACAACAACCCATGTTCTGCATGGGAGAGACAATATCCAGCTTCAGGAAGGCAGATTATTTTTTTCTTCAGGACTCTGCAGAGCAGGAAAGAGTTAAACATCCTGCCCCTTTCCTCCTCTCCATGGTCCCACTGTTCCTTAGCTTCCCCACCTCAGAGCATGTCAATCAACATTTGATGATCTCCTTCTACCAGTCAACAATAGAAAGTGTCCTTTCATACTGCATCATGGTGTGGTACACTGGTTTGACATCAACTGATAGGAAGTACCTACAGAGCGTGGTGAATACAGCACAAGATATTATGGGCTGTCCCGTGAATCCGCTGGATGAAATAGCGGAAGAACGTTGCCTCAGGAGAGTGAGGAAAATTCTCAGGGGTGATTCACACCCTGGCCAGCACTTTCTTGATCTCCTGCCCTCAGGCAGAAGATATAGAATCATGATTAGTTGCACTTACAGGGTAAAGAACAGCTTCTATCCATGGGCTGTTAGGCTGCTGAATGAAAAGATAACAACAGGGCAACTGACTTTCGGGTTTGGTGTGTGTGTGTCAGTAAACAAGGGGAATTAAGACTAAGAGAGCTGAGTGGGGGGTGCTTGTGTAATCTCACTGTATATAAGTTGTACAAGTGACAATAAAGTATTTCAATCAATTTCAATCACCTGGAAGCAGCTATTTGCATTTAAAACAAACAAAAAAACCTGCATTCAAGTGCAGAGCTTTAGAATAAAATGATTGGTTAGGGTGAGAAGTCTTAACAATCTAGTCAATTTCTGCTACACTCTTCCAGGCTAAAAGTGGGAGAGATGAATGGGGGGGGGGGGGCAGGGACAGCAAGCTGGGTTTGTTTATCCTCTCTAACGGAGTTAGTTCCTGGAAGCTGAGCCCTGGATCTCATCTCTTTATCCACAGCAAAGGAATGCCAAATTTGATTCTCATCCTGCATAAAGTAATGGCATCCCTGCTCAGAGACGCTCTTTAAATACCATGAGCTAAACACCTACAGATGTATTACAGAGCTTGCTGCTACCACATCCTCCAGTGTCTGAAGGGATAAAGTCACATCTCTGCAAACTGATGCTACATGTAGCAATGTGACAGATCAGGTCAAACATTTAAAAACTGTCAGTTCGAATGATATCTCTGTGGCATGAGGCTCTGGAGCCAAGCGAATTTGATATTTCCGAGGTCACTTTGCATTTTGTAACATTGCCCTTTTGTAAATTCCATTGCAGAGAGGACATTCTCTCTTTGATTAAGCTGCTGTGACGCTCTGCTGTTTGGCAAAGATTTGAGAGGCATTGTTGACGTTTGCTTACACTGGCACAAGGGACTAAAATACCTGGAGCTAGAGATGATTTCAGGAGTGCTCAAGAACTGCTCTAGATATGCAGTCACAGTGAAAGTTATGTCTTCACAGTCCTACAATAATAGATACAGAGAGGGTGTTGATAGCTCCCTTCCAACTCTATGATTCTAGGACCAGTGCAAATAAGTGCAATATAGTCAAAGAGTTTGGCCCCTTAGCCACTGCACTAAATTAAGCTATCAAACTATCTTCAAAGGCAGTCCCATGTAGAGTACATTGTAGTAGACCAGTCTGGATATATTTTCCAGGCATGGATTGCTGCAATAAAATCTCTGGAGACTAGATAGGGTTACAGCTGGAGAATCAGTCCATCAGAAACTGATATATGATGCTCCTAGTCACCACCACCACCACCTGTGAGTCTACAGGTACTTTTTGTACTACTTAATTTTTGAGAGAGAATGCAACTCCATCCTGAACAGACAACATTCTGACCCACAGTGCTTCCATCTTGTCCAGATCAGGTTCCAGTTAGTTAACGCTTAAGAATTCCAAAACAGCTTCCAAGCATCTGCTCAAGAGTTCTACAGTGGTACCTCGGATTACAGATTCCACTAACCCAGAAGTAATACCTCGGGTTAAGAACTTTACCTCAAAATGAGAATAGCGTGGCGGCGGCGTGAGGCCCCATTAGCTAAAGTGGTACCTCAGGTTAAGAACGGTTTCAGGTTAAGAATGGGCCTTCAGAACGAATTAAGATCGTAACCAGAGGTACTACAGTACAGCCTTTCCGGAAAACACAAATGCAGAGAGTACAGTTGCCAGTGATGTAGTGTGGGGGGCACAGGGGTGGTTTCCCCAGGTGCAGAATTTCAACACTTGGTGCTGTCTCAATAAGGCTGTGTGCTTCCATTGCTGGGATCCATTAAAAATGGTTTCTCCATTTGAACCTGAAAGTGACCTCTCCAGACAACGGAATAGCTCTTCTTTTCTTATCTCTGTAGCTGTGATCTCCTGGGTGACATAGCCACCCTTAGGCAGTTGAATGCACATGTGTAATCTGTCCATTTTCCTCTCTCCCCCCAGTTCACCATGAGGCCCTGGCACTGGCAACCTATGCTACGCCACTGACTGTTGCAGCTGGGTTCTGCTTGTGGGTTTTCCATAGGTTAGCTAGCCACTGTGGTTAGCCACAATTAGAACACGATAGTGGAATAGATAGGCCTTTGGCTTGATCCAGTAGGTATATTTTTAGGTTATTTCAACTCTATGTTTTTCTCTTGCAGCTCACCCTTTATCCCAAATAATGTCTAGCTTTGCAGGTAAGAGTGAGGGTAGGATTTGGTGTGGTGTGATGGCATTCAAATACTGTACTATAATCAAGCTGTGGCAATACTGTACTATAATCAAGCTGTGCATTACTTTTCCTATGTATCAGTGCCAGGCTTTTCTATTCCATAAATTTGAATATAGTGGTATCTCAGGTTACAGACGCTTCAGGTTACAGGCGCTTCAGGTTACAGACTCTGCTAACCCAGAAATAGTACCTCGGGTTAAGAACTTTGCTTCAGGATGAGAACAGAAATCATGTGGCAGCAGGAGGACCCATTAACTAAAGTGGTACCTCAGGTTAAGAACAGTTTCAGGTTAAGAACGGACCTCCAGAACCAATTAAGTTCTTAACCCAATGTACCACTGTAGGGGATAATTGAAGAGAATGGAAATTCTCCACCAATGCAAATTACCAGTGGGATGGTGATAGATCGCAGGTCAGGATCGCAGTGGGGAGTAAAGGGCAAAGTCCTTTACTCTTTAGTATGAGGGTTCACACACAGATCCAGCATTTGGTCTAATGTAATGTGCAGTTTGGGGCCTTCCGCTCTCCCCTACTTAATTGAAGTTCCTCAGATGTCCTGTGAAAATAATAGTGGTCTACATCACATAAGTTGTTTTGATGACAAGGCAGAGAAGCAGATCTTTTTTTTCTACTTTGAAGCTAGCAGGAGATTACAAATCTCGATTAACAGTAATAATAATATTCATGTTACAGATGGGTAGCCGTGTTGGTCTGCCATAGTCAAAACAAAAAAAATTCCTTCCAGTAGCACCTTAAAGACCAACTAAGTTAGTTCTTGGTATGAGCTTTCGTGTGCATGCACACTTCTTCAGATACAACGTGTATCTGAAGAAGTGTGCATGCACACGAAAGCTCATACCAAGAACTAACTTAGTTGGTCTTTAAGGTGCTACTGGAAGGAATTTTTTTTGTTTTTAATAATATTCATAGCAGGTTTAACACCCACAGTGGATTAAGCGGTAAAATGTTATACAAATGTTTGAATTAAAGTTGTTATGGGGGAGATGTGGTGGGGAGAAGGCAAACAGCTCACAGAGAGTGGGGATGATTCACTGAATCCACTTGGATTTAGAAATAACAAGAATAACTCCCTGCATATCCTTCTGACAAATGTTGCTCCATCTCAAATTATGCCTTCTGGGTTTCAGAATCTCTTTTTAAGTCTTTCAGTTTTAATATTTAAAACCACCTGCTGGACGGAACACAGTAGGAGACATTTTTCAAAGAGAAATACAGAATAGGACAAATGTTTTCAAGGTAATGTGATAAATAATTCCAACCGAAATAAAATAAAATAAATAGAATAGAATAATTTTTAGATACCTAACTGCCCCTGTCCTCCCCCTCCCCCGCAGAATGAGGTGGAATTATCCATTGCATCACTTTGAAAACATCTGTCTTCTTAAGATGGTCAGATGAGATTCTGATATTCTTGAGCAATGAATGACAACTATTGGAACACCAAGTTCCATAAACCCCAAGCTAGAAATTCCCTTTTTGTGGTTTCTTTAACACTGTTCCTTTTCTAATCCCGCCTGTTATCTTTAATTTAAATAGGAATCCTCAATTCTGAGTCTGAGAGAGCTATCAGACCACCTCTGTCCACTTTAGTGCAATCACAATCAAAATTCCCCCCTCCCAACACCCACTGAAAAGAAAGCATTCGATGTTATAGAAGGACTAAAATGCCACGCTCATTACAGAACAATGTGGCATTAAATGATTTAATGGAACTTTGAGGTTTAGTTGCATTATTATCCATTCTTAATGATTGTGCCAACTGTCAGAGTTGGGAGGTGAAAAAATACCACCAAATGTTAATTCTGATGAACTTTAAAGACAACCACATGGGGAGTGACCTGAAATCAAAGCCTCAGACTTCACTTCAAAGGGGGTTGGCCTAGTGGTTGGTGTTTGAAGATGCTCCTAATCTCATTGGCTTTGAATACAGAGAAAGGTGTTTTTTTAAAAAAGAAAGGAAAGAAATGTACATACATGCTCTCAAACATGCGGGGTTTGTAGCACATCACAGTCCTAAGGGATTGTGTGCATCAATTTGTTTCCAGTGAAAGTCACATTCTTTAGAAATGATGAACAGTGCCAATGAAATATTCAATATTGTTACAATATATTGAATGAAGGCAACTGAACAAATCCTGATTAAAGTGAGTTTTTCACATCAATGAAAGGCCCTATTATTTTCTTACCAGCAACCCCAGGTGCAACACACTAAGAAAATCAATGCTAAAGTTGTATATATTAATTTGGGAGTGTTTCTTTTTAAAAAGCAAAAAAGCAAAAGCAAAAAAACCATTGCTTTGCTTTGAAGCTACTGTTGTGCTTTTATTATTCATTACTGTTAATTTTTTTGGGGTGTGTGTGTGGAGGAAACAGCCTCAGGTGGTTTGCTCAAGCTGGTCAGGTTTCTTTTGTAAATGCTGTAAACAAAATCTGCCCCCTTTCCCTTATGGGGTATCCAAGAGCCCGTATAGAGTCCTTACATGGCTTCCCTATTGGTAGGAGAAAATAACAGAGGCCAACCAGAGAATATTGAGAAGCAAAGCAGCTAGTAAGCCTGATCTTTATTGATCTGTTGCAACAGGGTGCTCCCCTCACACGCAGAAAAGGAGGAAGACCCTGAACAAAGGTGTGCCTGCCCTTATATAGACATTTTAAATTCCCTGCCCTGGAGCTCAAGACCACCCCTCCATACATCATACATACATCATACATACATACCCAAGACCACCCCCCACAAACACCATACCTACATCACAGAAAAGGTGGTCTACAACAGAAATTTGAATGTTGTTTTTCCTGTCTGCCAGGTTATCTGATAATGCCTTATCTGATTGCCTTTCATGGTAGTTTGCCCATTCCTTTGAAATGGTGATTACTAAATTCCTGTAACAATGGGAAGGCTCCCTGACCCCCTCCCTCATTGCAGAGAAAACATTTGGTCAGTTTGGGAGTCAAAAAGGTTTCAAGGCGGACTTCCTCTGCTGATCTATGTACGTGCTTGGTTGATACATTTATGAACATTTATTATATCTATAAGACCTTAAATGTTATTATTACATGAAGCAGCCAGGCGGTAGCATCTGGGTCCAACTCATAATGGTTCGAGGCAGTGTTGGCTTTTGGCCAACATTATACTGTGATACGTAGGACTCCAGAGCCAATGAAAAGGAGGAATCAATGGACAAGCTACTCCTTGTGAGATTAGGAGGCAGGTAGAGGATAATAATGGAAAACCTGCTCACAGTTAGGCTACCTAAATCCTTTTACCTTGAATAGGAATTAGCAGCCCACTTGTGTGCAGGACTGCAGTCAAAATCTCCAACTGCAGCCAGAACAGCAGGAGGAAAGAGGACAATGAGAAAAATGCATTGCACAAGGTCAGAGTTGTTCTTCTTTTTGAAGGCAGTCTGCAGGTGCCAAGAACAATGGTTCCAGCTACTGCATGATCTGAAACAGCTTCCAGAAATCTTTGCGGAAATGCTGCAGCTATGGACAGAAAGAGGCTTGTGGGCACAGCAAATGGTGTATTATGTTGAGGGGCTGCCCAACAGAATGCTGGGAACTGTAGTTTGCTAAGACTGTTGAGGGTTGTGAGGAGAACCCCTCACAAAGCAGTCATGCTCTCCACCAAAGCATCCTGGTAGAAGCTACAATTCCCAGAGCGGTTTAATCATCAGCCGCTTTCACCAGGGTGCTCTGGAATTACAGCATTGTGAGGAGAATAGGGGTCTCTTGACAACTTTCACCACTCTTAGCAAACAACAGCTCCTGTAGGGGGTTCTTTGGGGGAAACCACAACTGTTTAAACTGGCATGGTGTATAGGGCAGATTGGGGATGCGGGTGGCGCTGTGGGTAAAACCTCAGCGCCTAGGACTTGCCGATCGCATGGTCGGCGGTTCGAATCCCCGTGGCGGTGTGAGCTCCCGTCGTTTGGCCCCAGCTCCTGCCCACCTAGCAGTTCGAAAGCACCCTTAAGTGCAAGTAGATAAATAGGTACCGCTTTATAGCGGGAAGGTAAACGGCATTTCCGTGTGCTGCTCTGGTGCCGGTTCGCCAGAGCAGCTTCGTCACGCTGGCCATGTGACCCGGAAGTGTCTTCGGACGGTGCCGGCTCACGGCCTCTTAAGCGAGATGGGCGCGCAACCCCAGAGTCTGTCAAGACTGGCCCGTATGGGCAGGGGTACCTTTACCTTTTTATAGGGCAGATTGAGCCCTGATTTGAGAATCAACGTGGGTTCCTGCCCCAATGGAGAAAGCCCCTCGCATACACAGCTGTACTTGCATAGGTCTCCCTCAAACCTTGGGGCCCTCTTCCACTTGTGAAGTCTCCTATTATGATTAGGGAGCCTAGAAATGCAGGCTACACTCAAAAATGGTGGACCTGGAAGGACCTGCATGAGGGGAACATAAGAAGGTGCCCTATGCAGAGTCAGATCATTGCTCTGTCTAGCTCAGTACATTGATTGGAAATGGCTCTCCCAAATTTCAGATGGGGGACATTCCTAGCCCTACCAGGAGATGCCAGGGATTGAAGCTGTGACCTTCTGCACACAATACAGAAGCTGTACTCCTGAGCTGTGACCAGGTGGTCCCAGTACAATGGTACCTCAGGTTACATACGCTTCAGGTTACAGACGCTTCAGGTTACAGACTCCGCTAACCCAGAAATAGTACCTCGGGTTAAGAACTTTGCTTCAGGATGAGAACAGAAATTGTGTTCTGGTGGTGCGGAGGCAGCAGGAGACCCCATTAGCTAAAGTGGTGCTTCAGGTTAAGAACAGTTTCAGGTTAAGAAAGGACCTCCGGAATGAATTAAGTTCTTAACCCAAGGTACCACTGTACTTTTATCCAGTGTTTCCCAACCTTGGGCCTCCAGCTGTTTTTGAACTACAATTCCCATCATCCCTGACCACTGGTCTTGCTAGCTAGGGATGATGGGAGTTGTAGTCCAAAAACAGCTGGAGGCCCAAGGTTGGGAAACACTGCTTTTATCTACTTGTTCTTTCAGAGCTCCTGTGCCTGAATAAGGTTTTGTCTGTCTGTTTGTTTAGATTTTGGGCCCAGAGATACCTTCAATATTTTGCAAACACTTTGAGTCCCTAAGTTAATGCACAAGTTTGAAGTACAAATGTCCTGTTTTCACCTTTTCTGTAATCAAGGCATCTTGGATCATGGATGTACCAAATTCTAGATCTCAGCATCATTCGGAAACAATTCCATGAATAAGATGATGAGTAAATGAAATCCAAGCGCACACACACACACACACACACGGATGAAAGAACAGAAACCTTGGTGGCAGTCTTTTGAGAGTGTATTAAAAAGCTATATAGAAAGGTAACAGCAGTAAATGAATAAATGGTAAGCAACACACACATCTCACATTAACTTGGGTTTTAAATAAATAAATAAATTAAATTGGTTGCTTGAAATCTCAGCTGGAAAAAACGGATTAACTTAACAGCAGGATTCCAGTTATAATCAGGTCTCACCTGCTGTTACACCCCTGGTATTGAAGGAAACAGTCAGCCAGCAGTGAAGATGGAACGATGAGGGAACTGCAATGTACTGTTGAGCAGGTTCTAAAGTGACAGTGTTGTTAGACTCCAACTCCCATCTCCCTCGTCCAGCCTGGTTAATGGCCAGGGATGATGGGAACTGTAGTAGTGCAGCCACATCTGGAGGGCCACAAGTTCCCATCCCTGATGTAAAGGAACTGCATTAGGCAGCAGGTCTGGATGAACCCATATCCTAAGTATGCTACATTGCATGGTGCAATTATCTTGGCACACCTCTGTATGAACAAAGCCTAATAATATATAAAGGAGCAGTGCTAGAGTTCAAACCTGCTGTCTAATATAGAAATTTTGCCCAGTTTGGAAGGTGCTTGGATTCTAAGACAATCCGAGGAAGTTTGTGGAAAGAAAGTCTCCTCTTGTCAGGCTTTGGGGAATCAGATCCCTCCCCCAGTGGCAGTAAATAAGCACATCAAATGAAAGGAGTGTTCTTTAATAATCACAGTGAGAGACAAAGGAATGCATATCTCTCTAGAAATGGCGTTGCTTCCAGTAAAGGTTTACCCCCTCTGTTCCCATTAATCTACATCACTCCTATGTTGGGTAATCTGAGCTTGTTGCTGCTGAGCTCTCTGTTCTATCACTCTCAAAGCCCATCTAGTCTTAGGTGAAGGGGTCAGAAGGAAACTAAATCTGCCAGCTGTCTCTCTCCTGGTGTTTCCTCTTCTAGCTGTTTCTCACCCAGTATTTCCCAGCTTTTCCCTTCTGGTCTATGCCCCTCTGCAAACCACTGTTCTAAATCAATACCGTCCTCCTGCCCTTGGGAAGGTTCAGATGAAGGGGGGGGGGGGAATCCTACCATTCCTCCTCAGTCCGGTCCCTGACATCTCTGTACCTTTATCTCATCAGAAGCAACCTGTGTCTCATCTCACATCCTTCAGGAGGGCTGCATCCCTCCTGACCAGTTTTCTGTGACTGCAGGGCAGCAGGAGGGGACAGAAGACTTGCCCTCTGTGATCTTCCTTAAGTAAACGTGTCTTAGGCCAATGACTGGAAACAGGGAAGCAGAAGAAGTTGGGCACCTCTGAAGACCAGTGGTAGACAAGTCCCATGTCTGAGGTTAATATACTGGTACATATGCAACCACCTCACGTCTGATGAGCCAGGAATCGTGACAGTCATGTAGCCCCAGAGAAGCAGCTAAGAGTGTGTTTCATAACTAAACTGGCTGCATCACAACTCAGGGGTAGAGCATCTGCTTTGCATGGAGAAGGTCCCAGGTTCAATCCTAAGCATATCTAGATAGGGCTTGGAGTGTCCCCTGCCTGATACCCTGGAGAGACAGTGCCAGTAATTGTAAATAATGAACTTGATAAAAGGCAACTTCTCTTTTTTAATCTCCCCCCCTTTTTATACAAGCATACATACATTTCATACAATCCTTAAAAATATTCAAACATACCTACATTCAGTCCCACAGATAATTCCTTTCCCCATCACCATCCACCACCCCTCACCCCACCTTTGTGTTAGACTTCCAATCTACTCAATTGCAATTTCTTTCCATTTCCATTACTTTCTTTCACACACCTTTAACCTAATTTCATGCTTCTTTTTCTATTACACATCTTATTTAGTATTTCAGTATTTAAAACGGAACTTGTTTATTCTAATAGGAGTTCTGATTTTCCAATATGGTTTTGCAAGTATCCTTTAAAGGCAACTTCTAACCATCATCATCATCATCATCAAATCTTTTATTGGCATCACATACAAACATCCAAAACAAATCAATACAGAATTAGCACTTCCCCAGTGGCACAAAATATTTGCTAAAAGAAAGGAGGCAGAGCAGTCTATTGTCACATCTCTAGGTCTCCAGGGAGATCAGACATCTGCAGTGTATTTCACTGACAAAAAACGAAATAGAGATATTTAGCCACTAACTTGGTGAGCTCCTGATCATTCCCCAGTAATAGAAAATGTATGACCTCCAACTCTGGTTTCCATTTGGGGATACAGAGTTGATCTAGAAATCACTGATGGAGTTCAGCGTATAGTTTACAATTAAGAACCATATGGCAACTTCTAATGTTCCTATGCCTGTAGTCCAGCATTACAAAGGCCTGTTGTTTGGGACCTTTTAATCTCATTTGACACAAAGTGTCTGTCCATTTGCATCAAACTTGATGAAAGTTGCTGATATGACAATAGTCGGCTTCAGAGAGAGGAGAATATTCTGCTGGTCTCACCTTTAGGAGCTTTGGCTGAATTATCTTCTTACACAGATCAGATATGTTTTCTAGGGAGGGCTATGAAAGCTTTTTTAATTTTAATAATTAGGTTCTGTTAATTTCTCTATATTTCATCAGTCTCTTTTCCTCCACAGGCTTGGTAGATTCTGCTTTCATCTACTGTTGCAATACAACATATAAAAGAAGCTAGAGGAGAATTTATCTGAAAGCACCATTTTCTGATGTAAGAGTTTTGATGAGAGAGAGAGAGAGAGAGAGAGAGAGAGAGAGAGAGAGAGAGCACAAGCTGTTACCATTTTGCAGGCCTGCGCCCCAGCAACAGGGATGCATCAAGGAGATAATTCATAGAAATAACTAAAAAGTAATTTCTGTACCGAGCCAAGAACTAAGTGCTACTTCAAAATCCACTTATCCCCTATTTTGAAGGCTAGAGTGATATGTAGGGCTTGCCTTGGCCTTCTGCTGAACAGGAGAGAACCTGGAGAATAGTATGTGTTTTTATTTTAACTTGCTTGTCAATAAGATGATAATAAAAGTGGCAGCTGTAACTGGGCAACTGCAGAAAAACCTGCTCATTTTGAATAAAGTGGAAAGATCTGTAAGAAGAGCCTAGTGGATCATGTCCATGGCCCATCTTGTCCAGCATCCTGTTCTCACAGTGGTATTATGGTCTGTGCTCTGGGGCAGCTTGTTTGATGAAGGATGGTTAGAAATGAGGAGTTTGGATTTGGATTTGATATCCTGCTTTATCACTACCCTAAGAAGTCTCAAAGTGGCTCACAATCTCCTTTCCCTTCCTCCCCCACAACAAACACTCTGTGAGGTGAGTGGGGCTGAGAGACTTCAAAGAAGTGTGACTGGCCCAAGGTCACCCAGCAGCTGCATGTGGAGGAGCAGAGACACGAACCCGGTTCACCAGATTACGAGACTACCGCTCTTAACCACTACACCACACTGTCTCTCAATCTCAATCTCAAATTTCAAAATGAAATAAATAAATATCACTGAGCCCAGATGCATCAGATTTGGCTCTACTGTTCCAGTCCCAACCAGGAACTCGGAAAAGGGGGTTCAGAAATTGGCATCCTCCAGATGTTGTTGGACTGTCAGGCGGCTGTCAGGAAAATGCCTTCTCCCTCTGCCAGCATGCATTCTCCAAGTGCCAGTGAGACCCCTCAGAGAGAGAAGGGGGGGGGGGCAAGCTTCTTTACACAGGGAGAGTGACAATAGCCCTCCCCTCTCAGGAATGCTGGCTGCAGATTCCAAGGTTAGCGTGAGGCCGACTGAGTCTGATTTGGGATCGGCCCAAGAAGGGAAATAATAATAATAAATAATAAATTTTATTTATACCCCGCCATCCCTGGCCAGAGCCAGGCTCAGGGCAGCTAACACCAGTAAAATTACAGTAAAAACATAAAAGGAAAAACAACCCCAATTTAAAATACAGGTTAAAATGCAATTTAAAATGCAGCCTCATTTTAAAAGTAGCCCATAGATCAAAGGGGGAGGGAAACATAAGGGTCAGACTGAGTCCAAACCAAAGGCCAGGCGGAACAGCTTTGTCTTGCAGGCCCTGCGGAAAGATGTCAAGTCACGCAGGGCCCTAGTCTCTTGTGACAGAGCGTTCCACCAAGTCGGGGCCAGTACTGAAAAGGCCCTGGCCCTAGTTGAGACCAATCTAACCACCTTGCGACTTGGGACCTCCAAAATGTTGTCATTTGTGGACCTTAAGGTTCTCCGTGGGGCATACCAGGAGAGGCAGTCCCGTAGCTACATGGAAGGGGAAGACGGGGAGCCAGTCTTCCCAGAATCTCCTCGCAGTCGGTGCAGAAGCAAACTCCAGGATAGATATCAGTTCTGCAGGAAGGGGGTGGGGTCTGGGTCGGAAATTACTTTGTTGGAAGGGGGGGGGGCAAGCACGTGGGCTATCTGACTCATCTGAGAAGGAATGATTAAGGAGGGGCTCCAACTGAGCGACTGTGTAATTACCCAATAAATCCAAGAAACTATAAACCTGTCGACTGGCTGTGTCTTGGTGTGAGAGGTGAGTCATAAATCCCTAACAGCAGCAGTGGATCCAACCCCCATGGCAGGTCGCCAGGAATGGATAAGACAAGGAAAAGTTCTTACCAACTGCTTTTTGTTCAATGTTCACAGAGAGACACTTGCACTTCTGCCTCTTGAAATAATGGCGTTGCCCTGAATGACTCTCCACCCCCTCCCTCTCTCCCTTCATGCATCCTTATTATGGGTTCTGAGAAGTGCCTTCTGCCTCTGAGCTCTCTGCTCTCCTACTATCAGTGCTCGCTGGGTTCTGGGAGAGAGGGGGTCTGGAATGCTTTCTAAAGACACTGCGTCCATCAGTTGTCCGCTCTCTGGTGCTTCTTCCTCCTCCTCTCCCATTATTTCCCAGCTTTCTCCCTCATCTGCCTCTGAGCTCTGATCTCCCTCAGACCCCTGTTGTAATTCTGAACTGTCTTCCTCTCTGGAAGGGTCAGGCTGGGGAGGCAGTCTCCGCCATTCCTCCTCTGCCCAGTCCCTGACATAGACACCAACTCCCATCAATTTCAGCCCATGTGGCCAATGAGCAGGGATAATGGGAACTAAAGTCTAGCAAATATTTGGAGGACTTTAGGTTTCCTGCACTTGATAGAAGCTTATCGTTGGGTGTCAAGCCATGGTGACTTTTCACAGTTGCTGCACTCCTTCGTTGATTTCCATAATGGCAATGCTATTTTAAAATTGCCCAGTTGCAGTGGTTGTTTTGAAAGGCTTGGACTTTTCAACTCTGTGTTTATGTGCAATTTGGCATTCTTGAGAGTAACGAGAACATGCTGGGCTTCAAATAGAGCACCCAAGTAGGAGATCATTTTCTCTTGTGCTGCTGCTGGAGTTCCACTCCCTAAAAATGTAATTCCAGTGTTAATAATATAGCTGCAAAAGAAGAAACAGCGGTCATTTCCCCATTGCTTTTCTAATTGGTACAATGAAAACAAACTCTTGGTTTTATCTGAAGTTTGGGGACAGACCAAGACCTGAGTGAAAGACAGTGTGTCTGGAAGATGTGAAGAGCTGGCTAGCAGGTTTTAAAGAAATACAAGTACTTCTTCATGATTGATCTATGGTTCTCATCACCACTGGAATTTGCATAAATAAAACCACCCCAAAAAACATAGCAGAAATTTTAGATGGGCAATTTCAGATGTAACTATACAATTTTTCATTATAGATTTGCACAAACCATAGTTTATGCAGTTCAAATGGAGCAGATGAGGGGGGTGACGGACAAGGAGGGAGAGCACACCATCATTTAGGTTGCCCTATAGCACCAAGTCATTATGTGATGTGATTGCTGCACAAGTCCCTTTTCTTGCCTCAAATTTGACAGGTCTTATTCTTTGGAGGGGTATATGGATGCCTTAACAGTGCATGCCAAGGGGATGGAAAACACAGACATTACAGCTACTAAGTCTCTCACTGGGGAAAAAAGGAGAATGAAAATGAGTGTAATTTTAGTGAATGGATAATGTTTTTTTTTATTTGATAATCTGATCTGGGTTCATATTTGCAGTTTAGCAACACAACGGGATCAGCAGGTTAAAGCATCTCCTGCAGTAACGACCACTGACTCACTGTAATAAAAAATGAACTAGTATTCATACACAATGCTTAATTCAAAGAACAATGCTTAATTCACACTGTATTATCTTCATACTGAAGATTATATTGTGATCGTTGAAGAAAAACGTTAGCAACATAAAGAATATGTAATCCAGTACTTAGAAAATAGTAAGAATTAAGATCAGAGTAATTTAAATGAGAGGCTTGTTATTTCCTAACCCAACTGAAGATTTGGCCTTTTTCTAACTTCCTCCAGCCTAGTTTTCAAGAAGAGTTTCAAAGTTTTGAAGCATTTTGGAGCAAAGTTCATATTATATGAATGAGGCTTTTAATAGCAAAAAATAATTGAGTAACGAAAGAAACAAAAAATCAGCACTCTTTCCCAGGAGAGTCTTCTGACAAACAGCTTTCAACCTTCAGCTGTCTTCTTAATTCTGACACATGCAAACTCATCATCAGCAACAGGGATACTGACTTTCATAGCTGAGAGGGTTCTTTCCACGCAGCTTACTCATTCCCCTCTATTTGCATGCCACTAATGAGCCATTTTAACTTTGTCAGAGGAAAAAAAGAAGAGTTGTTGCATTTCTTCTCCTTTATTTTTAAAACAGAGTTCTAATTATTTTCCGGAAACTGCAACATATTTACACGAGCATGTAAATATGGTTATTCATTTAAAAGACTAGCTCTTAAAAATGGTCCTGGAGATTTCCCCTGGCATTATGCTAAAGACCAAGAGAAATAAAAACCTCAATGGATAAAATACAGGGCTGAATCCCTTGCCCCTAGGACCTTCCTGGTTTCCAAAATAACAGAAAATCCTCAGCGCCCATGGCAGCCTACAGTCCTGGACCTCTTTAGCGGAAGTCCTGACAGTTATGTTGGTTAACATTTGTGGTGCAACTTTACTGTTGTCCAATATGTTTTCAATAGCTAACAGGGTGGAACTCCTTTATGAGGGGTTGATGGGAAGATATGGCACGAGTAAGAGATGGACAAAAGTGCCAGCTTTGATTTCTCTCATTTTTCCAGTCTTCAGTTCATTTCATCCCATTTCCACACCAGTTTACTTTAAAAAACAAACAACCCCCCCCAAATCAACATTCATGTGCATTTTCACACACATTTCTCCTATATATGCATTTTATTCCATTTTGACCAATATATACTTTTTGTGAGCAACGCTCCCAAATGCAATGCATTTTCCTGCATTATTTTCATTCATACACACACACACACACACACACACACACACACACACCACACTCCAGTTTTAAAAAATGTATTTTTGTAGGCCTTTTTTGATTAGAGAATTGAATTTTAAAAAATCAGAGAAGTGCAAATTTGGAGGAGAAACAGCATTTTGGGTAGCATATTGAGTCAGGATTGAGGCTGATTCACATTAAAATCCTAACTGAATGAATTTCTTCCCTGGACATAGGCATCATATTTGCATGGGGAAAGAGCAAATGCAGCTAGGTTGCTGGAGTCTGATATGCATGCATGTGTTTGTGTCCCACTGCCAAAGAGACAAGCCATTTTTAAAGAAAGAATGGGAACTGCCGAAGCAAATACAGAAGGCTAAGCTTAAGCAACTACGTGCCTCTCTCCTTTGGGGTCCCAGTCTTTGCACAATCTAACTTTGCTTTTCTTGAATTCTGGGACAAATAAAGCATCAGTGAATCATTTCATACAGTCTCCTACCTAGTGTATCGAGGAGTTAACAGAGGCAGGAATTTGTTCATTGACAATCAATCAATCAATCAATCAATCAATCAATCATCAATTGCTTTTCTTATTTCTTTGTCCTGTCAGTCTCAAAATTGCAGCTAATGAACCTCATAAGTGAAGGACTGCTGTATTGCATTTGGAGCAAGTTAAAAATAAGCTCTGTTCCGGGTATGTGACTGAGCTGTATTGAGATGTAAAGTCAGCCAGCCCAGACCGTATGCTTAGCAAGAGATGAGGAGGAAGGCAGAGATCAAACTATGTTCACTTTTAAAAAGGGCCCCGCTGTCATAACACATCAGTCTGTTCACACAACTGAACTCTGCCGTGATTTCATAGCTTGACTGCTAGTGAATCAGACGAACCACTGAGAGATATGGCACATTGACAGTGAAATAATACTTATGTAGTGCTATGGAAGAAACCTGAAAATGATTAAAACAGTATAAGGCTTCCTGAGAACAGCTGTCTGGAAGCAGTTATTTTAAGGTGCAAACCAAAAATGATTAGCAGGATATATATACAAAGTACTGATTGAACCAGATGCTCCCCTTAAGCTCCACATAATTATGCCATGTATACCAGAAGTTAACTCTTTCTTCAACATCAAGCTTCAATGTACCTGAGGGCAACAGGCTAGCTGAGGAGGCACAGGGCATCATCCTGCCCTGCCCCCAGCTACTGTTCCCACAACCAGCTTCCTAGCTCTGTCTAATGGTAGAGCCGGTCCTGCTTGAGATAGGAGACTAAGAAAGAGATTGTGACCGGCTCTGGCTAAAAAAGAAAATGCTCACTGGAACAAAAGTCTGCTGAAAAGTCTGCATGGTGCTTTGCATGCGTGGGTTTGAATCCCACCTTTGTCGCCAGTGAAACATACTCGGAGTTGCGTAGTCATTTCATGCTCTTTATTGCAGCTTGTAAAACAGTCCCCCCAAAACTTGAGCTTTATATACATTATTTACACAATGAGTTCCATCTGATTGGCTGATTCTGCTTCCCTCCTGGAGCCTGATTGGGCTGCTCCTGCAGGCCAATCACTTGTTGCATTCTAGGATCCTACCGGCTTAATAGGCTGATTGAAATATACTTGGAGTCGAGTGTGAACTTCTTGCTCTTTATTCAGCTCATAGTAGCAATGAATGAAGCTTTCCCCAAAACGTCGAGCTATATATACATTATTTACACAATGGGCCCTGCGTGATTGGCTAATTGCGGGCTGTTCCTGTAGGTCAATCAGGTTGTGGATTCACTTCCTCCTGAAGCCTGATTGGCTGGTCTGGCAGGCCAATCAGGTTGCTGATTCACTTCACCCAGGAGCCTGATTGGCTGCTTCTGCAGGTCAATCAGGTCACTGATTCACTTCCACCTGGAGCTGGCTTGGGTGGCTCCTGCGGACCAATCAGACTGCTGCATTCTGGATTCTATTGTTCTAGGATTCAGCTCAATACATAACACTGATGAACTTCTTCCTGGGGTCTGATTGGGCTGCTCCTGCAAGCCAATCAGGTTGTTGCATTCTAGGATCCTACCTGCCTATTGTTCTAGGATCCAAGCTTAGTACATAACACCAGGGAAGTTCCAAGTCAGATCAGGGGCACCAATTCCATGGAGCTGAGACCTCTGCAGCCCCCTAATGTCCACTGGGACAGGGCTCAGCTCCCCCAAATCCCCCAAATCTTGAGGGGGCCAAGGAGGCCTGACAGTACGTCACCCCCGGCCTTGCAGCATCTCCTGCTTGGGTAAACATCTGGAGCCATGGGCCTTGGAAGGTGAACCATCTCGAATCCTTCCTTTGACAAACCATCAATTTGTCTAATTCTGCATAGTCCATTAATTTTATTTGCCATTCTTCTTTTGTCGGTAATTCTTCTTGCTTCCATTTTTGTGCCAATAATATTCTTGCTGCCGTTGTTGCATATAAAAACAATTTACAATCTTGTCTATTAATATCATTTCCTACAATGCCAAGTAAAAATGCTTCTAGTTTTTTTCATAAATGTATATTTCAACACCTTTTTCATCTCATTATATATCATCTCCCAGAAATTTTTTACTTTCTTACATTCCCACCACATGTGATAAAAAGATCCTTCTTTTTCTTTACATTTCCAACATTTGTTACTTCTTTTATACATTTTGGCTAATTTCATTGGTGTAATATACCATCTATACATCATTTTCATCACATTTTCCTTCAAAGCATTACATGCTGTAAATTTTAATCCTTCTTTCCAAAGTTTTTCCCAATCTTTTATCTGCATATTATACCCAAAATCTTTGGCCCAGTGTATCATAACCGACTTTACCTCTTCATCTTTCAAATGCCATTCCAGCAGCAATTTATACATTTTAGACAATATTTTACAATCATTATTCAATACGTCTATTTCAAATTTTGATTTGAAGGCGAATTCATGGCAACATCTTAGAGCAGGGTGGTAGGAGCACAGGGAAATGCCTTACATGGTCTTTTTGGTACTGTTCACCTAGCCTTGCATCCTCTAGTCCAGGCAAGGGAGATGCCCCTGTTCAGCTCAAGGGCCATATTCCTTCCTGGGAAACTTTCTAGGGGCCACATGCCAGGCATGAGCAGAGTCAGAGGCAAAAGGGGACAGAGCAGCAAATGCTGTTTTTCTGCAGCAGGCCAGTTTCTAGACGATGTCACAGACCCCTCTCTATCGTCCTTCCAGGCAGACAAGAGGCATTATCAGAGCTGAGGGGCATGCTCAGAGTGCAAAGCAGATCCTGGGGAAGGATGACAGGCACAGCAGAGAAGAGACTGGTTGTTATTTCTTAAAAAACAAAACAAAAAACAACTCCAATAATCATGGCTTTACAAAGGATCTCTTTCCCATGCTATATTCACGAAACCAAAAGCAGATGGAAACTGTGCAAGCCCAGTTTATTATCATCCGCTTTGTGAAATGCTCTCCCTACAAGGAATGGGTGTGCCTATCGCCACAGATTTCACAAGGAGGTACGTTGTCATAGCTGTAAACATGCGTTAAGTTGTCATGACAACCTCCATCGCTGAAGCGTCAAAGAGCTTGGCAGAGAGGGGGGCGGGCAACATCAGGCAGAAAACTTTATGAACATAAATGACCGGGAGTTTTCCTCCTTTCTACTCCTACAGCACATTTCATTGGTAGAGTGTCTAGCAACTTTTGCTGGGAATCCCACCTTGCAGTATCTCAAGAAGAAGGAGGAGGAGGAGGAGGAGGAGAAGGAGAAGGAGAAGGAGAAGGAGAAGGAGAAGGAGAAGGAGAAGGAGAAGGAGAAGGAGAAGGAGAAGGAGAAGGAGAAGAAGAAGAAGAAGAAGAAGAAGAAGAAGAAGAAGAGGAGTTTGGATTTGATATCCTGCTTTATCACTACCCTAAGGAGTCTCAAAGCGGCTAACAAGCTCCTTTTCCCTTCCTCCTCCACAACAATCACTCTGTGAGGTGAGTGAGGCTGAGAGACTTCAAAGAAGTGTGACTAGCCCAAGGTCTCCCAGCAGCTGCATGTGGAGGAGCAGAGACACCGAACCCGGTTCCCCAGATTACAAGTCCACCGCTCTTAACCACTGCACCACACTGGCAAGTCAATTTAATATCCATTTTATTGATGGGGCAAGAAAAGCTGCTTCCTCAGTGCTTCCCAAGTACAAATTTTCTTCCCTTTAGACACTCAGGTTTAGGAACAGTGCATGAAGAACTAGGAAAGCAAAGTGGTGGCAAAAGCCACTATTAAGGTTTTAAACTCCAGGGTGAAATGACCAGTAATTTCTTCTTTTGGCTGACAGCTCCTTGGTGCCTGTGCTCTGTTATGGGGTTTTTTTTGTGTACTTCCACAAAAACTCAGCATTCTCCTGTGCATAGGTGGTCCCATTTTGGCTGTGTAACTATCAGCACTCATTTTTGCCCCGGAAGCCTTTGTACTCTTGCTAGTAATGGCACATGCAGAGGTGCAGATCCACCCTCCTCCTGACACCAGCATTGCCCCTGCTTTACCTGGATGGGGCTTTGGAGCAGATGTGGAAAGGCTGAGGCCATGCAGGCACACTGCCAGAACTTCTAGGGTGGTGGTCTTGCTGGAGCACCCATGCAACTCCAACTCTGGAGCCACCCCACCGTCACCCTGTCCAGGTGAGTAGCAGCAACACCAGTATTAAGAAATGGGACCCTGGAAATTACAGGCTGGTTAGGTTAAAAGTGGTGGAAAGCATTGTTAAAGATAACATAACCAAGCATATAGAAGATCAAGTCTTATTGAAGCAGAACTCACAAACCTATTAGAGCTCTTTGAGAGTGTCAACAACCCTGCAGATAGAAGTGATCCAGTTGGCATTATGCAGACTCTCCAAGTGTCCTGATTTTCCAGGGCAGTTCCAGATTTACAGAAGACGTCCCAGTTTCTAATTTGATCCCGGAATGTCCCGCTTTCCCTTAAGACATCCCTATTTTCATCGGAGAAATGTTGGCGGCTATGCATTATGTACTTGCACTTTCAAAAAACTTTTGACAAAGTACTCCAATGTGGTTTAAAGATCAATTCCCCTTTACAGGGATTGCTAAGAATTGTAGCTCTGTGTGGGGGAATAGGGGCGCTGAGTGATTAAAGTGGTATGATAACGCTTTCAATGTATTGTTTGAATGTGGAGTTCAGAAGAAGACTAGTGGATTAGCTATTAAAGTCTTGTTCCCTGCTTGAGTCATAAATGACTGAAAATATAAAGTTCTGGAAGATGCCTTAACTTGCAGATGCTTTTGAGTTTTACATGCTGCAGCCTTGTCTGTGTTCACCTCTGGTTTGTTAGCCTAAAATCATTAAGGCAAACAAGTAGACCTTTTTATCCACCTAAGCTCATGTACAAGAACAGCTTCAGATAATAATGGTTCTGACTAATTAAAAGAACGGGTTTTGGCTAGCACATAAAGTTAAATGTCTGGCTTTGAAGTTGAAAGGAAACATACTGTTATCAGGCCAGAAGTGAGACTTTTTGTTCAGTTTAGGGAGTGCAGATAGAAATAGGGATTGGAGCAGGCAAATCGTTTGGTTTGTATTTTAATTAGAGTTTACCAAATTTTCACTTTTTGACCTCAAACCAGGCCCAAGCAGCACTTTTTTCTGGGGATACTCAAATGTACACAGTACTGGCACCACCTCCCCCCAAAAATGTTAAATGTGTAGCACTTACTGCTGCAACTTCATAATGAGTACCGACATTACTCTCCCCGCAAAAAGCACTGGGCCCAAGTAAGGACAGATCCTTGATAACAACAGTGCGTTTATGTAATAGCCCTCAAAAATGCAAATCCTTCTGGAGGTCAGCATTTGTTTGCACCATCCTTTTGGAAAGTGCACACAAGGTTGCTAGGCGACAGTACGGGAAGCAAAACATAACCTCATGAAAGGAAGAGATGAAAAGCAAGCAATTTCTCTTCTTTTCTTTCTTATTGGTAGGTATATAATGCACCGCCACATATGTAAGATTAGAGATGCCAGCCTGATTGCATAACCTCTTATGGTTTGAAAACCACAAGCAGTGCAAGCTACCATGATGCAGCTCAAAAGTAGCAGTGCCTGCAGGAGGGAGCTGTTTTGCAATAAGGAAAGTGATGCCTGTTGGTTTTAACTCGTATGTAACATTTCAAAGCACTCCACATCCCATGATCTTGATAATCCTTACAACAACCTTGTGAGGTAGCTTAAATACACTCAAAGTACAGATAAGGAGTGAAGCTATATCTCTTTGCTTGTTTATATAAGGCATTTATTTGTTTCCAACTACGAATCGCTCCCTATTAACATCTCCAAGCGATTTAACAATAAAAGCACCTATAAAACCATTCCAACAACATCTTTAAACCCAACAAAACAACAACTTTAAACCCAAAACAGGCACAGACTGTGATCAAAAATATCCACTTAAAAGTCTGGGTTTGTGTTGTTGTTTACTGGGGTAACAACAATGGCAGAAAATATTACAGCTGGGACAATAAAAATAGGCCGAGTATACTTTTAAATGCAGAATAAAACAAAACTCACTGTTTTCATGTGTGGGTTGAATCTTAAAGAGGAATGATAACATATATTATTGAATCAACCAAATCCATTGATGTGATTGGCTGGTTGGATGCAGAGGAATGGTGAGAAGGACCAGCTGGGGGAAAAGGGTCAGAGCTCAGGAAGTGGTGCTGGGATGACAATGAGTGGTCAGAAGGAGAAGTGGGAGAAAACTAGGGGGAGAAGGTGTCGGAGGCTTAATTGGTAACAGGGATTAGTGAGCAGGGAGACCCTGTGGCAGAGAGAAGCCCAGAATCAATAGAACAATATAAAAAGGAATTACAACAAGTGACAGATAAAGGTAGGTAGCCGTGTTGGTCTGCCATAGTCGAAACAAAATAAAAAAATTCCTTCCAGTAGCACCTTAGAGACCAACTAAGTTATTGGTGTGAGCTTTTGTGTGCATGCACACTTCTTCAGTTACAGACTTATGTATACATAAAAAAGTTAAATACCTGGGGGTATGGTTTACAGCTAAGAAGAAGTAGAAGAAGAAGAGTTTGGATTTGATATCCCGCCTTTCACTCCCCTTCAGGAGTCTCAAAGCGGCTAACAATCTCCTTTCCCTTCCTCCCCCACAACAAACACTCTGTGAGGTGAGTGGGGCTGAGAGACTTCAAGAAGTGTGACTGGCCCAAGGTCACCCAGCAGCTGCATGTGGAGGAGCGGAGACGCGAACCCCGGTTACCCAGATTACGTGACTACCGCTCTTAACCACTACACCACACTGCTAAGAATATAAACATATTCAAACATAACTATATAAATATCTGGAAAGAGATAGAGAAATTTAGAGATTTGAGATAGGATGAATATATCTTTTTGGGGAAGAATATCCATGATAAAAATGAATGTATTGCCAAGAATGTTGTTTTTATTTCAGTTGACTGGCAGTGCAGGACACTTCAAGGAACGGCAAAAATATATTTCTGGATTTATAATATAAACTGTTAACTAAAATATAAACTGTTGAAGAGAGAGGAGGCTTCGCCCTGCCAGACTTAAAACTATATTATGAAGTGTCCTGCATTTGCTGGATCCAGGAATGGATAATATTGAAAAATGCAGATATTTTACATATAGAAGGTTATGATAATAGATTTGGATGGCATGCATATTTATGGTATGAAAAAGCAAAGGTACACAAAGGTTTTCAGAACCATCGAGAGAAGTCCAGAATCAGAGGCAGAAGTTGAAGCAGGAGAGAGGGAGGAGGGAGGCCAAGAAGCAGAGATGAGTCAGACTGGTGAAGAGTCACGGGTTTACCTTTAGGATTCCCTTTCCAGCAGAGTTCTGTAATCGCTTGGGTATATAAGGGGTGAGACCATCTTTCTGTATAGGGATGAGACATGTATGGTTCCTCATACATGCAGCTTATCCAGAGATGAAAAAAAATGGCTCACAATAAAACATTTAAAATTAAACATGTTTTTAAAAATAGCCTAAGCTGCTTAACACTGGAGCCAACTCTACCAATAGGTCAAATGAGGCAGCCTCCTCAGACAGTAGATGTTTGCAGTTTGGAAGACAGAGCCTTGTGGGGCCATGCTGCCTGCCTTCAAAGAGAGCTTGCTGCCCTTCAGGTGCAATGGAAGGTGCTGTCCCCTTTTACAGTGCTGAGGTAAGAGAGATTTGCCAGGCTGATTGACATTTGCATGTGGAATGGGGTGGGAGGAAGATGTCATCCTTTCCTTTGCCTCAGGCAGCAAAATGTCTTGGGCCGGCCCTGCTGAACACGACTGAGAGCAACAACATGAAAAATCATCAGAAAAAAGTGATTTCCCCCACCTCATGCAATTACAGCTAATTTCCCAAAATGCAAGCCAAAAAAAGTCATCTAGAATGTAATGAAGAGACCAGTTTGCCTCAGGCCGCCTAGCGGTTTGCATTTATTATTATTTTAGAGTGAACAATGGCTACTGAAGTCAAAGTCCCCAAGTAACCCTCGTGATAGGTCTGCTGTCTGCATGGCTTTTCTCCCCCTTCAGTAATTATTGCAGTGCAAAATATCATTTAAATTGTAAATAAAATAGCTGTCCTGTGGCTAATTGAACAGCAGCAAACATCCATGAGTGGCAAGCATGTTCCATATACTGTAGTCTAATAGATTGCTGCTGGATTGTTCAAGGTTAAAAACTTGTTTGACAGAAAGCAACTGCTGTTATCCAGTGTGTTATCCAGAGCCAGTGTGGTGTAGTGGTTAAGAGCGGTAGTCTCATAATCTGGTGAACCGGGTTCGCGTCTCCGCTCCTCCACATGCAGCTGCTGGGTGACCTTGGGCCAGTCACACTTCTTTGAAGTCTCTCAGCCCCACTAACCTCACAGAGCGTTTGTTGTGGGGGAGGAAGGGAAAGGAGAATGTTAGCCGCTTTGAGACTCCTTAAAGGGAGTGAAAGACGGGATATCAAATCCAAACTCTTCTTCTTCTTCATTTGTCACAAGGAAGAAAAATGGGTATTCTGAAGAGCTCCAGGGTTTCGTAGGTTTGCTCCCCCCCACCCCATCCCTGCTCCACCAGTGCAACAGTATCCTGAAATATGTGAAGTGATTTGCAGTTTTAAAACAAATATACAGTACATAATAAAATTACATGACTGGGTAGTCTTGGCTAAACAATAGAGCTTGCCAGAATCAATACAGAGAAGGGGCCTGCCTGATATAAATAGGCAAAGTAGGTGCTGTCACATGGAAGGATTAATTTCTTGCAAGTGAAGAATGGATATTAAATGGCCCTTGTAAAAGTTCCAGCTCTGGACTGAAGTAGGCAAGTATTCACATACAGAGTAAGGTGATTCAATTGAGCAGAACACAACCCCAAATCTGTTATGTATGTGTTTTGATGATCTTGCCTTCAGTGCCCACCCTTCTAAAACTCTACATGTTACTTTCCTAGGTGCACCTCCCCAATGTATGGCGTTTTCATAATAAAACCTTTGAGAAAAACATCAACAGAGAGGCAAAGAAATTCATTTTCATTGCAAAATTCACTGCAAATTTCCAACAGCTTAAAAAAAAAATCTCCCCAAATAGTGAATCAAGGATGCACAAATCTTAACTTTTTGCAAATTTAGACCCTGAGCTGAATTGGGTTGTCTCTTATGTGCTTTGGACTGAATCCTGCTTTTTTCACAATGCCAAATTGGGTTCCAAACCAAATCTTTTGGTCAGTGATGACCTCTGGCTTACTAATGCCAGTCTATTTTGTCATCGAAACCACTATGTGAGCAGTAATGCTTTAACCTAATTGTGATTAAAACGTATGTTAAATGTAATTGTCACATTCCATACTTTCTGCTTTTTATTTCCCTCTGATCATATTGCTTACAACACCCTCATTTCTACACTGACATGTATACATACCTAGGAACTGAAGATGACACTTCAGATTAAGTGGACTCTAGTCCATGAAAGCTTATGCCACAATATACTGGTTTGTTTTTCTGGTGCTATAAGACACATTGTTGCTTTTAAAATAAGTGAAGCACTTTGAGCACATCAAGGAAAAAAGCTGTGTGCATTCAAAGCATATCAGTATTGTAGCAAAATCTTCATCAGAGGCACTTAGTGCTCCATAGCTCTTTCAGAACATTACCTTCTGCAGCTGTACCTTTGTGAAGGTTCTCAACAGAGTAAAGGCTGAAGGCTGAAACAGCTACACAGAGCTGAATGTATATCCTGTTACCATAAGACTGCCACAAGAATCGTCTTTGTTGTACAAGTTGTTTTCTGTTATCATATGGTCTTCCATAACCTGCATCACAACAGCTTTATTGTGGAAACGTTAAGCAGTTTCTGATAGTCCACAGAAAAATACAGAGATAGAATGGGGTGCAGAGACAGATGGGAGCAGGGTTGGAGAACCTCAGACCTTGAGGCCAAACAAAGCCTTCTAAGTCCTTCTGTTTAGCCCTCAAGACTTTCTTCAGGTGACACACCCCTCCCCAGCCCTCCTTTTTCACCTTCCCTGAGTGTTTTCCCTGGCTGCAATGTTTCCTTGAACTCTGTGAATGCCTCTCTTGTTTGTCTGGATGGAGGATTGAGAGGGGCATGTGAGAGTAGGGAGAAGCAAGCCTACTGGACAAAGGTAAATTTTACCCAGGTTTGCCACTGGTCCTGGCCAGTGTTGGCTAGATGTTACCTCCAGCATCAGGGGCAATGTTAATCATGTCTCTTTCTTCTAACAACAACTGATAGCATATTGTTCTGCCAGTTAGCGCCACAATACAGCTCCTGTGTCTGGCTCCAGAAGCGATCTGGGTAGGAGTGTATTTGCGTGGGGACCAGAAGATTGGCATGAAGCCACTTCTCTCACCCCCTCCTTCACTTTCATTCTATCCACAACACCCTGCCCATCCCTGACATATCTAGGTAGGGTTGGGAGAGACTCCTGCCCCAAATCCTGAACAGCCACTGATGCCAGTCAGTGTAGATAGTACTGAGCTAGCTGGACCAATGACTCAGTGTAAGTTCCCATGTTGGTTGAAACAACCCATGAGGTTGAAACATAGGCTGAGTATCTGAAGGCACAGTTAAGTTGAACAGTGGTATCAGAGACTTGTACATCAGGCTCTGTGGCCCATGGGGCAGGGTATGGATCACTTCTGATGTTAACCTGTATCACTTGCATGGGATTTTGTGGCATCAAAGAGGCATGCATCAGGAGGACCTCCTTCTTCACCTTAAGGGTGTAGCAGGGGGAAAGGGTTGGAATTCAAGGCAAACGTTACTCACTGCAAGCTAGGCTCGCCCAGTCAACATGCTTAGGAGCTTGACAGAGCTTGGGAATTCCCCCCCAACATAGTTTCAGTTCCCCCCATGCAGTTGCATAAATTCATTATGTTCTTAAAAACAGGTGAAGGGACCCCTGACAATTAGGTCCAGTCATGACCGACTCTGGGGTTGCGGCGCTCATCTCGCTTTATTGGCCGAGGGAGCCGGCGTACAGCTTCCGGGTCATGTGGCCAGCATGACTAAGCCACTTCTGGCGAACCAGAGCAGCACACGGAAACGCCGTTTATCTTCCCGCCGGAGCGGTACCTATTTATCTACTTGCACTTTGACGTGCTTTCGAACTGCAAGGTTGGCAGGAGCAGGGACCGAGCAAGGGGAGCTCACCCCGTTGCGGGGATTCGAACCGCCGACCTTCTGATTGGCAAGTCCTAGGCTCTGTGATTTAACCCACAGAATAAAGTGGCCTGAGTTTTACACCATATTCAGTATCTTGTCTTGTTATTTCTGGTCTCCTAACGCAACAGCCTTTCTTCAGCATTCCCCCCAAAAGAAAGAGAGAGAGAGAGAGAGAGAGAGAGAGAGAGAGAGAGAGAGAGAGGCACCCAAGTTGAGTTTTTGCACATTGCACTTACATTTAATAAATCAAAGGTCAGATACAGGATCAAATATGCATTTTTAAACAGTTGAGCACTGTACTATCCACCAACAGTTTCCACTGCTTTGAGGTTAATTTTATCAGCTCGAGAATTTTTATTCCTTCAGTTCATTAATCTTTTAGCCTTTTGTGCCAAACCCTGACTTATTTATAAGTTCTTCAATAGCTTACTCCATGAATAAATTAGAGGAGTGAATTCAGAGTCTTATGAGAAAACAACAACGCGTTTATGGCTGGCCTCTGCTCCTTCCGGGAAATAAACGAAATGTACAGAAGTCTGATAATTGGTACATTTGCTCTTGTTTACCCAGCTTGAAGGCAATATACACATCAAGTCCAAAGCTTTGGGTCAGTGATATAATTATGTTGAGCATTCCTTGCTCCAATTGAGCTTCAAGCAGGTTTGAAGTTGGACTGCAAATAGCATTTTTTAGACAGTGCTTCGTGGAATATTTTCCTGCAAACGTTTTCAGGATCAGGAGGGCCTGAGATATCCTCAGCCGTAACTTTTTATGCTCTTCTTCACAGCTTTTCCTCAACCTAGGCTGTGTTTCTGCTTTGGAACTCATTCTCAGGTGAGAATGATAAGTAAGATAAGTAAGAAATATCTTAACCTCAAGGGCAGCCTCTTTCCATATGAATCTACCTGGACCCTGAGATCATCTTCTGAGGCTCTTCTTCGTGTGCCTCCTCCTGAAATGGTCTGGAGGGTGGCAACACGAGAACAGGCCTTCTCTGCAGTGGCTCCCTGTCTGTGGAATGCTCTTCCCAGGGAAGTTCGCCTGGCACCTTCATTATACACCTTTAGGCGCCAGACAAAAATGTTCCTTTTCAACCAGGCCTTTGGCTGATCTGATTTACATTCTATGTGCTTTTAAAATGTGGTTTTTTTTGGGGGGGGGGCTATTGATCTGTTGTTTTATTGTCATTGAGTATCTTGCGGTTTTATATGATTTTATTCTGTGAACTGCCCTGAGACCCCCGGGTATAGGGTGGCATTGTTGTTGTCGTTTAGTCGTTTAGTCATGTCCGACTCTTCATGACCCCATGGACCAGAGCACACCAGGCACTTCTGTCTTCCACTGCCTCCCGCAGTTTGGTCAAACTCATGCTGGTAGCTTCGAGAACACTGCCCAACCATCTCGTCCTCTGCATTCCCCTTCTCCTTGTGCCCTCAGTCTTTCCCAACATCAGGGTCTTTTCCAGAGAGTCTTCTCTTCTCATGAGGTGGCCAAAGTATTGGAGTCTCAGCTTCAGAATCTGTCCTTCCTTTGAGCACTCAGGGCTGATTTCCTTAAGAATGGAGAGGCTTGATCTTCTTGCAGTCCATGGGACTCTCAAGAGTCTCCTCCAGCACCATAATTCAAAAGCATCAATTCTTCAGCAATCAGCCTTCTTTATGGTCCAGCTCTCACTTCCATACATCACTACTGGGAAAACCATAACTTTAACTATATGGACGTTTGTTGGCAAGGTGATGTCTGTGCTTTTTAAGATGTTACTGATGTGCTTTTACTCCATTTGGAGCACACATTTTGATTGCCAATGCTTAATCCAGCCCTCTATCTCTTCTTTAAGTGATACCTTTAAACTACCTGCTGATTTCATTGTCGAAGGCTGTCACTTTTGACCCTGGCGAAAAGCAACCAAAGGAGGAGGCCACAAGTATGAGCAAAGGTGATTATTGCCTGCCAACACGAAGCTGTGGAAGCCAGTTGATTCACGGCTGTACATCTGACTCCCCGGACAGATTAAATAGCAGCATAAAGCACAAACATTTCACTGCTGGCACAAGTCAGATAAGCCAGTGGACAGAAGTGGGTTTACAGATCACCTTGACAAGTTTCATAAGATCCCCCTATCACAGCTGAGAACCAGCCTTATCATTAGGCAGAGTGAGGCAGCTGCCTCGGGTGGCAGATGCTGAAGGTCACAGAGCAGAACAAGCTGTGAGCGCCACTCAGCTTGCCCTGTCCCATAACACCTCTGAATGAACTCCAGGGTAGGGCAACAGCTTGGCAAGGCAGACCTTCAACAGGTACAGCTGCTTCTCAACTTTTGTTTGTTGTTACACCTCAGGATGCAGCCATGAACTGGACCAGCGCTGGATTTACTTATAAGCTAAACAAATTATAGCTTAGGGCCCAACTCTCTTGGGGGACCCAAAAAAATTTAAAGGGGAAAAAACCTGGATGTACATTTCCAAAATATAAGATAAAAAACCAAATAAAATAAAACCTACATATAGCAACAGTGGTTTGTGTGGTCTAGGCTCCTATGATGTAAGTAATGGGCCCCCAATCAATTTAAGTTAGAGCTTAGTAATTATTTCACTATTACTATAATTCTTCTTAATTGTATTTCATTTCAACAATTACTTTGATAAAATACATATTTTGTTATGTGCAAATGGCTTTAGATACTTATTAGGTCCATAAATTACCTTATAGCATATAATCAACACAAAAAACAGTGACAATTTGTTGTTGACAAAGGACAGCTGGACATATAAAGGACCCCATTACCTTCAGTAGCTTAGGGCCTCATCAAACCTAAATCCGGCCCTGAACTGGACTCAGTATTTTCGTATCCCCAATGGGAATTGTATGACATCTTCCTGCAGAGGTTGCACTCAGCCCAAGGACTGAGCAAAAGCCTGGCACCACTCCTTTAACATGGGGGTCTATTGAGTTCGGTTCCAAAGAGCACTCCAGACTCTCCTCTTCAAGACACTCCCTTCTATATGAGGCGTCTAGAACAGGGTTGACAACCTTTGTGGCCAATGGGTATGTCTGGAATTTTCATAAAGTGCTGTGGGCACTGGTCACAGGATGGAAGCCATGGGGGCATGGCATAGCTGAAAACAGGTGCCATGGGGTGATGTAACAACAACAAAATGGCTGCCACATCTAAAAGAGCAGAACAAGAGACAGGAGCTCAGAATGGTTCAGACATGGCTCCTCACTACCCCTTTGCTCCATCAATGGGGGAAAATGCACCTATATTAGCCACTCACAGAGAGCAGCTATGGACATCTCTCCTCCATGCAGAGCAAGTTGGAGGGTGGGAGTCCAATTCTGACATGTCCGGTGGGAGAGGCTGGGCCAGTGCAAAGAAGAGTTAACAGTTTCTTGTCCAGTGGGGATTTTGAGGGCTATTTATTGAGACCTTTCATGGGCACCATAGGCGGTACATGGGGCATGCTAGTGCCTGTGAGTGCCACATTGGTGACATGTGGCCTAGGGGCTCTTGAATATGCTATCCAATTACAATCACTTGGTACGCAGTTACAATCACATGTTCCTGATTACAATCACATGCCACACAGTTACAGCCGCATGTTCCCAATGACAATCGCAAAGGCTCAACCTCTTTTCAGGAAGCACTGCATACCCTTCAAGTGTTCCGATTTTCCTGGGACATCCTGGAATTACAGAAGCCACACCGGCTTCTGATTTGATCCAGGAATGTTCCTGTTTCGCCCCTCCAGTACCACCACCACTGAGCTTGAAGAAGACCTTGGGGAAGAGGATGAGCTGGTGCTTGTATCTGGTGCTGGCGTTTGCACTGGTGCTGCGCTCTCACGAGAGTTATTTGGTTCCTGCAAGTGCGCAGCACCAAAGACATGTGTCCCGATTTTCATCACGGGAATGTTGGAGGGTATGGCACCGTAATGCTTTGATATCCCTATTTTGGTAAAGAAAGATGCCTGGGTCCCTTACTCCACAGTGGAATAAAATGCAGATCATTTTCAAGCTAATAGTGCTAGCTGAGATACTTGTAGAATTATATTTTTGCTGGAGCAGTTCCATTCAAGGATGGAAAATGTGATGCCTGAAAAAACAAAAGTTCAGTGAACTAAAAGGCAATTTACACCATTGTGACTGAGTCAACTAATGCAAGCTAGTTCTTTTGGCATGTTTAAATAAGAAACGGGTAATGAGAAAACGGTAGCTAAACAATTGAGACCTCTTGTCAAGACATTGTTCATTAGCACATGAGCTGATGCTAACAAAAGTTTATTGGCAAATAAGCAGCAGGCTTCACTTTTGCTGCAAAGGTCACTGACAAATGAAAGGATTGTGTAATTCTCTGCAAGGGCCTCGATACCAATTTGGTGAGTACCGCCCCAAGCTTTTACATGACTCGAGACTAGATTGCAGAAACAGCAAAGGATAGTGAGCGATAAGCGCAATATCTGTAGACTGAAGTTGCTGCTAGAGGAAGGCAGGAGAGCGATGCAAACTTAGTATGCTAGATGTTCACATCATCCCAACCAATTCTCCCCCAAAAGGAATATAAGCAATAAGCCATCACTTTGATGAAATTCGAATTGTTCCCCCATCATCATCATCTAATAAAATCCTTCCACAGCTGACCTTTTACATTTCTTGGAAGAAAGTTGTGATCTCCCATTTATAAGACATGAGTTGGCATCCATCTTCCCTGATGCACACCTGCCCTCTGCTTTATCTGAAAGTAAGCAGGGATTTTAAAGAACAAGCTTGGTCCCCCACCCAGCATTTACTGCACACAGATAAGTAGGAAATTATACCTTTTATAAGTTCAGGCTACCAGGTTTAATAGACTCCACAGGAACTGGATGGATCAAACAAGAGTACAGGACATTCCATCTCTCAAATGCTTTTTCTTTTGCAGGAAAGAGAGCCAGTGAGTAAAGTGATTTGAATGCTAATGACCAGCTGTTTTCAACACACACACACACACACACACACACACACACACACACACACACACAACTTCCTACAGAAAGGTGCATAGGAACCTGCCTTATACTGAGTCAGACCATTGAGCCACCTTGCTCAGGATTGATCACACTGGTTGGCAGTGGCTCTCCAGGGTTTTAGGGTAATGTTTCTCCTAGCCCTACTCCCCTGCCCTGCCCTAAGAAAACATATTTGTAATTTGACTCAGTACGTTTAACTCAGAATTGGCAACCAGCTGTCTCTTTCCTTTCCTCCCTGCTTTCATTGCTCCAGGTTGCATCTCCTGGTATGCCCCGTGGAGGACCTTAAGATCCACAAATGACAACATTTTGCAAGGTGGTTAGATTGGTCTCAACTAGGGCCAGGGCCTTTTCAGTACTGGCCCCGACTTGGTGGAATGCTCTGTCACAAGAGACTAGGGCCCTGCGGGACTTGACATCTTTCTGCAGGGCCTGCAAGACAGAGGTGTTCTGCCTGGCCTTTGGTTTGGACTCAGTCTGACCCTTATGTTTCCCTCCCCTTATGGTTTTGAACTATGGGCTACTTTTAAATTGAGGCTGCATTTTAAATTGCAGTTTAACATGTATTTTAAATTAGTCCCCCCCCCCATTACCCCATTATCTTTTTACTGTAATTTTACTGGTGTTAGCCGCCCTGAGCCCAGCTCTGGCCAGGGAGGATGGGGTATAAAAATTATTATTATTATTATTATTATTATTATTATTATTATTATTATTGCCAGTCAACCATATGAATTCAGCCCATTTCACTTTAATACACACGACTGCAACTAGGAAGCTGGCTAGATCGGATGTAATCCAATGGGTCTGAACGGTCAACAGGAAGACCAATGTTTCATTGTCTCGCTTTTTCTCTTCCCAGTAAGCGTTTCTGCCAGCACTTTGCAGCCTCCCCAACTGCCTGTGCTTATTGATGTGAAAATACCACATGGAAGGAACTGTCTCATTGAAGAGTGGACACCCGGGAAGGCAGCAGAGTGCAAACCGCCAACGGGACGTAGAGATGTAGATGGGACGTTGTAGAAGGAATGACAGAAAAGATTCTCCTAAGCACACCCCACTTGTGGGAATTTCACTGAAATTTTATCTACCCTTTTGATAGTTTTTGAATGTAGTTGCTTTTCTCATTCACTGATGGAGGGTGGTTGTAGGGGGAAAGAAGGATACATTTACGGCACAGCAGCACTAGAGAAAACACACCCAGAAGTGCTTACTGGGAACTTTCCATGGTGCTGAATCTGAATGTGTATTACAAGTCAGGGCACACTCTCCAGAATCTGACACTGTCTGACATGACCTTGCTGAGACGTCCACACCATCCATGCCAGACATTTAAAGCACAGGGCTTCCCCAGAGAATCTTGAGGACAGTATTTTACCTCCCACAGCGCTACAACTTCCAGAACCCTCAACAAACTACCGGTCCAAGGGCTCTTTGGTGGAAGCCATATGCTTTCCATGTGTAGAGTAGATGTGACCTTTACCTGGCATGACCATTCCAGAAGAGACTTTTCCCTTGTGCATCTCAAGCCCCAATGGAACAGGTGGCTTCTCCATTTTCTTGCTTCCTCCTAATCCCTACAATGTTCCTTAAAACTTCCCTGCAGTAGCCCTGCTTTTGTGACCACTCTAATATTCCTATTTACAATGGACCCCCCCCACAACACTAATTGCCTCACCCAAAGAAATTGCCTCATCCTCATCCCACATTGGTAGATGCTGTGTGCTGCTATACACATGCCTACATGTTCCCCACTTGCTGGGATAATCTGCAATGATGTCTACTCCTTTCGTCTGAACCTGTCGGTGTTGGAGAGCCAGAGAGGCCTAGGGGTCAAAGAGGGAAGAGGCATTTTTTAAAGAGAGAGAGATTGCAACAGGTGCAGTAGGCCAATCAAGGAGCACTGTGCAACTAATTGTCCAGCTGCTCTTGCTGATGTCATCAATCTACGACGAGGGGCACCTCGCTATCCAGAAAAGGTGCACTTGCATGGAGCTGATTGAGGCAGCACTCTGCCACCTCCTGGTTTCTTTTAAAGACGGGAATTCATTTTCCCTTCCTCAGTCGCCCTGCAGTGTTGGCCAGTGGTTCATACTAGCAAGCCACTTTGCTGGCTGCTTTTGGGGATGATAAAACTGACCAAACTTCAATGATGTGGGAAAGCAGTCTACAAAGACTTATGCATCACTAACAGTAGACTGAATTTGGAGCCCGGGTTGCAATGGCTTGAATTAATTGCATCAAATGTGGCCCAGCGCTTATGCTTTGATATAAAGAAAAAGATTCTGTGGTCAGCTGGAAGAAATATGCAACAAAACAAGCAAGCAAGCAAAAGCAGGAATAAAAACTCCCTGTGCGAAGAGTCGGACACGACGAAATGACTAAACAACAACAACAACATGCTTTTTGACTAGCAAAAATAGAATTCTGCAAATTGACATAAAAGAAGCAGGGAAAAGAAACAAGCAATGACAGAACATGCTGGGCACTGTGTTGTTTTTGGTTCTTTTTTCATTGTAGCCCTTGCAGAAACAATAAACATTTCATTCAGAAGGGCTGTAGGTCCCTGGAGTACCAACTAAAATGAACAAAGAAGGCTAAGGCAAAACATTTGCTTTCGTTTTGTCTTGAGTCTGAGTAAATATAACAACTGGGAAAGACTCAAGGAATAGTGCCGTGCCAGGGACAAACAGCAAGTTTTTGCTCTTCCTACCGTGGCAACTTAGGACTGCAACACATTCTCCTGAGAGATAAAGCAATTCTCCAACATCTATACAAGGTGCTTTGCACAGAGTCAGATCTGTGGTCTATCTAGCTCAGTATTGTCAACACTGACTGGCAGCAGCTCTCCAGAGTTTCAGGCCGGTGTCTTTGCTCAGCTCTACCTGGAGACACCAAGTGCTGAATCTAGGACTTTTGAATGCAACGCATGTGCTCTGCAGCTGACCAAGGTCCTTCCACAAAAATCTCTCTTCCCAATCTCTAACAAATATGAATGCAACTTTTACAAATGAAACAAATACACATACGTGCAATGTGCATTTGCACAATCGTATAACAACTCTTTTCACTTGGAATTCCTCATACCTGAGGAAGGACCCCAATGTTTGCCAGCATTGATCCATGTGTTTGAGAAACTCATTCTTGCTTCAAGGGGAAATCTCTAAGCAGAATCTTAAAAAACAAACAAAAACATCCAACCAAACCCTAGCCTAACATTTCAGCAGTGTAGACTATCTCCAATGTTTCCCGTTCAATCCCTGTTTATAGGCAGCCCCAGTGTTGGCGATGAATAGTACAGTTGCTTCCACTTGGGGAGATGGCAACACAATTGGACATGACCTGATCACATTCATAACGCTAATTAAAAAGTTCTTGGCAAAGGCAATCAAAGCATGTAAAAAAGCATCAAGACACAAAGAAGATGTTCTTGAGCGCTACAGCCCTCTAATGGAGGAAAGAGTACCAACATTTCAAAATTCATCAGGTCATCACAAGCTGAGAGAGCTGCACTGGCTGCCAATTTGCTACCAAGCCAGGTTCAAAGCCCAAGACAACTTGGGTCCAAATTACTTTGAGGACCAGCTGGTTCCTTATGCTCCATCTTGATCACTGAGATCCTCCGATGGGGCACTTCTGGTTGTTCCCCGCAACCCCAAAGTCCAGCTGATCATCACTAGGGTCAAGCTTTTTGTGTGACAGCTCCTGCCCTGTGGAACTCCCTACCTGTAGAGGTTCAATGAGAACCATCCCTACTTTCTTTCGGATGTCTCTTGAAGACTTCCGTGTCGGGACAGGCCTTTGGCCCACAAATTTTCTTTTTAATCCAGTCAGCATTCAATGATGTTTTTAAAACTATGTTCTTATGGATATCTTTGCTGGTTTTGTTTTTGTATGTTGTGTTCCATCATATTTTCTCCCGTGTCCCTACCAATCATGCCTATGATGGTGGCAGGGCCCAGAGAAGGGCCTCCTCTGAAGATCTCATAGAATCATAGAGTTTTAGAGTTGGAAGGGACCTCAAGGGTCCAACCCTCTGCAATGCAGGAATAACCTGGGCAGGTTCATATGAAGGAATAGAGTCTCTCAAATAGCTTGGACCCAAGAATTCTGTACTATATGGGATTTTGGCCTCTTGGCAATGTGCAAGGAGCAAGACGTCCTGAGATGCACCCACTGCATATACAGTGGTACCTCAGGTTACAAACACTTCGGGTTACAGGCTCCGCTAACCCGGAAGTAGTACCTCAGGTTACGAACTTTACCTAAGGATGAGAACAGAAATCGTGCGCTGGTGGCATGGCGGCAGCAGGAGGCCCCATTAGCTAAAGTGGTATCTCAGGTTGAGAATGGTTTCAGGTTAAGAACGGACCTCCAGAACAAATTAAGTTCGTAACCAGAGGTACCACTGTACTGGAGATATGCCAGTGTCTGTATCTCACCATTTAGATTACCAGATGAAAACATTCAACTCCACTTGCCATGAAACAGTAGTATATCAAAACGGTCATGTCGTCCAGAGACACAATCATTGCCAACTCTCATCACAAGACAGATGTGGGGCTGATTGCCTCTTTGTTTACTGAAAACTGAGGATGGCAGAAGCAATGTTTTGCCATCCAAAACCTATTTCAGGCGGCAGGTGATGATCTCCAGCACAAATCAAGTTGTTGTCCCTGGGGAAGCAGGAATCCATACGGAAACTTCATTTCACTGCTAACAGGTATCTGTATGAATTAGTCATCTGGAACAACTTCTCTTGATTTATCATGCACGATTCTTTTTGCTGTAACACTTGGCGCTACAGCCAGGTCCTTCAGTCCCCCTCCATCCCCCGCCCTTTACAGGAAATTTTCAGATGAGAAATTGTAAGGCTGAGGTTTTTTTGCAGCTCAATTTCCTGGTTGCCATTAGACGTTCCCACCAAACTGCTGCAGTTTGAAGTAGGAGACCTCCGTTGTTCATTGGATTCCAGATCACTACAGAGGAAGGCAAGAAGGAAGTGGAAGGAGGGGTTTTTTATTTCTCATTCTTAGAAGAGAAGAGAATCGTGTATTTCGTTTTTTGCATGGATGCTCCCCCCCCCCCCAATTCCTTCCTCAATGCCTGATGGGATTCTCTTTAGTTTCCTTCAAAGTTATTAAGGAAAAGTCGGGAAGTTAGCCTGGTCAAATGTAATTTATGGCTGGGCTTTACATCTGGAGAAAACAGTATGTCCAATTTGATTTGTACAAATGCCATGCACAGACCTCAGACGCCACATTATTCCCTACTCTGCCTTCAGTTGAGCAGTGTAGGGTCAGCCCCCCCCCCCCAATCTGAGTATCTGGTGCTTGTTCTCCAAATGCAAAATATTATGTTGCCAATAGGCTACAGTAAGGGGAAAAAGCTAACACCAAAAGCCCAGAAACTTGACCTGCCGCAAGAGATTCTGAGATGGGAGGAGGGTTAAAAGAACATTTTTTTAAAAATAGAACATCTAAATCAAAACCTTCACAGAAATGATAGATGATAGATAGATAGACAGATAGATGATTACAATTGATAAGCCAGGACAGAAGCAGAAAACACACTATACATTTAAAGTGCATGACTTGCCCTAAATAATCCTGGGGGCTGTAGCTTATGCTACACAGAGTTGCAAGCACCCATAGCAAACTACAGCTCCCAGGATTCTTTGGGGCAAGTCATGTGCTTTCATTGCAGCCATAGTTAAAATGTAACTGCCTGCTGGAATGAAGCACCTGCAGGTCTATCTTTCTACCTGGATCAACACAACTGCATGTTTTTAGGGTCTCTCCATGGGTGTGAGGCTATTGGAGCTGTCAGGAGGAGTTGCCACACCTCAACATTTTATCACGACACCACTGCTGGGCGTGCTGGAGCTAGTAATCTAAGCCGCACTCTCAGTGGAAAAGCGCTTTCTGCTGGAGAGCCACTGCTTCAGGAGTGCCTCCTGCCTGTCTTCTTTTTCTGGCCTAATGGTAAGTAACTGGGTGAGTTGGGACTCATGTACCAGAGAAAATGTTTTTTAGCTATTAAGGAATGTTGGAGATGCCCTGCTTGTTTCCCCAGCCTTAGTTTCTCCTGGGTAAGTGGCAACATGAGGCAAGGATATCTTGGTGGTGGCCCCATGATTATGTGACCTTCAGTTGCCCCATGTTGGTATCACTTAGGCATAAGGTAATAACTTTTCCATTTACCAAGGCATTTGGAACGCAACCAACCTTCTTTGATGACTCTGCTACTTTCCCTGTCTCTACTGCTGCTGTGTCGGTCCTGATTTCTTTTCTGGATCTGTTGTACTGTTAACAATTTTGTTAAAAGTGTAGTAGACTGCTGTGTATGACATCAGGTGTGGGGCAGGTGAAGACCTAGCTCAGTCCAAAAGGAGTTGCTGTGATCAGCTGATTCACCCACCCGCAAAGGACACATAGGATATAGCCTGGAAAAGAGAAGACTGAGAGGAGATACGATTGTTGTTGTTGTTGTTGTTTAGTCATTTAGTCATGTCCGACTCTTCATGACCCCATGGACTAGAGCACGCCAGGCACTCCTGTCTTCCACTGCCTCCTGCAGTTTGGTCAAACTCATGCTGGTAGCTTCGAGAACACTGTCCAACCATCTCGTCCTCTGTTGTCCCCTTCTCCTTGTGCCCTCCATCTTTCCCAACATCAGGGTCTTTTCCAGGGAGTCTTCTCTTCTCATGAAGTGACCAAAGTATTGGAGCCTCAGCTTCAGGATTTGTCCTTCCAGTGAGCACTCAGGGCTGATTTCCTTCAGAATGGAGAGGTTTGATCTTCTTGCAGTCCATGGGACTCTCAGGAGTCTCCTCCAGCACCATAATTCAAAAGCATCAATTCTTCGGCAATCAGCCAGCTCTCACTTCCATACATCACTACTGGGAAAACCATAGCTTTAACTACATGGACCTATACGGAGATACGATAGCCATCTTCAAATATCTAAAGGGCCAGCACATGGAAGATGGAGCAAGCTTGTTTCTTCCTGCCCTGGAGAGTAGGACCCATCTGCCATGGCTGCTTTAGCTAAGAGTCCTGCACTGGAGGGGGTTGCACTAGATGACCCCCGGTGTCCCTTCCAACTCTACAGTTATATGATTCATTAACTTTCTGCTCTAGAGAAGAAGTGCCCAGAGAAGGTGACTTCAAAGTGTTGCACACCTTGTCAAATAGAAAAGGCATGCATGCCTGCCTCTTTAAAATAAAAGGAACCGAGTCAATATGGGAGACATCAAGTGCAAATCTGCCTTGAGATTCTGTAATACGCTGAGTAGCTGGACTTCTTAGTAAAAGAAAGAAAGGAAAGAATTTTTTTAAAATTTGAGATGCAGAGATTACTTATTAAATGATCCCAGTGGACTAGAACTCCAAACAGCTGTGCAAAAACTTTCCAGCAGCTCTTAACATATTGTTATCTGCATGACTTTTTCTGAAATGAAAGCCAGTGAAATTGCTGTCAAAAGAGCAGGCAGCACAATATAATAATCAAGGGCTTAGCTCTGGGTTTCTAGAGAAGGACTTCGAATTCTCAGTAAGCTTTCCTTGTACACCCATTTAATATAGCCAAAGACATTCTCAAGGCAACAATACTCTGTCTGACTACATTTTGCAGGTTTTAACCTCTGCAATAAGTCATCATGGCTTAGCTAGGCTTTTCCTCGATGTCTCAGGGGAGATGCTTGATGGATCGAAGACCCTGGGCTTTTCAAGCAGATGCATCTTAATAAGGAAATACAATATTAGCTCCTCTTCTTGTCAGTCTTTGGACATGTTTATTGCTAAAAGGCGCAGTGTTTTGAAGATGTGTCTAAATATAAAAGATCCATGTTGACCTGATTGCTAGCCAAACTGCAGACTGTAGAGAGACGGAGAAAAGAAAAGGGACAGATTTTTATTTATTATCTATTCTGTTTCTATACCACTCTTCATGCGAGGATCACAAGGCAGTTTACAATATAAAAACACAAAAATAGCAGCAATAATAATAACAACGTAGCAGCAATAATAATAATATTCCCTTCACAGTTTAAAATACCATAGATTGCTTAATCAGCCAAAGCCCTGGGAGAAGAGGAATGCTTTTGCCTGGTGCCTAAAGATATGTAATGAAGGTGCCAGGTGAGCCTTCCTTGGGAGAACATTGCACAAGCAGGGAGCCACCACAGGAAAGGCCCGTTCTAGTGGTGTCACCCTCTGGACCTCTCTTTTTTTTAAAAAAATAATTTTATATTAACAGGCCAATCAGATCACATTAATTCCAAATCACATTAGTTCCTAATTATACAGCCAAATTTTAAAAATTTTGTTGGGGGTACCCATACTTCAAGCTCCGAAAGGGATCCAAACATCATTCTTGCTGCTGCTTTAATTACACAGTTCTGTCCAGATAGTCTCTTTGTTATTTTCCTCATCTTCTTGTTGTTATCATATATTCTTTTCTTTGTGATCTCTGATAATCTTCACAAGCAGGTTAAAAACAAACATATGTGGATTTTACTCTTTCCAAGAGACATATCACATAAAGGACAGACACCATTTCCACACCTCCGTACAGAACATTCCCACAGTCTATCCGTTGATTTCCACAGGTCTGCCAGTCTGTCATCAATTTTCTCAGGGGGCCCTGCCAGGTCGAATTCGCATTCCGATAACCATACATTCACATTCCGATGACCATGGTCCTCCTCCCCATCGTCCTTTTGTGGGCAGGCCTGCAGTAACAAATCTCCATTTGTAACTGCGTCACAAAGCTTTCTTTCCATTCCCGATGTTCCCACAAGTCCTCTCTTTGATTAGTAATTTATTTCCACACAGTTCTTAATCTCCTGCTTGTGATTGGTAATTTGCAATGATACTTTCTTTCTGGGGGGGAGGGTTATTGGGTACTCACATAAGACAAATCAAGAAAAGTTTTTCCCTCCCCCCCTTTTCCGTTTCGCTCCGACATACCAATCTTTTAATGATGAGTCTTCTTTTGATTTATTGTCCAGCCCGTCGCTCCGCTTCACAGAGATCCCATTAATTAGCATTCTTTACTCCCGATCTTCACTTGAAGTATGTGCATTTGCTTCTTTTTCTAATTGTTTATTTTGAGCTCTGCAACTAGCTGCGCAATCAGAGACAGCGTCCGGGAGAGCCGACCCACCCGAGGTCTTTGTGCCTAGTGCCCTCACCCCCTTCTTTTGAATCCAGGGGTGATATATGGCAACAGCAGGCAAGGCAGTGTTCCCCATTCCCTTGGGGTAACACAGAGAGGCTGCATACTCCCATATCTTAATTACCTCGTGTGAGTCAGAGAGATGGTATTGTCGGCCATCTTCCAATGCGCCCCCTAGCGGCCCCCCACCCTCTGGACCTCTCACAGAGGCAGCTTCATGCTGCAGTAATCTAACATAGGGGTTATTAGAGCATAGACCACAGAAGTTAGGCTATCCCTGTCCAGTTATGGCTGCAGCTAGACCCCCAGCTGAAGCTGATGTCAGGCACATCCACTGCCACCAAACATAATCAAATAAACAAACAAACAAACAAACAAACCTGGTTTTCAAATGGATCGTGTGATTGTGCTGTGCCAAAAATGGCTAAAGTAATGCCAAAGGCACATTTTGGTCTGCCATCTTGATTTAAAATGGCAGACAGCATCCAAACATCGATGAAGACGCCCCTGAAACTCTTGTGCCAAGTTTGTTAAAGAGATACCCCACATTTTCCTTCTCCAGTTTGTCCCTGTTGCATTTCTCCTTCCCATTTCACATTGTCTTAACTATTTCAGTGTGAATACAGTAGCTTCTTCTTGATGGGCAGACAGATGCCCAGCTTCACAGGAGAGCAGCTGCAATCTCCAGCCAGCAAACCTTGCTGCAAAGGAGGAGAGAGGCCAGTCAGCGGAATGGAGAAGTGTTTTGGGGAGGGGGTGGGGAAGTGGCGTCACATGAGCACTTGCCTGAATGGAGGATAGGAAAGGATGTGCATAGATGAAGGAACTGCCCCAGGGAGAAGGAAGCATTGTTATGGCAAGCAAGCAGGAAGGAGGCAGGGAGGGGGGTGCAGCAGCCAGATCCAAATCTGCCACCCCTCCCAGAATGCTGCCTGAGTTGACTGCCTTGGAAAGGCTCAAAGTAGTGCCAGCCCTGGGCTGTTCCCAGTGATGTATGGAACACACTCCTGCCCCTGACACATGGGAAATGCTTCAGAAACCTCAACTGCCTGTCCCTTACCTTGCAGCCAGATCTCATTTTGAGCCTCTGAGCTAGGGTTACCAGATGTCCCCGGTTCCTGGGGACAGTCCCCGGATTTGCGAATAAGTCCCCGTACAAATTCCATCCCCAGAATGTCCCTGGATTTCATCTAATGTCCCTGGGAAAAGCAGCAGCGGCAGTCTCAGCAGCCTGGAGCAGTTGGCTCTGGCTGGCTTCAGGAGCCCCATATGATGGTGGTGCAGGGGCTCTAAGATGCAGCTTCCGGGCTGCCTCCACCTTCCCTGACCCCAGCAAGTAAGCTGTGAAGGAAGGCTTCATGCTGCCTATTGGAGCAGCCTCCCAACTCCTACTTGCATGCAAGCAGGAGCGGGGCAATGATCTCTCCCTTCCCAGCTGAGGGATCCCCGTCCCCTCCTGCTTGCACACAAGTAGGAATGGGATTGGGGATGCTCTGATGGCCTCACCGTCGCTGCTCTCGGCCCTCCTTCTCCGCCTTCCATGCCTGACCCACTGTGCACCGCTTCCCCACCACCGCCACTGAAGAACCAACAACTCAGGGGCTTCCCAGGCTCATGGAGAAAGGAGATAGATGCCTCGGAGGAAGGGGAAACGTGGCGGTTGAGGTCAAGGCGGCGGCCGCCCCTCTGCCACTACCATCGCTGCAGCATCAACGTCCTGAACGTGTAGTATTTATTTATTTATTTATTTATTTAAAGTGTCCCCGGATTCATTGAAAAAAAATCTGGTAACCTTACTCTGAGTCAGTGGCGTAGCGTGGGGGGTGCAGGGGGGCCCAGCCGCACCGGGCGCAACATCTGGGGTTAGGGCAAATCCACAGGTTAGGGGGCGCAAATCCACGGGTTAGGGGGCGCCTTGCCCCGGGTGCTGACAACCCACGCTACGCCACTGCTCTGAGTTGTCAGTCATGTATGGTTTTGCATGAATCTTAGAAAGCAATGCTGTACAGCTGGACAATAATAACCGATTAATTGAAACACCATAAGCAGACCAAGCTCTTTCATCCAATAAATCTACGCTGGAACAACTATTTCAGAGCAGAAGCTATTCTCTGCTTTCACAAGGGTGCGGGGGGATGTAAGGTTAGACTGAGATCACCCCAGACTTCAAAGAGTCCTTATTGATTGTTTGCAATAAGAACCAAAAGGATTTAAAAGCATGCTTGGAGCAAGACCTTTGCTTGTATATAGTAATGGCACAAAGGCACTTTGACAGGGAACTAGAAAGCAAAAAAAATAGATTCATGATGTTCATGAACGAAAGCCTGCGAGATGCGATATTCTGCATTAGTGATCCCAGACAGGCAACTGTTTTGGGTAGTATTTCTTTTTGCCATCCAGTGTGATTGCTGTGGGATTGCTACATGGTTTTATTCTAGTCCGCTGAATCCAAGTAGACATCATTTTGACAAAGATGCTTTGAGAGAGCAAAAGAATACAAGTTGGAAATAAGAGTGAGTTCTGGAATGGCTTTGAAGGCCCTTTCAACAGGGCTGCTTCCAAGCGGCTGCTTGAAATTTTGCCAACTTTTGAGAATGTGGTATCTTATTTTCCCAAATGTGGCAATTGGGAAGACAGACAGCGAGATGAATAATGTGGTTTTTGGAGGAGGATAAACAGCAGTGGAACAGAAACCATGCTGCATGCAACACATGCAGAGCAGAACAGAAAATGAGGGCTTCTGACATCCCTATCAGGACCCAGAGCACAGCCACATCCTCATTTAAGCATTCTTATACAGTGGTACCTCGGGTTACATACGCTTCAGGTTACACACTCTGCTAACCCAGAAATAGTGCTTCAGGTTAAGAACTTTGCTTCAGGATAAGAACAGAAATTGTGCTCCAGCGGCACAGCGGCAGCGGGAGGCCCCATTACCTAAAATGGTGCTTCAGATTAAGAACAGTTTCAGGTTAAGAACAAACCTCCGGAACGAATTAAGTACTTAACCTGAGGTACCACTGTATCACTTTAACTGTCATGACTTCCCCACAAGAATCCTGGGAAATGCAGTTCATTAAGGATGCTGGGAATTGTAGCTCTGTGAGCAGTCTCCAAGCATCTCTCGGTACTCTTAACAAACTACAGTTCCCAGGATTCTTGGGGGGAAGTCACCATTATTGTGAATGCTCTAAATGTAGGGTGTCAATGTGACTGAAGATTCTGCTTTCATCCTTCCAAGTTTCTCTTGGAAGAACCAGACAGTGACACCAGGGCAACAACTGGGCCCCAGAACAGTACTTTGGAGGGGAGAGTCAAGATGGCTCCAAATAAAGTGGTTACATACGCTTCAGGTTACATACGCTTCAGGTTACAGACTCCGCTAACCCAGAAATATTACCTCAGGTTAAGAACTTTGCTTCAGGATGAGAACAGAAATGGTGCAGCAGCGGCACAGCAGCAGCAGGAAGCCCAATTAGCTAAAGTGGTGCTTCAGGTTAAGAACAGTTTCAGGTTAAGAACAGACCTCCAGAACGAATTAAGTTCTTAACCTGAGGTACCACTGTACAAGAAACACACCTGCAATTCTCATCCCTCAATGGAAACAGCTCACTAAGTTTGGAACCAGGCTTTCACAATACATTTCTGAACTGTCCAATTAAAAACATGTTCTTTATGACATGGACATTTTGTTTAATGCATTCTCAAGCTACTTTTCCTTGACCTTCCCACCCCCCTCAGTCCTGGTCTACTGTGTCTACAAATACCAAATATTTTTGCTATCCTGCGCCAACAGATCCACATGTCCACGATGTACAAAACTACAAGTGGGTTGTTTCTTTGAATACAAGGGCATGCTTGCTTCACCAGCTGCAACTTTCCCTGTGGCTCATAATTACGATCCCATCAGAATCCTGTTGAGCATTGTTAACGTCTGCAAAGCTGCCTGCTCCCCTGCAGCCCTTTGCTCTTCCTGTCAGGCTTTATTAATTAGAAGTGATTTTTTAATTACTCAGGAGTTATGAGCACATCTGGGTGATCTACACGTCTTTTCTCAAGGTAAGCAACACTGCTGCATACACAACGCATTCCCCAGGAATCAAACTGCAGTCTTTTTTAATCTCTCTTTTAAAAAACCTTTTATTTCAAAAACTAAAACAAATGGTGGATGCAAAAACGATCACAATCTCACTACAAAACACACCCTTCTTGCAAAACAAATATGGTTGCCTCTGATCTTGAAGAGTGATATTCCAATACTTAATAGATAAGATCAGTGTCTGCCAATCTTTTAACAAGGAGCTGAGGAACTTTTGAACCTCCAGATGTTGTTTGACTACAACTCCCATAATTTCCAACAAATGGCCATGCTGACTAGGGTCAATAGAAGGTAGCATCCAGCAACATCTGGAGAAACATAAGTTCCTCATCTTTGATAAAGGTAAAGGGACCCCTGACCATTAGGTCCATTCATGGCCGACTCTGGTATTGCGGCGCTCATCTCACTTTATTGGCTGAGGGAGCCGGCGTACAGCTTCCGGGTCATGTGGCCAGCATGACTAAGCCACTTCTGGCGAAACCAGAGCAGCACACAGAAATGCCGTTTACCTTCCCGCTGGCGTGGTACCTACCTATTTAGCTACTTGCACTTTGACGTGCTTTCGAACTGCTAGGTTGGCAGGAGCAGGGACAGAGTAATGGAAGCTCACCCCGCCGCGGGGATTCGAACCGCCGACCTCCTGATCAGCAAGTCCTAGGCACAGTGGTTTAACCCACAGTGCCACCCACTTGCCTTGTCATCTCTGGTACAACATGCCAATTGTCATCCAGAGAGTCTGCTTAAAATGTCACAGTGCAAAGCACTCTCCTGTGGTTGAGGTAACCTGACAGAAACAAAAATGGGAGTGGATAGAGCCCAGTGTTCACTGGTTTGCCCCATGTCTGGAACTCAATCCAGTGAATGGGATGGGTATTCACTGCTGCTGCTTTCAGCCTGCAAATGCTATATGAAACTGATAATATTCCCCCAATTTGGATTGTGTTTTCTTTGCCATAAAAGGAATCAGATGGAATGACATAATAGCAATGTAATTTACATTAATTCCATAATTTTGCTACAGCGGACAGACAAATTTTGTAGTTTGGGCAGAAGACAAACAGAAGCAGAATGGGCGAATACAGGACAAGAATGAACGTAGTTGCGATGTATAAAAAGCAACCCAGAAAAATGCTCTTTTTAAAAAATATTTTTTTTTCTTAACATCAAAAGCAGACAAAAAAAGAAAAAAGAAAAATGCACATTAACAACGAAATAATGTAAATACAACATGGAGCTGTTGATGATGGAGTCTAAAAGGCTAAACAAACTGGCAGTAAATGAACTGGGGGAAATTATAAATGTGGTATAAAAACATAACTTGTATTATACAATGAAGGAAATGGGGGAGTGGGGAGAGAAGTTTAGGGAAATTTTTAATGTTTGAAGTTTTATTCTGTTTTTAGTGTTCTGTTATAATAATAATAATAATAATAATAATAATAATAATAATAATAATAATAATGGCCTGTTTACAAATGCTGCCATGTAAGACCATATGCTCTTAATTCACTCAGTGGGTCGATTACTCTCTCTTTCAATCTCTTAGTCTACCACAACTCAAAAAGCTGCTCTTCATCAAATTACAGTTTGATAAAAATAGAGACTTCCTAAGGATATTCCATAATCAAATCAGAAACCGTGCGGCTTCTGTTCCTGGAAAATAAGGACACTCGAAGGGTGTGCACCCTTGGGTGGCTGCTGGGACCCAAAACTAGTGACACTTGCCCCCCACCGCCAGTTTGGTAGGGTTGCAAAGGTCCGGAATTTCCTGGACATATCTGGAATACTGCAGCCACAAGCAGTGTCTGGGCGAAAATCACCAAAATGTCTGGGGAAATCCATATGTATGTCAGCAGTTAGGAGGAACATCATTTATATTCCCCACATGTGAGCCTTCCATATCTGGATAGAACCATCCGAATGTTTGTTATCCTCAGTAGCATAGCTCATAGCTCCAAAGATTTTCATGCTGAGCCATCCAGGAATGCCGCAAGTTAGATTTCCTCTGGGACATTAAATATGCCAGTCAAAAGTTAAACTGAGCTTTTCAAACATTTCCTGGTTTACTCAAACCCTTCATGATTTTTGCTCTAGCTCTTTAAATCATAAACCTCTCTCCCTTCATTTTCCACCTGGTTTGTCCTTTCCTGCACAGTGTCCCACTTGAATTACATAAATTACGATTGGTAAACTGTTCCCGAAGCCAAAATCTCACCGTTTATCAAGCATTATGCGTCCTCGTTTTGTGAATCCAGCTAATTAATTCTGCTACTCAAGTTTCTCAGGGTTTTATGTGCCTTTGCCCTCTGTTTAAATATTTTCACTGGATACGATAGGCAGAAATTAATTTGGGTTTGTAGACCTGGAAGGCAAAAATGGCCTAATCTTGCCGCACTCCTGCTGGCCTCATAATTGCTATTTTTTAAGTGTAATTATATTTTATCCTCCTTCATCTTAATATCAGTATTATTTTAAGCTGTTTTGTAAGCACAGCGAGTTTGCCTTGGGTGATGAGCCTGCTCAAAACCTGCTCCGTGCTTCGGATAAGAAGAGTAAAGCTTTTGCCATCTTAAGAACAAAGCTCAGCCTGACTTAAATGTCACCTTCGGATGTTAGAAAGGTAGCAGATTATGAAGATAATGAAAAGCTGCAGCCTGTTGCTATGTTACGAGTCACTCAGAACTGACATGTCAGGACAAACAGCAATGAAATGAATTCTTACTTAATGACCCTCCCAGGGCCTCGCGCTTAATATTCAGAGGTGTGTCAAATAAAGAAATAATTAGTTGATGTTTCTTAGAGTATGTAGCTGTAAAAATTTACATCCTCAAAGATTTTCAGTATTTCCTGAAAAAAGGTTCAGATTCAACCAGTTCTGACAGCCTTTGCCAGTCTGGAACTCTCCAAATGCTTTGGATCACAACTCCCAGAAGCCCTGGCCATCCGCCATGATGAATCATCAAGATGACACTTAGCAAAGGTTTACAGTGACGCCACAGCACTTTTCTGATGGCTTCACCACTTTACTTGGCAAGAACAATCCTCTGTCAGCTTCTGGTTCTATTACTGATGTGGAGATTTCATTTTACTGTTAATTTTCACCTGTGACTCAGAGTGTGCTCGCAAACAGTGTGGATCAAATACGTATGTACTATACATTGCCCAAATCCAGCTCATCATATTATTTCGTCTGGTAGATTGCCTAGCAATTTTCCTGAGGAAGAAAACATGTTTCTGTACAATTCTGCTTGTATAACAACAACAACAACAACAACAACAACAACATATTATTATTATTATTATTTATACCCCGCCCATCTGGCTGGGTTTCCCCAGCCACTCTGGGCGGCTTCCAGCAAAATATTAAAATACAATAAATCATCAAATATTAAAAGCTTCCCTAAACAGGGCTGCCTTCAGATGTCTTAGAAGAAGTCAGATAGTTGTATGACTGGACAAGAGACATTAGAGTGCTGTTTGGTGTATTAAGCCCTCCTTTTTCAATGTTTTTTTATTATTATTAAAGTTTTCTTGGTTTACAAAGGTATGTGCAATGTCTCTTTTTTCAAGTTACATTTTCCATAGGTCAGTTTCATTTGTTGAGACATTAGGTTACATTAGGAAGAAAGGGGGGGAGGGGGGGGAGGCGAGTGGGGTGGGGTCGGGAGGCGATGTTTCTAATTTGCTTAATGTATGTGTGGGGTTTTGTGTCAGGCCTTGGGTAAGCATCTGGAAACCCTGGAATCTCCCACCACTCAGAGATTGGGGTGACGTGCATCAGTATAAAACCCATACATTGGGTGGGGCCATATTATTCTGACCCCTGGCCTGCAGCTTTGAATGGAAAGACTATATCAGTCATTGCAGCACAATTCTATACATCTCTACTCAGAAAGAATTCCTAATATATTCAATGAAGGTAACTTCCAGGTTAAATGGGTATAGGACTGCAGGTTGAAATCCTCTGCTAACTCACCTGCAGCTATAAAAAGGCATAGGATTACAGCATTGTTGTTGTTGTTGTTGTTTAAAAAAAACATATTCTGAGGAGCCAGGCAGGTAGGAGCTAGCTGAAGGCAGACATGTAACATATAAATCCTTCAAGATATATTGAAATAAATCTTGTACAGTCGTACCTTGGTTTTTGAACAGCTTAGTTCTCGATCGTTTTGGCTCCCGAACACCACAAACCCGGAAGTGACTGTTCCGGTTTGTGAACTGTTTTTGGAAGCTGAACGTCCGACAGGGCTTCCGCGGCTTCCGATTGGCCTCAGGAGCTTCCTGCAGCCAATCAGAAGCCGCACTTTGGTTTTCAAACATTTTAGAACTCAAACAGACTTCCAGAACGGTTTCCAATTGACTTCCAAGGTACGACTGTACCATCATCTTAGAAAATACATATCATTTTGGAAAATAGGCTTTGAAGCTAAAATCTGTACTTTTTAAATTATTATTCTTAACAAAATAATTATACCAAACTCTAACTAGCAACTACTGTGTTGTCTGTTGTGTATAAATACATGGAATGAACTAATTGCTTCTTCCTATCTGCCCTGTGCCCAAGCAACCTTGAGAGAGCAGGTGCATTTTTGTCAAAGAGAAAAAGCTTATTATTCAAGATTTATGTCATAAGAGTGGATGCCAAGTGCTCTTACACAAGGTCATTCAGAGACCCATTGTTATTCCACACGTGAAAGTGTTAACTGTGCTTCATTAGGAAGGGTTTTTTTTTTCTTTTATTTGGGTTTATTTCCTATTTGCCTTGCAGCAATTAAGTATTGCCTGTCCGACCTGTGCAGAGAGATTTGTCACCCTGAGAACTATTGTGATGGGTTGGCAGGCCATATATAACTTAATAAATAAAATAATAAAACGAAACAGCCAGTAAGAGAGACAAGGCGAGCTACTAAAATTAAATCATAAATCACACCGAGTAGAATTTAGTAGGATGCAACCCAGAGTCGACCTGTTGAAATTAGCAGACATAAGTTAGGTACATCCGTTCATTTCAAGTGCTCTACTCTGAGTAGGACTAACATACTGGCTACGACCCACTGTCGCCTTCATAAAACAAGAATTTCTTCAACAATTCTCAGAACACTGTTAAGTCAGCTGCATTTCTTAGGTCAAGGTGTTCTGCGATCTGAGAGCAGCCACTGAGATGGCCTCTTCCTCCTCCTCTTCTGCTCACTTGTGCTTCTGTGATTACAAATACAAAGAAAGGCTTTCCATCAGGTCTTTGCAAGCAGGCAGCATAATTTGGGAGAAAAGTACCGGGAATCTACGCCATTGAGGGCTTTGAAAAGTGCACACCAACAACTCTAGATTGTTCCCAGAAACAAAATGTTGAAACCTGGGATATATGCTGTTATTCATTTAGATATTTATAAACTGCACCTTCCTGTAAGATATCGCAAGACTCAAACCACCACCTTGCAATGAAAGCGTCAAACATCTCAATAAGAGCTAGTTGGCAAAGAATCTCAGGTTCCAAAGGCCTGTCTGAATGGTAGTTTTTAGGAGGCATCTAAAAATGGGCATGGATGGACCTCTATTGGCAAGGAGTTCCACAGGGTAGGACCTGCCACACTAAAGGCTCGGTCCCTGGTAAAAGCCAGGGACCACCAATATGTGATTTTTCTTCTGACAATTTAATATTTTTTGTTATGGCTGATCAATATGGTTGGAAGTTAAGCGAACTTCATGCTGCTGAAGATGCCTTATACTGAGTCCGGCTGCTGGTCTGTCTAGTTCAGTATTGCCCATATGGCATGGCAGCAAATCTCCAGGATTTCAGGTAGAGGACCCACCCTCTTCGCCCTATCTGGAGACGTTGGGAACTGAACACAGTATGCATGCAATGCAGACTATGACTGTTCAGGTAACGATGCTCATGAACATTCAGTCAGTTAAGATGTCACAAAAGAGCTTTTTCCTCCTGTTTGAGAGAGAAGGGCACATGCACCTCTTCTAAGATCATGCTTGTCATCTGTAGTTCTGTGAACGTGTGTGTGTGTGTGTGCCAGATTAATCAGCGCACTTGCTTGGTCAATCAAAAGTTTTATATACATACGTCCTGATGAATCCAACTGCTAAGTGCTTAGACGATAACTATTTTGGTTAATAGAAACAGAATGATACCGAAAACACAGGGCTTCACAGTGTGATGAGAAAATTACTCAGGGGCAAGGACTTTGGAAATGTAACTCATGCTGCACAATACAATAAGGCTCATTATAAGCTGAACCCTGAATTGCACAAAGCTGTCGGGTTGTGTTGAGTGCATTTGGAAGCCTGCAGTGACTTCGCACCAGGCAGCGAGCGAATGTGAAGCTCTTATGGATGCTGTGCTGCCAAAATAAAATGAAATAAAATAAAATCACAATTGAAGGCCACTTGCTTTCATTCCGTTGATACGCAGATCTCAGTTCCCAGCTTGCTGGTAATTGTGCCTAGTTTCTGCTGCATCACTAATAAATCTTCATGTTCGATTTGAGGTTGCACGGCTACTGTTAAAAAACCACGCACTGCCCATGGTCCCATGCGACTCCAGTGAACAAATTTCGGCCACTTGGATTATGTAGCTACTTTCCAAGCAGCTTTGCAACTTGGAGAGCATCTCCAACAATCCAGACTTGCCTTCGAAGCAGCTATAGAGGTTCCAGACTTTACAGATCTTCTAGGAAGGTAGCAAAGCTTTGGTGAAGTTGTCTGAGTCACAGTCAGTTGGTTCTTGCAGTAACTTGACAGTATCTGTGCTTCTTTTATGCGATACTCTTGACTGAATTCTCTGCATCTGATGACTGGCTCTGTGGGGTCCAACATAGCTCTGAATTGTTTAAAGAAGAATGGGAACCTTTTACAAAGTACTTAAAGAAACAACAAAACGAACTGGACTCCTTGGCAGGTTTTGAATAAACATCCATAAACTTCTTATTGGTAATATATAGATAGATAAATTAAGGATCTTTACAATTTTATAATATGCAGAGAATAACATGTGCTGAAAAACCAGAGAAAGGAGCTGAGGGAAGTCTGGGGGATGGGTGGGTGGGGTTGTTGTTTTTTTGGGAGGAGGGAGGGAAAAATGGGGGGGGGGTGAGGATGATATGTTTTTGATAAATTGTTATGTTGAAATCCCTAATAAAAATATTCAAAACAACAAGAACATAGCTCTGAATTGTTAAAAAAAATTGTATCCACCTTTTGCTGGGGAGGGGCTGCAGCCTAGTGATAGAGCTTCTACATCACATGGAGGAGGAGTTCCCAGGTTCAATCCCCATCATCTCCAGGCAGAATTCTTCCTTGAAATCCCAAAGAATCACTGCCAGTATGTGTTGACAAGAATGAGCTAGATGAACCAATTGTCCAACTCTGCATAAGACAGTTTCCTGTGTTCCTATGGTTCTTCTGCATCAGGTATCCACAATTCATGAACCATCTGAGCCAAATGTAGCTGAACTCCATTTTTTTTCCAGTCCAAGGCAAGCAACAAAAATGGAAGGCTTACTGCAGGGCTTTGAGGGCCACATTGAAGTTTCACCCAAGGGCCACATGCCAGCACCTGCACACACAGTGGAGGGGAGCGCACACAAACATTGGACAGCTCCTCCTTGTGCCATAGGAGATGCTCCTTCTATGATTGGTTTTACACCTATTTATTTGCCCTGGCTTTCTCGGACCATGGAATGTGGTTGCTAAATTTGTATTTTGTTTCGTCAAAATGATATGGTTAGTAATGCTTTACATTGCTGTTATTCTATATTGAGATTTGTATACCGCTTAGAGACTTTGCTTGAATGTTAAGCAGGTTATAAATAAATAAACAAACTCCCCTCTGCCCCCCCCACACTTAGAAGCATTTTTACTTTCTAGGGCAGTGCTGGTGTAGGAAGGTCCAAAAGCAAAGCACCGATTGTCATTGTAAAAAGGAATAAACAGAAATCTAGTGTGGTGCCATGGCTGGGAGATCTTAGAGCACTTCTTCCTGCTTCCTAAGAAGTACAGTGGTACCTTAGAAGTCGAATGATATCGGTTCCAGAAGTCCATTCGACTTCCAAAATGTTCTTCTGTATAGAAGTCTGTAGAATCATAGAGTCATAGGCTTGTCTAGTCCAAACTCTGCAATGCAGTAGTCTTTTTCACAGGACCAAACCAGGATGTAGAAACCAAAAATAATCAAGCACACAGGACAAAACATGATAGCTTGGGAAAACCACACACCTCATGCAAGGAAGTCCTTCCCAGGGACTCCTTCTCAGGCCCAGCCCTGCTGTTATGCAGAGTGAGGCAGCTATCTCAGGCAGCAGATTTCAGGTTGCATGAAAAGGCAGGAAATAGTTCGTTTTTATTGTATTTTTCAGCTCATGGATGGAGACAGCAAACTAAATTTAATTTTTGGCAACCATGAGCGCACACACTCTTCCTTGCTGATCCAATTGTGTGCATAATTGCATTCTCAACCGCTCCCCCCCCATCCCCTGCCACAAAGCACAGTTTTAATATGCATGAGCAAAAATGTGCGCAGTTAAGCTGGTGGCAGAAAGAAAGAAAAAGTCAGATGAGCAAAAGAAATAGAAATACCAAACCGAGAATATGGCACTTCTAAGATCAGTTATTTGCTTTGCACAGCCAGAAGAAAAGTGGGCTCTGGGACTAGTTATGTCACAGAGATGGAGCAGAACGGGGGGGGGGGGGCAGTCCATTTATTATGTTGGGTCTAGTTGCAGCATCTTTGAAATGCCAGTACAGTGGTACCTCAGGTTAAGCACTTAATTCGCGCCGGAGGTCCATTCTTAACCTGAAACTGTTCTTAACCTGAAGCACCACTTTAGCTAATGGGGCCTCCCGCTGTCGCTGCGCTGCCGGAGCATGAATTCTGTTCTCATCCTGAAGCAAAGTTCTTAACCAGGGGTACTATTTCTGGGTTAGCGGAGTCTGTAACCTGAAGTGTCTGGAACCCGAGGTACCACTGTACTGGATCTTGATGCCGGAGCAATTAAACAAATTGTAGAAGTGTACCACCCCATGTCCATAATGATTTGCTGCTGAAAAAAGGAATCTGCCCACCTACCTCAGTAATGCTACACTGCCTAGCAGAGGCTTATTGGTTCATTTTTCTTTATTTCATTTCATTAACTTTGTAAGCCACTGAATTGTAAAAACAAACCTCAAAGCGTTTACAAAAACACAAGGCAATAAAATTGACAGATTTTACAACCCTACTACAAAACATACAAAAGTTAGAATACTAAAACAGATTAAAACCACCTTTCTAAGCATCTGGGTAGGCTTGTCTAAACGGGAATGTTTTTAGCAGGCACCAAAAAGAGTATGTTGAAGGAGCCTGCTTAATCTCAATAGGCAGGGAGTTCCAAAGTGCAGGGGCCGCCCAATGATCGAGTTCTTACAAATGTGAAATGAGAATTATGTGGCACCTGTAGTGCCAATTTTGTTGATCTTAATCAGGCATAGGCAAACTCGGCCCTCCAGATGTTTTGAGACTACAATTCACATCATCCTTGACCACTGGTCCTGTTAGCTAGGGATGATGGGAATTGTACTCCCAAAACATCTGGAGGGCCGAGTTTGCCTATGCCTGATCTAAATGGTCAAGTGGGTACGTGCAAGTTGTTCTTGCACCTGGAGACATCAGGGATTGAGCCTGGGACTTTTGGCATGTAAAGCAGATGCTCTGCTCCTAAATTACAGCCCTTCCTCTTAATAAGGACTGATTTAAACAGGAGTGTAAGATCATCTTTGGTTTATCTAGCTAAATATTACACATACTGACTGACAGTGGGTCTCCAATGTTTCAGAGTGGGTTCTGTCCCAGCCCTACCCGGAGATGCTGAGACCTTCTGCATTCAAAGCATGTGCTCTACCACTGAGCCTTTTGTCCTTCTCCGCAGTTAAAGGCCAACCTGGATAAATAATTTCACTTAGCAAATGTGCAGATCCCTCTGGTGAACATTGCCAATCAAATACCAGTCAAAACCAAAGTATAAAGTGTGTGGGGGGGTCTTCCTCAGATGAATATCACCCAAGGAATTTGGAAAAATACCAAATCACTTTGCATAAGACCAGTGAAATTTCCCCAGAGGGATCTGCACATTTGCTAAGTCACTTCAGTGATGTGTCACTGAATACCAGAGTTACTGCTCTGCTAAGTTCAAGAAAGCGGGCAGAACAAAGGCTCCTGTTCTGGAATAAACAGAAAGTCTGGTGTGGCTTTGGGAAGGAAAGCACAACATATTTCAGCTGTTATTACACTTTATCACCCATGTATGTGAATTGCATAACAAACAAAAAACCCAGAACTTGAAAAAGCTTAACATGTTCCTAATTATTGTGGAGGAATGATTAAACTATTTGCAAAGGGAAACATTGCCATCTAGCTTCCATTGCCCAAAATGTCATTGTGCTAGGTTCATTTACAAAGTTTGCTTATATCAATTACTGAAGGAAATATACGCATGAAATGAAAGGGGTTGATGGGAGTTGGAGTCCAAAAATTCCTTGAGAGTCACAGGTATATAGCTGGATGGGAAAATGTTTAAATTTGCCCCCTGCAGATTTGAGATTATGACTCCGTTTCTGTGGTCGTTAAATGAATAAAGTATCGCCACTGAGAAAAATCCACTAATGTGGATTTCTGGTGCCATCTTGTGTTTGTTTTGTAAAATTTCATTATTCAACAAACTTGAATGCATTTCTAACAGCTAAGACAAAGCATGACCATTTTGATACATGAATCCTGTTTATCAGCTATATTAACAAACAACTTCCTCTGTGCCCTCCATTGACTCATGCAACTTTGTTGAAGTAGCAAGACTGTTGTTGTTTAGTCGTTTAATCGTGTCCGACTCTTCGTGACCCCATGGACCAGAGCACACCAGGCACTTCTGTCTTCCACTGCCTCCCGCAGTTTGGTCAAACTTTGGTCATGTTTGTAGCTTCGAGAACACTGACCAACCATCTCGTCCTCTGTCGTCCCCTTCTCTTTGTGCCCTCCATCTTTCCCATCAGGGTCTTTTCCAGGGAGTCTGCTCTTCTCATGAGGTGGCCAAAGTATTGGAGCCTCAGCTTCACGATCTGTCCTTCCAGTGAGCACTCAGGGCTGATTTCCTTAAGAATGGATAGGTTTGATCTTCTTGCAGTCCATGGGACTCTCAAGAGTCTCCTCCAGCACCATAATTCAAAAGCATCAATTCTTCGGCGGTCAGCCTTCTTTATGGTCCAGCTCTCACTTCCATACATCACTACTGGGAAAACTATAGCTTTAACTATATGGACCTTTGTTGGCAAGGTGATGTCTCTACTTTTTAAGATGCTGCTATTAAGGCTACTTCCATTCAAAAATGGGAGATTTGTGGAATGTAGTGGTGGAACGAAACACACACACACACTTTATTCTGTCATCAGCAAAATGGCATTGTTTGTCATTCTACAATTACAAAAAACTTTTATTTTTAACAAGTTCCTTGACTGGGACAGTAAAGCACATTGTTAACAGAAACACACACACATATAATTACAGTGGTACCTCGGGTTAAGTACTTAATTCGTTCTGGAGGTCCGTTCTTAACCTGAAACTGTTCTTAACTTGAAGCACCACATTAGCTAATGGGGCCTCCTACTGCCGCTGCGCCGCTGGAGCACGATTTCTGTTCTCATCCTGAAGCAAAGTTCTTAACCCGAGGTACTATTTCTGGGTTAGCGGAGTCTGTAACCTGAAGCGTATGTAACCTGAAGCGTATGTAACCTGAGGTAGCACTGTATAGGACAGGTCCTGAAGCTGAGGCTCCAATACTTTGGCCACCTCATGAGAAGAGAAGACTCCCTGGAAAAGACCCTGATGTTGGGAAAGATGGAGGGCACAAAGAGAAGGGGACGACAGAGGACGAGATGGTTGGACAGTGTTCTCGAAGCTACCGGCATGAGTTTGACCAAACTGCGGGAGGCAGTGGAAGACAGGAGAGCCTGGCGTGCTCTGGTCCATGGGGTCACAAAGAGTCCGACACGACTAAACAACAACAGATATACATAGGATTGCATGGCTGTAGTTCTGGTCACCTCACTTCAAAAAGGCAGTTGTAAGAGTTGGGAAAAGTTCTGAAAATGAACCACCAAAATGATGAAGGCTGGCTCCCTGCTTGTGTTATCCTCTCCCCAGGGAGGCTCACCTGGCACCTTCTTCATTAGGCAGCAGGCAAAAACATTCTTCTTCTCCCAGGCCTTTGGATAACTAAATCATCTATTTATTTATTTATCATTATGATTGTTACTGTTGTGCATTTTTGTGTTTTTATATTGTAGACCTCCCTGTGACCCGCAGGTGGTGGTTCTGTTGTTGTTGGTATCCGTCTGTCTCCAGAGACAATGCCGTGCGCCTCGGGGGGGGGGGGGTGAAGTCAAACCACTGCGCCAGCAGCACCCAAGCAACTTCCTCCCCAGGATGCAAGCCTGGGAATTGCGTGTATGGAGGTCCTGACGAAGCAACGTAACGGAAGAAGCTTGGTCGGCGCCGCAAACTGAGCTTAGCCAAGCACCACCTTCGCCGCTGAATCATCAGCCTGCGCGCGCTTCCTTCCCGGAGCTACGAGGGCAGAGAGAGGAGGAAGCGAGCCTGCCTAAGGTGCGCGCCGCCGAGAGCAAGGAGAGCCCCGGATAGGGCTCCTGAGAGGCCCGTCTAAAAGCTCAGCCAGTGAGGGAAGCCGGAGTTGGGTTGGGAGGCGGGCACCCGGAAGAGAAGATGCTCTGTGCTGCGCGCGAGGCTCTCCAACTGGAAACGGAGGGGCGGAAAAAGGCGGCTGCGCGCAGGCACCATGTTTCAGTTTTTGGTGAGTCTTTTCCCAGGGGCGCAGAGGCTGGGTTGGCTTGGAGCAGGGGTGGGCAGGCGTCAGGATAGAAGGTGCCCTTTGGATCTCTCTCTCTCTTTCTCTCTCTTTCTATCTCTCTCTCTGGTTCAGATCCCCCAACCAGGGCCGAGCGCAAAAGAGCACATAGTTAGAATGGGCACAGATCCCCGTTTTCAGTTCCAGAACTTGAACTCAGCTCGCGGTGCTTTCAGGGGAAAGTGTCCCCTCCGTTAACTTTCTTCCTTTCATTAGTTGGGAAGGTCTCTCTGTCGCTGCCACTGTAAAACAGAGTGGGAGTCAAGAAACTCTTACCGATTTCCTGTACAGTAGTAGGCCACCCGGATTTCGACCAGTTGATCCCACGATCTACTGAGGGCAGAGGAAAAGAGGCGAATTTGCAGTCACATTGGGCTACTAGAAGAGAAAGATGGTGGTTATGCCTACGAAAGACACCCCCACCTTTTAAATGAGCAGAGGAATAAATTAAGGCATCAAGAGTGCAAGCCTGTAAGTGGGAGTAAACCCCAAGAAAAGCAGTGGGCTAGGTGTGTGTAAGATTGCACCGTAAAACATTTATTTGGGAGTGCGTCCCTCTTGACTTCAAACTTCTGAGTAGATACACAAAGAAGGTTGTGTTGTGAGCCTGGAAACTTAGGTATCCTTTCCCACGCCCAAGGTCTGTTGTTGTTGTTGTTTATTAAATTTGTTGGTCGCTTTTGTTGTCTTGCCCAGGCCAATTCAAAGCAACTTACAAACAAACAGAGACAAAAACAGATGCGTCTAATGTTTTCGCATCCCAATTGTTCTAAGGATGAAAGCTTTCTCCTGACCCACATTTGTGGCAGCTGACAGCAGCTCAGTAATATGGCATCTATTTGGTAGTGTCTGTAAACTGCTGTTGTAATCACACTGTTCAGTATTTTCTCAGCATCATTTCACATGGGTTAAGTGCTCTTCTGTTCCACTTACGAATCATAAGGGCGGAATAACTGCTCTGAGGAAGGTCTGGCCAGCCTGATGTTCTCTTTCCATTAGTGATGCCTCTAGAAACTCACAAGCAGTGCATCAAGATGGCAGCCATCTCCCCTTGCTTGACCCCAGCACCTTCTTGATACATTCCTGGGCTTATTTTGTCTTTTCAAACACAATCAAGCTGCTTTCCCACACTGTCATCTTTGTATGCCCTCTGCCTTAAGCTATCTATTGCATGCAGCCTGACAACGCCTTCCAGAGGCCGTACAACCCCTTAACATATCTCAGAAAACAACACTGGTTGTTGTTTTAAATAAAGCCATTTAAATGTGTCCTGTATATATATTGGAACTATTGGACCGGTGGGTCTCCAGATGTTGCTGAACTCATCAGCCCCAGTCAGCATGGCCAGCAGCCAGGGATGATGGGAGCTGTAGTCCAACAATGTCTGGAGGGCTATACATTCCCCACCTCTGCCCTGCTGGTTCCTGCAGTAGGCTAGATCATGCCGGATGCGTTCAATATCGCATCTCAAAACTGGGTGCTCCGCCATCTTAACAGTGTATTCCTCATTATTGGGGACCAACACAATTACTAATTGCCTGTCAAATTTCTCCTTGGGATTCCCTGGACTTTGATCCATTTGGGGGCCTATGCAGTTTCCTTTTAGATCGATGCAACAATATCTTTGCACCAGTTTTGCTTAAGTGCTTTGGTGATAGCTCCTGATATTTGTTAATGCATTTTGACATATTTATCCCTGTGACCTTTCACACAGCCAGGCAGTTTGCTGGGCCAGTGGTTGTTAGTGCCCACAACATACCAGAAGTTCCCAAGCTGTGGGTTTCCATTTTCTTTTTCTAGCTGTCTCTAGAAAAACAAGATATTAACTTGTCCATATCCAAAGTTCAACTCGTTTCATGCCTGATAAGGTGCATGCCTTCCACTCTTCCCCTGTTTGTTTCACTGAGCTGCTGCTGCAATCCCAGACCCACGTACCTGGGAATAAACCCCATTTGAAATCAGTGGGACTGAACAGCATAATTCTGTGCATGTCATCTCAAGTCCTTCGGGAGAGGGCTGTTGTGCTCCGGTCCTGTTTGCTTGCAGGCTTCCTGCTGGCAACTGGTTGCCCATTGAGAACAGGATGACAGAGTAGATGGACCTATGGGCAGATCCAGCAGAGTTTTTCTTATGTTTCAACCTGGATGTTGAATTAATTAAACTTCAAATTTCTAAATATTGTTTCAGAAATGTAGTCACACCCTCATGTGGATAGGTAAATCAGCCACATGTATCGGTGTACTGCAAATAATGTACAATCATACCTTGGGTTACAGACGCTGCAAGTTGTGCATTTTTGGGTTAAAGGATGCGCTGAAACCCGGAAGTACCGGAACGGGTTACCTCCAGGTTTCGGCGCATGCGCAGAAGCGCTGAATTGCAACCCACATGTGTGCAGATGTGGCGCTGCGCGTTGTGAATGCTGCAGTTTGCGAACGTGCCTCCCGCACGGATCACATTTACAACCCGAGCGTCCACTGTATTACATCTATATTAGCAAATGCAAATCTTATGCACATTGGTGTTCTCTCTTGCTGTTTTCCATGATGCATAGTTGCTACCCTATTGAAAAACAACTACTGCTTGCTCTAGTGCCGTGTTAAAAAGGAAAGGTGGGATGCTGGAGACGGAATGGTTGCTGGCCAGGGCATCTGCACCAAGAGCTGAACAACTTTCCAGCATTTTCAAGTGAAACATTGAGAACCGGAATCACAGACTTGTAGAGTTGGAAGGGGCCATGAGGGTCATCTAGACCAACCCCCTTTTGATGCAGGAATCTTTTACCCAACGTGGGGCTGAAACCCATGGCCCTGAGATTAAGAGTCTACCGAATGAGCTATCCATAGTCAGTAGAAGTCTGGATGTCTGCTGGTTGGCCATTATAATCCAGGCAGGCCAGAGATTCCCTGCAATCACCTGATTACTCACCTCCCTGTCAAGATCTTCTATAATGGCTCAGGATACTAATCCTAGCCACCCTTGAGCCAGCCACATAAGCACTTTAAAGCCATTTCTGTGGGGAGGGGTCAAGCATATGCTTAACTGTCCCATTGAAATGAACTGTCCCATTGAAATTGAAATACGTGCTTTAATTTTCCACTGGACTGTTCCTGCTGTATTCCTGGGACTCCCTTGGGTAACTCATGCCATCCCTGATTCTTACACTTCTTGAAATGCAGTGTCACAAAGACGTTTGCTTTCTGAGCTTTGGCTATATTTTGATCAGGCATTAGTAAGGTGCATGTAAAGTTCAGAGGTTCACGTGTCTCTTTTGCAGTAAACATTAGGACCATGGTCCCATAAACAGAGCCACCGGGTCTCTTATTGAAAGACATTCTGTGTGCTTGAGCAAGAAGCAATAGAACTGCATTCTTATTCCACCCTTCCTCCTGGGAACTCAGGACACAAAAGGCCATAGGTCAGTGAAAGAGAACATGTTTTGTATGCTGGTCTCTAGTTCAGTCTTTGGCACCTCCACATACAGTTGGGAGATACACCCGTCTGAAACCATTGAAAGCTACTGCTGGTCAGCATAGATGGACCAGTGCTCTGACTCAGTCTAAGGCAGCTTCCTATGTCCCTGCCACAATCCTGTGAGGTAGATCAGGCTGAGAGTGAGTGACTGGCCCAAGGCAACCATGAGATGAGCCTGCTGGATCAGGCCAGGGGTCTGCCTAGTCCACCTTCCTGTTCTCACAGTGGCCAACCAGATGCCCAAGCAACATAATCTCAACATAACCATTAAAAAGGATTCCTGAACTGACATACAAATTGCGAGACAAGGAGAACTGTGACTTCAAGGAAGAATGGGAGCTTTATACAAACTATTTAAAAACACAACAAAATGAATTGGACTCCTTGGCAGGTTTTGAATAAACATACATAGAGTTACTGTTGATAACATGGTAGACAGATAATGTAAGGATTTGTATAATTTTACAATATGCAGAGAATAATATATGCTGAGAAATCAGAGAGAGGAGCTGAGGGACGTCTCTGGGGGAGGGGAGGGAGTGTTTGGGGGGGAAGGGGGAAAATGATGAATATGTTATGGTTTGATATGTTGTCATGTTGAAATTGCTAATAAAAAAAAGGATTCCTGAAAATACAGGGAAGTAGCATCCTCTAAAATGTGCAAGAGTTCCGTGGAAGACGCATAGGATGGCAAACTGATGCGCAGTAGGTTTTTGAAGTTTGGGCAATCTGTGCATTGGGTGTGGTGGCACATCCCCTTTGAAATGCGCTCCCAGTGAACATCAGATGAGCACCTAGTTACTGGCATTTAGGCACCTACTTTAAACTCATCTGTTCACCTAGGCTTTCCCTGGGAGGTGATCTTACTATCTTCTTGCAGCACAGTTTGGAAATCACAAGCCTACAAATCAGCCCCCAGGCAGCACATCTGTCTGTCTAATTTTAATAAAGTTGCTCTGTGTGGAGGGTCTACATGTTAAAGTTCTGTTTTTCATGGGCATTGTATGTGATGCTCCTGGTGATTGTGGCTCAGAGATGTGCTTAGAGAGTCTTGCAACCTTTAAAACTACTTTCTCTAACCAGGTTCCTCCAGATGTTTTTTTGGACTGCATCTGACCATTGGTCATGCTGGCTGGCTTTGATGGGATCTGTGGTCCCAAACATCTGGAGGACAACCAGACTAGGGAAGGCTGTTGCAAATGGCATCCTGTGTCCATATTTAATTCCAAGTCCAGACTTTTAATTAAATTATTGCGGGTGTTTGTGTAATTTTACAGTAAATCAGACTTTAATTTGTTTTTCTCTTTTATTTATACAGCTACCTAGCTCAGATGCTGATCTTTGTTGAGAGTCGGCCTTTTGTTGTTGTTGCTATTGATTTTCTTTTTTTAATGCTGCACAATCCAAAGCAAAGTCGGAATCGTTCGAAGGACGTCTCTTATTTCTCTGGCTTTGTCTCTTATTCCTCTGACAAAACGACAGATAAGACTCGCAACAGAGAGGGCATCCTTAAGTATTCTTCTTTGATGGAGTAGATGTTCTCTTGCGTTGCAAATCCACAATAAAAATCACTTCTGTAGAAGACTTTCTGATTAGTGTCTGAGAACCGGAAGAATGGAAGAGGGAAAAGCTGACATATTCAGCCTTCCCTTCTCTTCCCTGTTTTGGTAACATACAGTGTCGGGACTCTGCTCCTTCCTAGTTAAGACTGTTGCAGGCAGATAAAGGGATAATCTCATAAACGGAGCTTTTGTTTTTCAAAAGACCAAAGTAACTATGTGCTTCGTAAAAGGACTATGCATAAAATTAGGATAACTGTCGGAAGCCCTATACATTCCAGCCAGTGTTTTGCAGTCCTCACTTGGCATGCAAATTGCCGATTGTCAAACGGGCTGCCAGCTTTTTCCCTCCTAAGACTATTTAAATCCACTTGCAGATGCCGCAGCAAGTAAAAAGTGCTTTAAAATATCGGAAAATGAGCTGTGTGTAGGCCCCACAGGGGGAGGGTATTTTGCTTCAGGAACTGACCTTTTATGAACTCCGAAATAAATGGGCCAGAGTACATGGTTGCCAATACCCTAAACTCTGAGGGTGGGATTCAGTGTTTTGCTGTGATGAACTTTCCATCTGCACAAAGCATCGCAGCTTGCCAGATAGAAACACCACCCCTCTCCCCACCCACAGGCTCTGTTATCAGGCTTCACCTGACACAGAATGCCACGGAAGACAGAATCAGGATGCAAGATGGCCTTAACAGAATGGAGAACTGGGCCAAAACTAACCACTGGCTTGATCTAGCTGACTATTCATATGTTCTTAACATGAAGATAACGGACCCCTGACCGTTATGTCCAGTCGTGACCGACTGGGGTTGCGGTGCTCATCTTGCTTTATTGGCCGAGGGAGCCGGCATACAGCTTCCGGGTCATGTGGCCAGCATGACTAAGCCGCTTCTGGCGAACCAGAGCAGTTCACGGAAATGCTGTTTACCTTCCCGCCAGAGCGGTACCTATTTATCTACTTGCACTTTGATGTGCTTTCGAACTGCTAGGTTGGCAGGAGCAGGGACTGAGCAACGGGAGCTCACCCTGTTGCGGGGATCCGAACCGCCGACCTTCTGATTGGCAAGTCCTAGGCTCTGTGGTTTAACCCACAGTGCCACCCGCGTCCCATCAACATGAAGATAGGTGTCCCATCAACATGAAGATAGGTGTGTCCAAATAAACCAGATGTCAATGAACAACAATTCCCCTCTTCCCTGGCTGCTGGGAGTTGTAGTTCAGCCACATTTGGGTGGCCAAAGTTTTCCCCACGCCTAAAATAGACAGAGCCAGCTGAGACCATGTTGTTCTCATATAGATATTTGATCTGCGGTTAGCTTTGCCCGTTGACATGCTCCAGCAACTGCCTCAGAGCAGTCAATTTTTCCGACCACCAATTGATGGAATGGTGCCGGTACGCATTTTATGTTCTGTTGGTCTGAAAGCAAAGGGGGAGGGGGGAAGGAGGAGTGAGTGGGTACGGCTTTTGAGATGCAATCTGTTCCCACACCACACCCCTCGATACCCACAAGTACATGGCAAGCAAAGCAGGACACTGAGGTCCATAAATCTGTTTTCTAAGAGTGGAATGGTAAGCATGACTGTGTTGGAACCAAGATAAATTAGGACAGATGTACCGAAATGCTGGATGGGCAAGGAGAAGCAGTTTGGATTAAGAGTAGGGATATATATATATATATGGAGCTGGATCATGAGATGGAAATCTTGTTAGGATGTTAGTTAAAAGAGATACGGTGCCGATGTGAAGCATTTTTTGAGAAGAGTTGGATGCAAATGATGTCTTAGCTTCCAGCTAGACTAAATGTCTCTTGGCCTGTTTCAGGCACTGCACTATTTCAGAGCAAGGAATGCGGCAAATAACTTTGGGGTACACTGTGTGTTTTGTGACGGCACATTCATATGCAGCGGAGTCCAGCAAATCATAAACAAGGCAATGTTCTTTGTTTAATGTGACTGTAAAAAGAAGCCAGTGACTTGAAAAACAACAACCTATTTTACTTTTGAAACTCAAGAGTGTTGGTTTTGCTGTATGAAAGAGGATGGCTTTTTTTGTTTGGAAATTGGCCATTGTGTCCTGGACTGTTCTGAGACTGTGATTCCTAAGTGACCTCCAGACCATGCAAGCCACTAGGGGTGTTTTTCGAGAGCTGTAGCAGGACTATCAGACTCAAGTTCTGGCACCGTCCTCAAACTGGCTTCATTCATACATATACACACAGAGCATCTTCAAGGGTAGCAAAAGCAGCATATATGCATAAAATAACATTACACAATGGGACACGGGTGGCGCTGTGAGTTAAACCACAGAGCCTAGGACTTGCCGATCAGAAGGTCGGCGGTTCGAATCCCCGCAACAGGGTGAGCTCCCGTTGCTCGGTCACTGCTCCTGCCAGCCTAGCAGTTCGAAAGCATGTGCAAGTAGATAAATAGGTACCGCTCCAGCGGGAAGGTATACAGCATTTCCATGCGCTGCTCTGGTTTGCCAGAAGCGGCTTAGTCATGCTGGCCACATGACCCGGAAGCTGTATGCCGACTCCCTCGGCCAATAAAGCGAGATGAGCGCCGCAACCCCAGAGTCTGTCACGACTGGACCTAACGGTCAGGGTCCCTTTACCTTTATCATATTACACAAAATAAAATGGATGTAATACAAACTCTTTTTTTTTTAAAAAAAGACAATTTTATAGGAGCTATTATCAAGCACATGGCCATGCAACCTGTTTGTTTGACGTTCAGCACTGAAATGAGTATTAGACCATGTTTATCTTTGTGTAGCACTGAAATTAGTATTAAATACTATTTAGCTGCATGTAGCATGTGTTAATTAATTAATATCAAAACACCCACATGGTGGGGGGGGGGGCGGGCGGAAGCTTTGTTAGCTTTTCAAGTAAAAAGGAACCTGTACAAGAAAATCCATAACAAGAATGTTGCCTGTTAATGTGCCAATTGACAAAAATAAGTGCAACGTACCATCCTCCCGAAAAGTCGTATCTTAAGTTAATAACTGATGGTATGGAAAAGTGAGCAACCAGCTTTTAATTTTCCATAGAACCTTCTTAATCACTGTATTTCCCCCAAAATAATGTGTTTTATGACCATGACAGAAGACAACGGCTCTCTTTATTATTCTGTTGCATACTTGCTGCCTAGTAGCCGGATGTTCATTAGGAAACAAGTCATACTTAATTATTATTTCTTAAAGTTGGCATTCCAATATTGGAACACCAAGCTCCAATCCACAAGCAACTTTATGTGCAAGATTTTAAGGGTTAGGCAGATTGTTTGCTAGCAATCTGACATTTTAAAAACCTGTTCTGCCCTGAGACATTGTTGGGAGAGGAGGCACACTTCCTGTCACCTCCCCTTACTTCTCCTCTGACCCAAATCCTGCCTCTTGTTCTTCCACTTCTGCCAAGGACTTGGAGGATGACCACTTCATTCCTTGCTGGAAGAACTAATACTCTAACAAGGTAGGAAGAAATCCCATTTGAAGGCAGTTTCTCCCAGGACCTAATGGCAGCAGATTAAGAAGTGGTGGCACCAGAATCTCCAGAGGGGAAGCAGCACAATGCAATCAAGTGAATGTGGGCAGAAAGAAGTTCCCATCTTCCTCTAGCCTACTCTTCTCCTTCCACCCACGTGCTAAGATGCTATTGCCAACCCCAATCCCTAAAATCTTGAACAGTGTGGACTTCACTGCATACTTGTTCTTCTCAGATGATGACTGGAGAGGCATTTAGGTGCCTAGCGTGAGGGTAACATGTATGGTTTATAACCTACAATTTCTTCAAGCCAATCTGGTGTAGTGGTTGAGAGTGCTGGACCAGGACCCAGATGACCACAATTCAAAACCCCATGCAGCATGAAGCTTACTGGGTGACCTTGGGCCAAAGGGGGTTGTGAAACTGAATTTTTCATGGCGCACACAATCCGAAATTGGCTTTGTTCTCCTATTGCAAGCACTAGATTGACTAGCTCCTACAAAGTGTGATATATGAATTCTCAGCTCCTGAAATAGTGTCCCCACTTTTCCAAGTTTAATTGTTTAAGGCAATTTTAACTTTACTGTACATATTTTTTTATTCCACAGCTCTTTCTACACCCAGTGGCAATAAAATCTGCATTTCTTTTGTGGCTGAAAAATAGATCCTCTTGTGGTTAAACCAGCAACCACAGGCATTGAAATATTTTCACCACTTGGCGACACATTTATTTATCCATTTAACATTGCAAGATTTGAGGACTTTATCATCCAGATGGAAGAGGTTTACGAGGCCCAAGCTCTCAGATGCTGGATTGGGAAAAACAAAAACCCTTTTGCATAGAGTGGTCACTGCTGGGTTAGGATAAACCTTTAGTCTGTCTTAAGTCAGGGTTTTGGAATCTTTTTCAGCCTGAGGTCCGCATTTCTTCATGGGTAGTCTTTTGGGGGCCATATACCAGTGGTGGTTGGGAGCGGATGCAAACGTAGGCAGAGAAGTGGATGAAACCTTTGTGCATTTCTACCACACAAAAGTCGATTTGTGTACAGACACTTCTCCGCCTTCCTTCCAGGAAACCAAGAGACCTTGTTGATGTTTAGTGGCACATTTCCAGCCAGGCAAAAATACTCAAGGAGGATGTGCCCCATGAAAGACATGTGCAGCCTGGGGAGAGTCCTGAAGGCCACATTTGGCCTCTGAGTCTGTGGTTTCCCATCCTAGATCTATGACAATTTCATAGTGGGCATGCAGTCATATTGGATCCAGTGTCAGGGGTCAGGGCATGGCATGGCATGGTTGGACATCCACCAAGGTCCGTGACCTGGGAAGGGGCCCACCATAGAGACCCTGCCAGCTCTACTACCCCTCAGTTTAATTATTGGCACCCCTTTGATCGCCTCTGCTCCAGCCCCGAGTGGATGAGTTGGTGAGAGGCAATTGCAGCAAAGAGGAAGCAGCAGCCATTTTTCACTTTCTCCTTTGCAAGCAGCAGTGGCAGTAAGGAGAAGGAGGGGGACCCCCACTCCAATGCCTTTAGCATGTTACATAACATCACCACTCCCATGAAAAAAATCCCCTGGTGCTTGTCAAGTGCTAGGAAGTGTTTGAAATTTCCCAAAATTCCTGCATTTGTACTGAAAATCATGACTGAAGGAATTAATTACAGTATTTGCTACGTAGCTTAACTTCCGAAGCAAGCATTATGAGCAGCAGAAACCACTTGGCAAAAACCCGCAGCTGAGAATGTGACAAACACTTTAATGAGTATCAGGTTTGTTTTGAAACTGGCAAAAAGTTGTTTTTTTGTTTTTTGTTTTAAAAAGCTTAATGGAAGAGAAGCTATATCCTTAAGCACATTCACCAGATGGGAGAAAAGTATAATCCTTGTCTATCCTTTTTATTTCTTCTTTAGGTTGGTTTTGCACTTGGCAATGTAGTTGGGATGTATCTGGCCCAGAACTATGATGTAAGTATTATTTTGCTAGTTTCCTACTGCTGAGCTTCTGTTAACATTGTTTATGGGGTTGCAGTTTTGTGGGAAGGCAGTTCCATATTCTGGTTCATACCATTTTCACGTGTTCACTTAGAAATCCACTCTGTCCTGTTTCCTTGTTAATCTGATATATTTTAAAAGTCAGTACCAGTTGTCTATCAGCAAATTTTGAAGTGCAGAAGCCCATCATGACAGACCCTATATCCATTCCCCTATGGAGAGCCCAAAACCGGAGTCAGCTGCATTGACCCTTATCTAACACACATAAAAAGATAAGAAGGCCTGCTGGATCAGGCCAGTGGTCTATGTAATTTAACATCCTGTTCTCACAGTGGCCAACGAGATGAAGCCCACAACCAGGACCTGATGTAGGTGCTTCCTCCCTCACACAATTGATGAAGGGGGGGGGCAGGTCCACAACATTTCTTTGTGCAGTATCTTTTTCTGCCCTTTTAGAGTTGGCAGCCATTTTGTGTGATGTAGCCTCCACAGCAGCCATTTTGTAACAGGTGCCCAGAGCAGTTTCTCAAAATCCCAGTGCTTCCACTGGCCCAAAAAGGTTGGCAGTGTCATTGAAATACTACTCAATATAATCCAGAGCAGATTCCAACGTATAGTTAGCGGAGTAACAACATAAACACATTGCAGGATTCTCCCAAAATAGACCAGAGGCAATTGTATTTCATCCGATAGAGCTTTACTGATACTGAAGGCAAATGAGCATAATGGTTATAAATCCAATACATTCAGAATTGGCACTGTCCATAAGAAATCCAGTTGCAGCAGACTTATTATAAGTTATTGCAAGTTTAAGTTAAGTCTAAACCTTAACACTAAGTATACTACGTATAGAACACCAGAACAAAAGAGAGACAGAAACTCTGTTGTAGGGTTTCAGAACCAAACAATAATTCTCTTCCCCCTGCCCACCCACCAAACACCCAGCCTGTCTGACCACACAGACTGATGAAGATAAATGGAAAGCTTGCTCACTGCTTTGTGACATTTTGGTTGGCCTAATGATGGTATTGCCATGCTACAGACAATGAATTCTGTGAACAGTAGAAGATTCTGATATCCTGTTCTGCTTTCAAATAGGTTCCGAACATTTCAAAGAAGATTGAAGACATCAAGAGAGACGTGGAAGCTAGAAAGAAGCCTCCGAACGACAAATGATGTTTACCTAGCTGTCTCTGTATTAAATGTAGATCATGTAGTTTTGCCACTAGGTCGCAGATGCCAAACCTTCATGTGGCTTTTCTGGATTTCCTCCAGATGTGTAGTCTTGAAAAACCAAGCTGCCCTCAGGCTGAAGTGTCACCACATCCAAGGGACCTTCTAGCACTTTCTGGATATTTGACTTCTTTTTCTTTCTTTCTTTTTACCCCATGTGTAATAAGAAAAACCATGCAGGGAGAGACTGAGAGATTGGACTATTGTTCTCAGTGTTTGTTTTCAATAATATTTTCTATTCAGTATTAATTTGATTTCGGAGTAGAGTAATGAAATTAATTATTCCAGTGTGACAATCAGTAATGGTCTGGCTGTAGAAGTGACTCATGAAAGAAATTAAAATGCGTCAGGAATTAGCATCCAAAGATTTTTAATGGTATTTTAAAAATTAATTCAGTATTTTTTTGTACAACCTATTTGTAACATACTAAATCACAGATAAAAATCCTCCTCTCTTTCCCCCCTCTGAAGTGAGAGGCTTTTTTTTATTTTAACCTTGTTGATTCTTGTGCTGTGTATTTTCCATGCAAAAGGAGTGTGAATTATTGAGCGAATCAGAGAACTCTGAAATAGTTTCTGGTCTTGCTTTCACCCGTTTTCTTCTCTCAGGCATTTTGTATGGTTGCTCCTTAGATTCAACATTGGTTGCTTTTTCAAAAGTCTTACAACATGCCCAATAACAAAGTTGTTCCCTGTGAAGAGGAACTGTCTCTCAAACTATTTTGAGTATTGTAACTCTTTGAGGACAATTTGGGTCTCTTGATGACTATCAACACCAGTAACAAAGTGCAGCTCCCAGAATGCTTTGGGGGAAGCCATGGCTGTTTAAAGTGGCGTAACAGTGCTTTAAATACATGGTGTGAATGTGGCCTAATTCTTGTTTTGTCCCTGGTCTGCTCTCTGCTGAGTTCCATAAGGGTGCCTCTCCTGAGATATATGGCAAGTTAGCAGGTATGAGGGGGTAAGAGCAGACTGAGGTGGGTAGATCAGTGCCTCATTCACCCTAATGAACGAGTGTCCACTATTCAGACATTCACTTACATTCAGTTAATACTGTGCGAACTGGGAGTACAGGGCCATGGGTGTTCGGCCCATGCTTGCCCCTTCCCAAAGTTGTACATACAATTGGGAGGGTATCTGCATCAAGGTGGTCCATGGGATCCCTCTCTGCAGCAGTCGCCATGGAAACTCATGGGCTTCATTCCACTGGGCAGATTTCTGAGGCATTAGCATGGGTACATTGGAGGTCGGGGGTGTGGAGCCTGAGAGCTAAATGTGGCCTCTTTGGGGCTCTTCCCACACCTTTGCTCCCATATCAACTTCTTTTATTGGCTGGAATGTGTCCTTGAACTCTGACAATTCCTCCCTAGAGGGAGGATGAAGTATGTGTTGAGTGTGATGACGCTGGGGGCAGATGCTCCTTCTTCAGTGGGTGAGGTTGTGGACTCCATGTCAGAAGGGAAACTGCACCCAGGAACAGCCCCAGATAGGACAAACCCATATTGTCATTGCTCCCTGGCCCACGGACTTATCGTTTCCACTCTCTGGCTTCAAAGATCCCATCACAGAAGCCCAAGTACAACCAGAGTCTTGCCATCTTTGTAGCCATTGTTGCTGTTCTCATGGACTTCTTGAAGACATCTGGGTGGTCATGGTGTGTGTGTGCGCGTCTGAGAAGTGTAAATACTGAAATATGGTGAGCTATTTCAACTATTAAAATGTGTTTACTTCACAGTGCATGAACTGGGAGATTATTCCCTTGACTGGAGCTTGAGGTATATATTTATACAACCTTACATACTGAAACCAGCAATTCTCTTGGATTATGTCCTAGAGCAGACATCCCCAACCTGTGGCCCTCCAGATGTTTTGGCCTACAACTCCCATGATTCCTACAACCCATGATCCCTAGCTAACAGGACCAGTGGTCAGGGATGATGGGAATTGTATTCCAAAACATCTGGAGGGCCGAAGGTTGGGGATGCCTGTCCTAGAGCTTCCTTTCCCCCCCTTTTTTTCTTTTTACTATATTTTGAGTCTATGACATACAGGTGCACGCTGTTATGCCGTGGTAAGAAATCCCCTCTTCAAATGAGAATTTTTTGGGCTAAAAGAACTTTAATTCCTTCACAGGCATTTTATCAAAGAATGTTTTTGCTTCCTTTCCCAGAAATGCAGAGTGTCCACTCTGTATACACGACAAGGAAAAACTGAGGGGTCCCCTCAACCTCATTTTTAAAGTTTCTGCTTATTCAAATCTGCCAAGCAATTAACTTTCAGGCAAACAAAGCTAGTTCTAAACAAAGCCAAGAGACATTCTGATGTCAGTACCCATTAATGTGAATTGAGCGGACTTCTTCCGTCTCTTTCGAGATCTGCAATCCTTTGTACATCAGCGGCGATGGCTTTCGAAAGTCGCTAATGGGTTTCTGAAGTGCCAGAACTATTTGGCAAGGGCACCCTGGTCCGTGGTGCTGACATAATTATGAAGGTTCAAGTAGTAGCAAACACAGGCCAGGATTAGCATAAACCTCCATCTACTTCCATGCCTGCAGGCAGAGATTCTCCCAACCCTTGGTCCATCTAGCTCAATATTGTCTACACTGACTGGCAGTAGCTCTCCAGGGTTTCAGGCAGGGGGCATTCCCAGCGCTACCTGGACATGCCAAAAACTGAACCTGGGCTCTGTAGAGTAGGTGCTCTTAATGTTAGCAGTTTCGTTGAAGAGTGGTTCTACATTGCTCCTCATTGCAAGAAAACAAACAAACAAAATTGTAATACCAGGGATGTTTGTCTACTTCCAAAAGAGGTATGCTTCTCTTCTAGTCTATTGGCAATGCCCATTTCTATGAAAAGGGAGGCAATGGAGATGTAAAATGAATTTGTGGTTGAAATCACTTATGCATTCAAAGCAAGAAAGGGAGCAGGCAGGGTTGAGGATATGTATGTTTGTTGTTATACTTTTAAAAAAATCAGTGAAGATAATTAAAAAATAAAATAAATGTAGGTCGATACGAACACCAGTTTTTCCCTTGCTGTGATTTTTCATCTGTGAGGGTAGCAAGTGTAGCATCTTGAGCAATGCTTGCAAGAGGTATTGATAAATAGATAGATAGATAGTTGATAGATAGAGATGATAGATAGATGATAGATAGAGATGATAGATAGATGATAGATAGATAGATAGATAGATAGATATAGACAGATGATAGAGATAGATAGATGATAGATAGATAGATGATAGATAGATAGATAGATAGATAGATAGATAGATAGATGATAGATAGATGATAGATAGATAGATAGATAGATAGATAGATAGATAGATAGATAGATAGCAAATAAAATAGCCCACAGTCCCTGCTAATGTTGGAAAGGTTCTGGCTCTGTGTGCTTTCTGGGAAGAAGGTCCCAGGTTTAGTTTCTGGCATTTCCAGGTAAGAATGAGAAAGAACTCACTCTGAAATCCTGAAGAACAACCACTACCAAGAAGTGTAGACATGGCTGACTAGACGGGCCAGTAGTCTAACTCAGGGTACTGGCAACTTCCTATCAGCCTCTGTTCCTTAAACACTGCAAATCCCAGGCCTGAATGCTTCCATCTGTACTGTCATGCCCGGGTTATTTCTTTGAATGTTTTATCAATACATCTGAATGAGGAAAAGATACCAGTGAAGTTGAAGGAGAAGTTGTGGCCCTCTAGATGCTGTTAGATGACCATTCTTTTCCCCCATATTAATTTTTCCCCATATTAATTGTCTTATCGGGGCTGATGGGAGAGAGTCCTTCATCTTTGAACTAAATGGAATGGGAGAGATCATCTTGTTCCTGCCGCACTCCAAACATCAGATAAAAACTTGCTGTTTTAATGGAGCTGTGGCGTTATCTACAATCAATAACTTACAGTTATTGAAGCTAATTTGGTGCTCAAATCCAGTTCTCTCTCTCTTTTAGCAGAATGGTAAAATTATTTCAGATGCACTCAGTAGAACATCTATAATATATTTGGGCAACAATGGTGGCATTCTGTGTCCAGCTGGGACAGGACTTTTGAATCTGGAAGTGGTTTGCCCTGGAATTGCCTCTTTAACTTTGGGATAATCAAAACAAGTGTCCTAATAAATTACCCAAGGCATTTCTAATTCAGTTGCTTTCCTATATATTGCTCAAGACATTACTAGTTTAGCTGTTTTCCATTTTGTTGTTGTTTGTTTGCAACTTGGTCTATATGCGCAGAGAATTTTTCTTTGTTGTCAATCATCCACTTAAATTAACAACTCAGTGGGTGGCCACTTCTACTTCTCCCATCATGACTGCCAACTCCCTTCTGGTCACAGATAGACCAACAGAATGAATCTCACAGCCCCAGTTGGGGAACCCTTGACCTACTGAGTGTGCTCATGCCTGAGTGGCCATTTAAACATGGGTCTCTCTGGTACTAGTACTACATACTGCTGGAATCGTGTGGGAAGAAGTCACTGTAGGGGAAATGGATCCCAAGATGATGAGGTGAAGTGTGAACTGGGTCTCCGTCACTTGCCAAGCCAGCCATCTCTACATGTGGAGGCTTGTGACACTGCTATGTCATCTCTGCAGAGGGCCCAGAGCAGTGCTCCCCCCACAAGGGGGGTACTAGATGGTATGCAGTACCAGCACCTTTCTTTTTTGTTTTGTTAAAAAGTGTGGGACTTACTGCGTAACAGCTTCACGATGAATACCGGCACCTATTTTTCTAGGGAAGAAAGCACTGCTGCAGAGTACTCACTCGGGCTTTCAACATCTCCATTAATATGTCTACAGATCACAATAATTTCCGAAGCTTGAATAATTTATTTTATTCACAAGCAATTTCTACAGCATAGACATTTTTATTAGCATCAGAGGAGCCCTCCCCCTTTAATAGGGAACCCTCCCCGCGTAAAAACTGATCCTAGTACAGTTACTGTGGTTAACAAAGGCTCTATTTCTGTACACATCCAAGAGTTTCTGGTTACATCAGTTATTGAAATAATATGCCTATTGTAGAGGCCTGGTATTTAGTTTGGGAGAGATTCAGGTGTCAAGTGTTCTCTCTGGGAGTCTGGTTTGCCACCTCAAGGCTGCCCCCGTAGTGTAGTGTAGTGGAAGCAGAACAGAGATCTAGTATTGTATATATATTTAGAACAGGAGTGATGCATCATCTGCAAGAGTGCCAGGCATCTGAAGGACGCTCCTTGCTCTGGCAAGTGAATGTGGTGTTGATGAGGCTTTCAAGTTTTACTATTATCTATGGCAGATGAGCATCAAAGTTGGAGAATGAGGAAAATAATTAGCCAGAGGCTGGATATCCGCCTCCTCAGCTTTCTCTTTCACTGGATTCCTTCTTCATGCTAGCAGTTTGGTAACACACCATCGCAAGAGTGCATAATGCAGCCTGATGCCCTCTGGCTGTTTTTGTTTAATTTATTATTACATTTATGCCCTGCCTTTCCTCCAAGGTGCTCCAGGTTTCATCATTGCAAGAACCCTGTTAAGTTAAGTTAGACTGAGAGACAATGACCGGCCCAAGATGAGTAAGCTTCACGGCTGAGGTGGGATTTGAACCCTGGTCTACCATGGACCTGGTCTTCTCCCTGGACCAAAGGGCAGCTGTGCAGATAACCCTCTGGCCTTGAGCAATTGGCTGATCAAATTGGTTCTTCCTTGTTACCAAATAAATAACTCCACATACAACTTTTAACTTTTTCTTTTAAAAAAATGTTCTATAGATATATACATATAGATACAGTCTTCAAAACACACTTTGGATGTTAGGACTGTAGGCACTGTGATTTATGTATACCCCATCAAGTAAAGACGACAAATTGGCTGAGTGTTCTGTAGAACAAAAATGGATTTTCTGTGGAAACGATGGGGGAATGAGGGATCAAAGCAATTCCATGGTATTGCTGAAAGACAAGAATAATGCATGCTTTTCCCAACCCCTTCAGTACTAGATGGTGGAGATATGGTGATCGTTAGGGAAACCTCCAACAGAGTTACTTCTTACTTAGTTCAGGTTAATGGAACAAATATACACTCAAGTGTTTTTCTTTCTTAACAGCTGTGCAAATATTTTGCTCCCAACTTGCTGTGAGCCAGCAAGTTCTGTGGATGCTGACTATGATGGACCAGTGACATTGCTGGCTGCTGCCCAGTCTGGAAACTTATCCAAGTGAAAGAGTCTAATTCCCCAAGTATTTATTGCCACTGTAACAACCACTAGACCAATCAGATTGACACCAAAGCCAGCTTTGATCTATGAATGAAAAAAACAAGGGAAACAGACCACATTAATTGTCATCAGTTAAGGCAGGACATCTCCTCTCAAGGTAGCAAGGGGTACAGGTAGAAATGACTTCAATGAAATTATGAGATTAATCATTTTTAATCAGGTATGTATGCATTTAAACCAACACATGTCTGTATCTATGCTAGTGTTTTTGTTGCTCTCGTAGAAGTGCGTGTTGGCGTCATGGGCATGTGGGTTCCGAGATACACATGTAACAGAACTGGGATAATATCTGAATGGAGGGTGGAGGGGGTGTAAAATTATTTGCCCTACTGTACAGAGGTAAGAGGCTCTTCCTTGGTCCCCTTTGAAGATTCCTCAAGCACACTCCTTGTGCAATTCACAGAAATGTTGACATCCAACCTGAACTCACAATTGAAATGATAGATGCTATCCAGTTTCAAATTTGGGGGGAAAGCCATCATTTAAGCACCACAACAAAACAGTTGCAGTCTTAAGTGATTATTATCACTGCCCCTTATCTAACCAATTTGATCATTGATCATGCATCACCCTTGGTACTTACCATATCTTTGATCTGGCAGTGCCCATAATTGAAGACAATGGCATTTGGAGGGTTGCCCACTGGCAGCATCACCGCAAAAGAGATGCACATGGTGACAGGGATCAGGGTATACAGAGGGTTGATTTGTAGGGTTTCCGACTGGAAAGAGAAAAGGGAGATATGAGCATTTGTAGTCAAAGAAAGTAGTAGACTACCAAAACCTATTCCTTGCAGGAAACCATTGTTTTTCAGAGCCAATGTCAGGTAGTAGATAGAATAAGGTAAAAGGTAAAGGACCCCTGGACGGTCAAAGGCAACTATGGGGTTTCAGTGCTCATCTTGCTTTCAGGCCGAGGGAGCCGGCATTTGTCCACAGACAGCTTTCTGGGTCATGTGGCCAGCATGAGCAAACCGCTTCTGGCGCAATGGAAACCAGAGCGCACAGAAATGTCATTTACCTTCCCGGCGCAGCAGTACCTATTTATCTACTTGCACTGGTGTGCTTTCGACCTGCTAGGTTGGCAGGAGCCGGGGCAGAGCAACGGGAGCTCACGCCATCACGGGGATCCGAACTGCCGACCTTCTGATCGGCAAGCCCAAGAAGCTCAGTGGTTAGACCACAGCACCACCCACGTCCCTTAGTGGATAGAGTATTAGATCAAGGCATGGACCTCCAAAGTGGCACCTGTAGGCACCACTGCACCCAAGTCCCTTTGTCCTTTCATTTTTAAAATTTGGGCTGGCGGGGGTGCAGGTTCTGGTTGTTTGCCCTGGGGGGGTTGCCTTAGGTTGGGGGCAGAACGTTACTTTTTTTGGTCTGTGTTTTATTTGTTTTGTGGGAGGGGACTTGGTGTTTTGCCTTCTATTTGGGAGGGGGCGGTTGAGCACCATCCAGTTTTCTTCTGTGAAATGGATATTTTGTAGTGTCCACAACAGTTTCTGGGTCCTAAAGCGTTGCTGACTCCAGGACTAAGGCAGCAATCTTATATCTGAGAGCACTTGCTTTTAGGTACGCATGTGTAGGATTACTCTGCAATAATATGTTTGTTTCGGCAAGTTTTAGGGTCTTTGTTTTGTATTGTTTTCAAACTTATTTTCAGTTGTATTTGTACTGCTTTAAAAACCATTTTAGTTGTTTTAAAGACATGTCTGCAAGTTGCCTTGAGACATATCTGTAACTAGGTGATTGATTGATTGATTGATAATAAATTGATCCAAAGTCTGTACTCACCATGCTGCATAAAATAGGTAGGAAGATGGTTATAGTTGCTGGGTTACTAACAAACTCTGTTACTATGGAGACCAGGACACAGGCCAACAGACTGACAGCCCAAGAGGGAAGGCTACTCAGGGATAACATTTGTCGCCCAATCCATGTGGAAAGGCCGGAAGTCTGTGGGGGAAAGACAGTGAGTGAAAAAAACTGAAGTCAGGCATCTCCAGTCCATCAGCATCTTTTCAAGACATCAGTCCCACTACTCTGCAGGAATACAGAATGGACTGGTCACTACACTGAGCTGAGCACACATAACTGAATACAGTGGTACCTCGGGTTACAGATGCTTCAGGTTACAGACACTTTAGGTTACAGGCTCTGCTAACCCAGAAATAGTACCTCGGGTTAAGAACTTTACTTCAGGATGAGAACAAAAATCGTGCAGCGGCGGCGTGGCGGCAGCGGGAGGCTCCATTAGCTAAAGTGGTACTTCAGGTTAAGAACAGTTTCAGGTTAAGAATGGACCTCCAGAATGAATTAAGTTATTAACCCGAGGTACCACTGTACCAAGTTGGGCTATGTGACCTGGGTTCAGCTAAATTAGCAGAAGATAGCACAAGGACCCTCAATAACACAATGGGGCTTTCCCTCATCTCTGCCCCCACCTTTCAAATGCCCTGCTTGGAGATACTTTCTCCGATACCTTCCTGTCACGGAGCAGGAGGAGGCAGTGGGCTTGATGCCTGGTGGAGAAACTTCAGAGAGTTTACATGGGCCAGAAGCCAAAGAAAAGGCATTGGTTACTATAGTTTTCTTAATAATTGCAGCAATGATTATATTTAGATTAAAATGCTCACAAGAACTTTTGTTCCCTAAGTAGGTTTTCCTCATAAATTTAAGTTGATCCTACAATTCTGATTTGGCAATCCCTGTACAGTAATCTATTTCTGCAAAACTGTATGTGTGTTCTTAGTATAGTGCACTCTTGCATTTTTTATTTTTAAAAAAGTTGTTCAGAATAGTGAGTGGGGGGGTCTCTCGTCATAACGGGAGATTGCTGGAAAAAAATGATCTTCATGTTGCTTCCACTTCAGTATGCTTCTGTTAATCTGGCCTTCAGGGTAGAGTAGGGAAGCAGAGGTTATTGTTTTGTTGTTTTGTTTTAGCTATTTACTTGTTTTTATCCTGTATTTTATTCTGTGAACCACCCTACGATCGTATGATGGGCGGTATATAAATCTAATAAATAAAATAAAATAAAACTAAAATTAAGGATTGAGCCTGGGGCCTTCCTGCAGCCACCAGGAATTCTTTGGCTTCATGCTTTTGGTCTATTGTGATTTTACTAACTGGATTGCATTTATAAGTTTTGCTCAATGCATTTTTATGTATTGCTGGAAACCATCCTGGAGATCATGTCAACATGATGAAGGATGGTGTACAAATTAATAGAACGAAATCAATGTTTTTGACCCACTCCTAAATTCGGGAGGGACCGAGGGTCTCAAACTGGGGTGAGGATTTCCAACTGCAGGGAATTCACTGCAATGCTGAATTCACTTCATCTCTAACTTTGACTAGGCCCCAATATTACAGTGAAAGTCATCCAGCCATTAGTCTTTAGAGTATAATGTCAGGCCAATGTCATAGGGACATCTGTAGAACAGGAAGGAGAAAAAGAGAGATGGAGGAAACTCAAAGAATAGTAGCTTAGGGGGCACCAGAGAGAGTGAAACTGAGTGAATAGGGTGTGTGTGACCTGAGATAAAACAGCATTCTCTCGAAGAGAGATGCATCATTGTTAAGGAGCTCCGATATGTGTGGATGCCAGTTTTATAGCACAGGGGGTTATCTGGGGATAATGGGGTTACCTTGCATCCAGCTGCTAAAGCATAACCTCCTCCAACCAAGACCACAATCTCCCAGGGCATGGTTTTCTCAAAGTCCTTCCAGGTGATTATTGGTTCCCCTGCGTTAACATCGGTGGAATTTGGAACATCTCCTGCATCAAAGCAAAACACACACAGAAAAATAAAATTGTCATTTCCCCAAGTTCCTTTGCAAACTCAGATTGGCGTGGAACACATTGTCAGGAAATGTTCACAAAGAAACACAGAGTCCTGGAACAGGACTGACAGGAATGAAGACATCCTCCCTCTCCATTGGTTGCTTGCTCTGAACTTTTTTAAAAAAACCAAAACCCACAAATCTTGTTAGAAACTGGAGCCTATATGAAACCGCTTACACTGAGGATGTGCCGAAAAAGAAGGCTTGGGTTAAAAGTAGTCTCACTTAGTCGCAAAAGGCCAACATTTTCTTCTGAGGGGCAAATTGTTGTTCCTGTTCTGCTTTCAATTTGTTGAAGTGAGTGTGTGAAGCAAACTGTGATCATGCCCAGCTGAAACAAGCCTGGAGAATCTGAAGTAAGGAAGAGGCAGCCCCTAAATTGTGGAATCTCCCCCCCCCCAAAAAAAGGTTTGTTTAGACATTTAGCTTCTGCAATATGCTGAAGATACACCTCTTTAACCTGGCCTTTGATGCTATATATTGGGAAGGGAGGCTGATGGAAGAAAAGAGCTGAGAAAATGGAAGCTGGCCCCAGCCAGAGTCTAGTAAAAAGAAAAGCCTCAGGGAAAGAAGTCTGGCCCTCCTATAAAAAGAAAGAATTTATTAATCTAGCAGAAGACCACTGACTTCTTTTACAGCAGCCTTACCCAACTTTTTGGACTACAACTCCCTTATAGCTTAGCCAGCATGGTTGTATGATGCTGGGGTTGATGGGAGTTGTAGTCCTAAACATCAGGAGGGCATCATCTTAGGGAAGGCCTCAGAGTTCACAAGCAAACTGGAATGCAAACGGCTGGAATTGCCCACATGTGGTTAATCATCGTACAGTGGTACCTTGGGTTAAGTACTTAATTCGTTCCGGAGGTCCGTTCTTAACCTGAAACTGTTCTTAACCTGAAGCACCACTTTAGCTAATGGGGCCTCCCACTGCCGTCGCGCCACCAGAGCACGATTTCTGTTCTCATCCTGAAGCAAGGTTCTTAACCCGAGGTAATATTTCTGGGTTAGCGGAGTCTGTAACCTGAAGCATATGTAACCTGAAGCGTATGTAACCTGAGGTACCACTGTACATCATTGCCTCCTACCTATGTATGTTATGCAAATGCTCCCAATGGGAGCCAGTCTGAAAACAAGCATTATCTGAAGCTCACTGTTGTGACTGATTTGAATGTGTGAACTCCCCTGCAGGTACTTTGTGTGTGGCTGGAGACCAAAAGGAGCTAATACAAGATGTGTCGAGTGCTCTTATGTTTGAGTCCCTCATACCTTTCCCCTTCTTTCCAAAGCATGGCTTCTTTGCTGGAATCAAGAAGAGGAGGAACCCAAGGAAAACAGAGACTGTGGCATCGGTCCGATAGCCTTTCCTAGGGAAGAGACATGGGAGTTGTTTTATAGAAGGCAGGGAAAACAGGCAGCAGAGATCTGTGTGGCTCCTCCTGTTTCCTCTTAATGGCTTGTTGCAAGTTCTACTGGCATGCTGCTCATGTTCTTGCAGTTCTTAGATTCCATGTTACATCCCCAAAACACCATGCCATATTTTTTATACATGTTATAGGACCAGTAACACCAGGGTGGGTCCTAATATATATCTCAAGTGTCAAAGGCCATGACAAAGAGATGTGTCTTCAAAATGCTAGGAAAACTACAAAATGAGGGTGCCAAATCTACCACGGTGGGGAGGGAATTCCACAGCATGGGGGCAGCCGCAGAAGATGCCCTCTCCTGAGCTGTCATCCCTCAAATCTCTGAAGGTGGTACAACAACAAAGAAGGTCTCAAATCTTACAACCTGAGAAGGCCTGGAGGGAAGGAGATGTTCCTTCAGATATTTGGGGCTGAAGCTTCACATACGTATCCTCAGAAAAACTGAAAAACTACGCTTGTAAGCTGTGGCAGTGCATTTATGGCCATAAATGGCTTAAGTGCAGCATAGACCGAAGGCCTTGCCCACAAATTTATTGACAGCTGCACGCATTATTATAGCTAGGAAGTGGAAGGGGCAAGTATAATTTAAATGGAAGAATGGCATCAAAAGGTGTGGGATATAGCTATTAATGATAAATTAACATGTGCCATTAAGGTAAGACGGGGAATATGCAGAAGAAATGATTTTGAGGAGACATGGAGGGTACTTGTAGAATTTGTACAGTGGTACCTCAGGTTAAGTACTTAATTCATTCCGGAGGTGCGTTCTTAACCTGAAACTGTTCTTAACCTGAAGACCACTTTAGCTAATGGGGCCTCCAGCTGCCGCCACGCCGCCAGAGCACAATTTCTGTTCTCATCCTGAAGCAAAGTTCTTAACCCAAGGTACTATTTCTGGGTTAGTAGAGTCTGTAACCTGAAGCATATGTAACCTGAAGCGTATGTAACCCGAGGTACCACTGTACTGTTAAAACGGAAAGGGGTCAAACCATCGCAAGAGGTGTTACAATTTTGGGAGGTCGGATAGTTACAATGGAATGGTCTCCGTGGTGGTGGGGTGTTTGCCTGATGTCAAATGTGGTGCAGGAGGCCTCATTGACATTTCAGTATTAAATATGGCACCAAATATCACACAGGTCCTTCTCGCCCACTCTGCCCCTCCCAACTCCACTTGGAAAAGTTATTGCTACGAACTAGGAACTTACTTTCCAAAGAAGGATGACCAGCCTGGGACAAATCCAGGCTCCCTTGTAAACCAGAGCAAAGTCATCAGGATGAAAAAGAACGCTGTCACCCACTCTGGATAACTAGAAAGGAAATGGGACAAGGGGAAGCATTTAATATTAGAGAGGCCAATAAAGAAAGGTTTTACCGATTAGCAGTTAGCTCTTTTTTTTTTTTAAGTTAACAAAAAACACTCAGCTCCTCAGTTGACAGCTGTGCATGAGTAGCAATGGGCATTTCCCCCCATCCTCTCAGTTTCTCATTTTCCCAATCTTAAATTATCCACATTTGTTTATGATTTTTTCAAAGTAAAGAGTCTGCCTGAAAATTCATCAGAATTTATTCTAATATGCACCTTTTTGTAAGCAATTCTTTTCTAGTATGATCATTTCTGCAAAGCAGGTTCCCCTAATATAATGCATTTTTGTATGTCATGTTCACTAATGTTTATTATATGCAGTTCTAGGTGCACTCTAACTTGATATATGCATTTCTGCTTGGCTGGAGAACTGTACTGCAAAATTCAGAGAAGCATGAATTTCAAAGAACATCTGAGTTTCACTTCATATAATGTTATAGAAAGTACAAATTATGTAACTTTGCCTTTAAATGCAAATTGAATCAAATCCTCCCATGCCTATACGTGAGAAGCAAAACCTATACATTTCTTCAAATATTTAAAGGACTAGAAGATGGAACAGACTCAAGAGGTAACATAGGCAGTTTATGTTTGTTGTTGTTGTTGTTGTTGTTATTATTAATAATAAATTATTTATACCCAACCCATCTGGCTGGGTTTCCCCAGCCACTCTGGGCGGCTTCCAACAGAATATTAAAATACAATAATCTATTAAACATTAAAAGCTTCCCTAAACAGGGCTGCCTTCAGATGTCTTCTAAAAGTCTGGTAGTTGTTTTTCTCTTTGATAGCTGGTGGGTGGGCGTTCCACAGGGAGGGCGCCACTACCAACAAGGCCCTCTGCCTGGTTCCCTTTAGCTTTGCTTCTCGCAGTGAGGGAACCGCCAGAAGGCCCTTGGAGCTGGACCTCGGTGTCCGGGCAGAAAGATGGGGGTGGAGATGCTCCTTCAGGTATATTGGACCGAGGCCGTTTAGGGCTTTAAAGGCCAGCACCAACACTTTGAATTGTGCTCAGAAACGTACTGTATACCTAGCCATACCATTGGTTCATTGAACGCAGTATTTTCTACGCTACTTGGCAATGGCTTTCCAAGGTTCCAAACAAGGAAAATGCTCAGTCCCACCTAGAGATGCCAGGGATTGAACCTGGGACCTTCTGCATGCAAAGCAGGTGCTCTACCACTGAGCTACAGCCCTTCCCCTTGGGTGGAAATGGAAGGGAAGCAGATTGTGGCTGAAGCTCAAGAGGAACTTCCTACTGATAGGAGCTGTTTGACAGACTGACTCGGGAGGTGGTGGATCTCTCCTCTGCTGTAGGCATTTAAGCAGAAACTAGACAGGATGCTGTAAGTGCTGAACTTGGTGATGTTTAATGTCCCTTCCAAAGCTATGATTTTACCTAATATTTCCCAGTTTCTCATATTCTTCTTGGATTCTCTTCTCAGACATCTCTTCCCGTCTGGTCTTCTTCTTCTTGCTTAGTGAACATGTCTCTTTAAAACTGAAAATAACGTGAGGCAAGGAAGCAGAAAGCAATTAGAAGCTTGGTTTGCACCAAATATTCTCTGTTTTCATTATTCAACTTGAAATCCATATACTGGATACAGATGAGCCAATTATAATCCCTCTCCCAAACCCACCCTTGGTTTTGTACCATTTTTGGGTGATAGTGAAAATAAACAGGAGCAGATCCTTCTGCATAGTTTCCACTGAAATGTGGTTTCTCTTCACAGGTGGGGAACCTGTGGCCTCCCAGAAGTTGCTGGACTACAACTCCCATCAGCCTTAGCCAATGTGCCCAAAAGTCAGGGATCATGGGCATGCAATGAAAAACTGTAACTGTAAGTAAACTAAGAAAATCTCTTTCAGATATCCCACAGAAATAAATGGGATTTGCAGAGCAGTGTACAATATACAGTGTACATTTGCACAAAGACTATCACATCCCCAAAGTGAAGCATGGATGACAACACTTCTGTAGCTGATTTGCACAAAATCGGGCAGGGGTTTTTGCTGCTGGCAACCTTTAATTTGTTTCTTTGCTCATTCCCAATATTTCATGGCCAGCCCTCCTGATGTATCTCTCACACATGATGAAAAACATAAAACACACCTAAAAACATATTTTAACAATTACAGAGATAACCATTTAAACCAGGGGTAATCAATGTGGTGCCTTTCAGATGTTTTTGGATTCCCAGCTCCTATTGCCCCAAGCCAGTCTGACCAATGGTTGGGAATAATGGGAGTTGTGGTCCAGCATCACCAAGCCAGCCCCTTATATTACATGTATTTGCATGATTAGCAACCAAAGGATGATGGGAGTTGTAGTTCAACAACATCTGACAGGCACCATGTTGCTACCAGTAATTTAAGTGATTCAAATACCCAGCCCAGCATCTTAATTAAAAGCAGGCTGAAACAGGGATGGCTTTTCAGATGTTCTTGGAGTCCAGCTCCCACCAGCCCCAGACACAGCAGCCAATAGTCAGCACTGAAGGCAGTGCATCCAATATCTCTGGAGGGCCAGAGATTCCTCATCTCTGAGCTAAAATGAGCTGGCCCCTACATCTCTACCACCTGTGTTTTGCAAGAAATGGTTCTGAACACAGCACGAAAAGCTGGTGCAATCTGCACCTGAGCAAAGAGCATATCACTGTAAGTGCCACAGCACTCAGGTCAGGACTCTAGCAACAAGCCTCTACCGCAGCAGTAGCAGCTTATCGGAAGAAAGTACATCAAGCCAGCTGGCCGACGTTCTTGAATACTGCTGATGCAGCTGGCCAAAAGGCAGAACTTCAAACATAATGCCGCTGTTATTCTCCAAACTCCACTGACTCAGCAATCGGTCAGGCGACTCACGGAATTGACAGTGCTTTTCCATTCATGCTAAACCTGTTCTTGCTCTTTAGCCTCCTCAGGAAATGGGCAGCTCAGTAGCAAGGCGTGTGTTTTGCATGCAGAAACCCCCAAGTTTGATTTCCACTTAAATGGTCAGGGAGCAGACAATGAGAAGGACTTCTACTGGAGACCCTCAAGAGCCACTGCTGGTCAGAGCAAACAACAAAGGGCTAGAGCAGGGATAACCAACGTGGTCCTTCAAGGCAACTTTCAGACTCCAACTGCCATTAGCCTCAGCCAGCGTAGTCAATGGTCAAAGATGATGGGAATTGCAGTCCAACCGTCTGGAGGAAACCATGTTGACTACCAATGAGCAACAACTTGGGATGACACAGCTTCATGTGTCCTTCTTTCTGAGCGCACAACCTATTGGGAAACAAGGCATCCTTTGGGAGAGCCAAGACTTTCTATCTCCCAGCCTCTGACTCACTCACCCTCAGTCAGTGAGTCTGTCATCACAGCCAGAAAATACAGTGGTGCCTTGCTAGACGAAAAGAATTCGTTCCACGATTCTCTTCGTCTAGCGGTTTTTTCGTCTTGCGAAGCAAGCCCATTGACAGCTTAGCGGATTAGCGCTACAGCGGTCTAGTGGCTTTTCACGATCAGCTGTTAAGCGGGTTATCAGCGGAACAGCTGATAGGCGGCTTAGCGGCTTAGGAAAAGGGGGGGAAAGCGGAAAAAAACCCGTGGGAACGTGCAATATTTTTTCGTCTTGCGAAGCAACCCCATAGGGAAATTCGTTTTGCGAAGCGCCTCCAAAACGGAAAACCCTTTCGTCTAGCGGGTTTTCCGTCTTGCGAGGCGTGCGTCTTGCGGGGCACCACTGTATATATTCATCTCCTTGAATCAACAGCACCAGGGAATCAAGTCTTGGTTAGTTCTGAAGCTTCATGGGAGTGACTCTCTTTACAGGGTAGCTTCCTCCTCTGGCGCTTCTTGTTTTTTGTACTTCTCCAAGCAGGATTCCACCACAACCCCTGCTCCTCCATGCTGCAAAGAGCAGCTGGAACCAAGGAAAAGTTGCCCTTGGTGCAGCCTCCCACAAAGTTGGCTAATTTTGTGGAACTAAGTGTTGACATCCAAAGTACCTGGGGACAAGGACACAGGAACATAAAAAGAAGCTGCTGGATCAGACTAAGGGCCAATCTAGTTCAGCATCCTGTTCTCACAGTGATCCACCAGGTACCCTAATGTGCAAGCAGGAAGCGAGCACAACAGCACTCTCTTCACCTGTGATTCCCAGGAAATGGTACCCAGAGGCCTACTGCGTCCAACAATGGAAGCAGAACCTAGCCATCATGTCTAGTTGACTCCCATAGCCTTATCCTCCATGAATTTGTTTAATCCTTTTTTAAAATCACCCAAGTTGGTGGCCATTACATATCACTTATAGGTGCAAAAGCTGTAGTTTAATTATGTGATTCTCAGCAGGGTGAGAATTAGGGACGCGGGTGGCGCTGTGGGTAAAACCTCAGTGCCTAGGAATTGCCAATCGTAAGGTCGGTGGTTCGAATCCCCGCGGCGGGGTGAGCTCCTGTCGTTCAGTCCCAGCTCCTGCCCACCTAGCAGTTCGAAAACACCCCTAAGTGCAAGTAGATAAATAGGTACCGCTTTATAGCGGGAAGGTAAATGGCGTTTCCGTGTGCGGTGCTGGTGCTGGCTCGCCAGCTGCAGCTTCGTCATGCTGGCCACGTGACCCGGAAGTGTCTTCGGACGGCGCCGGCTCACGGCCTCTTGAGCGAGATGAGCGCACAACCCTAGAGTCGGACACGACTGGCCCATACGGGCAGGGGTACCTTTACCTTTACCTTACAGCAGGGTGAGTGACCTACTCAACTGGGGCTCATCATCTTCAATTCTGGGCATTGCCATGCAAGATCCAGGTTTCTTTGCCTGATCTCTGGGTGCCAGGTGAATCAAGCAGGGCATCCCAGCCTTCTTTCTCCTAACCTGCCTAGCCTGACTTCTTGTGCTGCATTCACTCTCTCTTGCCTCCTGCCCTTCAGTTTCCCTTTCCTCTTTACAGGGGTCTGGCCCCACCTCTGGCTCTGCCCTCTACATCCTCGAGGCGATTCCAAAGCCTCCTGTTGTTATCAAAGTCAATCTGAGGTGGGAAGGAGCGGATCTGTCAATACTGGTTTCACTCAGTTTCTCATTTTCTTAGCCTTAAACTTAGTTCTCCCCATGAGTTTGCAAATTCTTTTTTTTTAAGTTCTCAAGAAAAGTTATACACATTTCTTCTCCTAGACACATTTTTTGCAAGCAATTTCCCTTAAGATAATGCACATTTGTACATATGCACAATTTTTTATGCCCAGTTTACCCGGTATATGCATTTTTGTATATGTGTACCTGACTGGAGAACTGCATTGCAATATTCAGAGAAGGGCAAATTTTTAAGGATGACTATGAAATAGGTCGATTCACATTCAAATGTGAACTGAATTGGATTTCTTCCCCATCCCTGGTCTGTGCATGATGTCAGTCATAAATGACAGTGCCCACAGCCACACTGTGTTGATGCTACCAATGCCAGGATGGCAGAGGGGCATCTCACCAAACCCTAACACTGTCACAATAAGAATCAAGCTTCTGCTCAAACAAACCCTGTTCCAGAGGACCTTCTTTTCCCCATCCTCTCCCTTGCTTTGTCCTACACATTTGACCCACTGTCTAGGTCAGAAAGAATAGTCTTTGGTGTCTTCATGTATTCCCTCCTCTTGAACTATTGCAGCATCAGGTTTCCAGGGGAATATATTCCTGAATGAAGTGCAGTAAGCAGGAGTCAGAGATTAATGAGCCTCAGAATCCACTAATGTTTCATAATAGGTTGCTAACGCTTTAATTCCCTTACGGATTTTTTAAAAAACCAACCCTTGTTAGAGAGAATATTTGGAACTGTAATGTGGAATGCAAATGCTCTTTGTGAAAGAACTGTGGATCATGTTAGGACTTGTCGTGGGATTATAAATTATTTCTGATTTACTATAGCCTCCCCCCTTTTTTGCTAGGGAACAGACAACTTATGGGACTGAATGGTAAAGCACATGGAACAGATTCATATTTAATGCCAGAAAAAGCCAGTGGCAACCAGAGGTTTTCAACATCTTCCAGCTATTCATGTACTAGCATGAAAACTATTTCTTTATTTAGCATAGTTCTCAATGTGACTTGAAGAACAGAAGGCTCTGGGTTTTTAAAAAAATAAAACCTCCAAATATAATTGATTAATAAACTCAGGGTCATGAACCCCACATTGGGCAAAAGATTCCTGAATTGCAGGGGTTGGACTAGAGGAGCCTCGTTTGTCCCTTCCAACTCTACAATTCTATGGTTCTGAGGGAGATCTTCACCTGCCAGCAACATGAGGACATGGAAGTTGCTAGGCAGATATCCTTTGGCAAAGAATTCCAAAGAGTGGGTGCCAAAGCAGACAAGGTCCTACCTTAGATGACATCCAATCTTTCATCTGAGGAGTAAGGATGGACGAGCATCTCAACAGTCAACCAGAACAAAGCTGCACTTTTGCAAGCACATGGTGCCCGTGAAAAGCCCGCAAGCAGGACCTGGGAACAACAGCATGCTTCCCTCCTGCGATTCCCAGCAACTGGTATTTAGAGGCATACTGCCTCTGACAGTGGGACTAGAGCTTAGCCTCCATCATCGCTAGAAGCCATCAAAAGCTCTCTCCTCCATGAATTTGTCTAATCCTCTTTTAAAGCAAGCTAAGTTAGTGGTTGTAATGGGCCAGGAATTGCCTTCACCTGCTGAGCAGCAGCTTGAAGGAGCAGAAGGCAAAGTGACTCCACCTGCTACTGATCAGCCTTTTTGCTCCTGATAATAATAATAATAATAATAATAATTTATTTATACCCCGCCCTCCACAGCCAAGGCCGGGCTCAGAGCGGCTTACAAGCAATAATAAAAACAAGTTGAATGATTACAACTTAAAAACAAAATTAAAATACAACATTAAAATATTGAAATATTAAAATATTAAGATGTAGCCTCATCGCAGGAGGAGAAGGAAAAGAAAAAAGAAAGAGGGAGGGAATCAAATTGGCTCCAAGCCAAAGGCCAGGCGGAACAACTCTGTCTTACAGGCCCTGCGGAAAGAAATCAGATCCTGCAGGGCCCTGGTCTCATGAGGCAGAGCGTTCCACCAGGCCGGAGCCAGAGTTGAAAAGGCCCTGGCTCTGGTTGAAGCCAATCTAACTTCCTTAGGGCCCGGGACTACTAGGGTGTTGCTATTTATGGACCTTGAGGCTCTCCGTGGGGCATACTGGGAGATGCGGTCCCGTAGGTACGACGGTCCTAGGCCGTGAAGGGCTTTAAAGGTCAAAAGCAGCACCTTAAATCTGACCCTGTACTCCACCGGGAGCCAGTGTAGCTTGAAAAACACTGGGTGAATATGCTCCCATGGCAGAGACCCCGTGAGGAGCTTCGCTGCAGCATTCTGCACCCGCTGGAGTTTCTGGGATAGCTTCAAGGGCAGCCCCGTGTAGAGCGAATTACAGTAGTCAAGCCTGGAGATGACCGTTGTATGGATCACTGTGGCCAGGTCGGGGCGGGAAAGGTAAGGGACCAACTGCTTGATGCGGCGAAGATGGAAAAATGTCGCCTTGGCTGTTGCTGTAACTTGCACCTCCATGGAAAGGGAGGCGTCAAGGATTACACCCAAACTCTTAACGGAAGGCAATGGCACTAATTGGGCCCCCGCAAGAGAAGGGAGTTGGTCCCTCATCCCCATGCCATCCCGACCCAGCCATAGGACCTCTGTCTTCGAAGGATTTAGTTTCAATCGGCTCCCACTCGCTGGCTCCAGCTTTCTTAAGCAGGGTTTCCAGCCTCAGTCAGTTGCTGAAAACAACATTTGTCATTACTGGCCAAACCTTGCTGCTTCTTGCTTCTCGTGACCTTGGACCCTTGGCTTTCTTGACCCCTGGACTACATCAGCCTTTCTCAACCTGTGGGTCCCCAGATGTTGTTGAACTACAACTCCCATCACCCTTAGCTAGCGAGGCCAGAGCTCAGGGATGATGGGAGTTGTAGTCCAACAACATCTGGGGACCCACAGGTTGAGAACCACTGGACTACATGAACTGAGATACTCCTGACCTTAGGACTGGACTGGACCTTGTATACGGACTCTGCCTTCAGGCAAGTTCCCCCCTGAGACTCAGCTGGTTGGCTGGATTCTCCCTCCACTGAGCTCTGCTGTGGCTGGCAGCACAGGACTACGACAGCTATTACTGTCTCCTGTGGGAGTGAGTTCCATGGCTTAAGTATGCCTGAATCTCCCAACATTCAGCTCCATTAGATGTCTTCCCATGACAAAAGTATTGGACGTCCAATGATGCAAAATGGTGGACGTTTCTGTGAGCTTCTGCATGCAAAACATCTGCTCTACTGCTGAGCTGTGCTGAGATCTTGCAGACCCCACTTACTTGCATCCAAGGAAAAGCCAATGCATCCAAAACCAGGTCAGCACCAGCATGATGAGGGAGATGGGTAAGCTGAGTAAGAACCAGGTTCCAAAATTCACCACTTCAGCATTGGGATAATGGCTGTAAGGAAATCAAAAACAGGTCTCTCACAGCCACTTTGTAGGAAGCTTTTTCAAGCAGCATCAGGGACCTATATGATGCTTTCCCCTTTTCAAGTTCACCTTGCGTACTGCCTGTTTCAGGATGCCTTTAAAAAACCAAGTAAACAAACGAACGGCCCCCCAAAAAGATTAGTATAGCTCAGTTGGTTAGAGCATGGTGCCAATAGCACCAAGGTTGCAGGTTTGATTCCCATATGGGACAGCTGCATTGAAGGGTTGGACTAGGCAATCCTCAGGGTCCCTTCCCACTCGACAATTCTATTACTCTATGAAAAGACTTCACCTGCCAGCATCAGAAGGATAAGGAAGTTGCCATGCAGAACTCCTTTGACAGAAGTTCTATGATAGACAAGTCAGAGCATTAGTTAATTTCGCTCCGTATTGGTGACTCTGACTCTCCATAAATCTTTCCCAGTCCTACCTGGATTGAACCTGGCTCCTTTTGCATGCCAAGCATGGGCCATAACACTGAGTTTCAGTCTTGGATGTGTAATCTGTGAAATGGCCTTCAGGGTAACCTGAGAGATAGCAAGTTTTGGCTCTTTGGTTGGCTGAGCAAACACAATAGGTTCCATTGTGGAGAACTCATATAAGAGATCTTGAGGGGGCGGGGGGAATTCAGAGCACCGTCCTTAAATTCTGTTTTCCCCTCTCAGGCATTTTATTCCCTCCTCCTCTCTCCCCCCCCCTGCTAATCGTTAAACAGTAAATTTGCATGAAAATATTCATAAAATCAGATCATTTTTCTTTTGAAGTAGTTTAGGCATGCCTTTGGCTTCATTAATTTCCCATCTATTGTTAACATAATTTGCTACATTAAAAAGCATAATGATGTTGCACTTGGAAGATTATTACTTTGCAGGGGGAACAAATCACTAGAACAGATGGAGCCGTCCCAGAAACAAAAAGATTCCTCCCTCCCTGCCGCCACCTCCCCTTCAATTCCAGAGCCTGTAGTGATAAAGAATTAGAGAAGAGCATAAATAGAAATGAAAAAAGAAGCCTGTTCCGTCTAGGGTACGGTTAAAAAAGCAGTGACAAAGTCTGCTGGTTCAAAGTGACAAAGTCTCGCTGGTTCAACGAGAACTCACTCTCTCGTGAGGAGCCTGAAGCAGGTGACTATTTCTCAGTCTTTGCTCACCATCTGTTATACGGGGACTGCCTTTGCTTCCTTTCAGGGCTGTTATAAGGGTCAGACACATTAGGAACCAGCTCCATGGTGAAGGAATGACCGCCGGGTGTGGAGCACACTTCCACCCGCAGACAAGCCATAGCTGTCTGAACACCATGCCCTCTATTTAACCTTTGCTCTTTTAGTGGTCTGTCATGCCCTGTCTGTGACCTTTGTCTCCTTTGCTATACATTCATTGTTCAAGGGGGAAATGGCGCGGTGGAAACAGATGTCAAAATAACTTTGTACCACCCCACGATCTTGGGATTGGAAGATGTGTAAAGGTCACAGTCCAAAATGTATCTGACTGGCTTTGCATATTGTGCTAATAAAAAGAGCCTCAGCAGAGCTAGCTGACAGCTTGCTTGTGCACAGCTCACCTGCCTTACCAACTCCTGCCATTCACTTCACATGGCTTGTAACCACACCAGGTTAACAGGTCTTTACACTGGTCTTGCTAAATGTGCACTGTGCATGCATTACTCACTTGTTGAAATACTCCAGGAAGATGAGGTTTGTGGAGGTGCCTATGATGGTTGTGAGTCCCCCAATGGTTGCCGCGTAGGAGATGCTCAGCGAGAGGCACTTGCAGACCATCTGATCGTGCTTGGTTGGGTACCGGGGCTTACTGCTTAGGTCTAAACTTTGAGGCTGAGGTGGCAGAACAAGGATCTGAGCCTGTAAAGAAACCACATCATTTAACACATGTTTGTATGTTGTGACTCTTGGGTGTTGTAAGCTGCTTTGAGACCTACACCGTGAAAAGCAGGGTGTACATTTTTAAATTGAAAGCAAAATGCAGGGCGGTCCACACCAACCAGCACTGCAGAAAATCACAGGGCAGATATTGTTAAGCATAAATGGTTTAATTCACACTGAAATGGGAATGGCTATGAGTATTGGTGAAAGGGTTTAACTGGAAGTTTCCACTGAAGCTAAGTTAAGAGCAGAAAGGGCTCTCTGAGCTTCACTGATGGGTTGATAAATATGCTTTCTGTGTACCAGGATGCCTGTGTTCTGCAGACAGCTTATTTTCTCTAAGAACTAGAAAGATTCAGAACAGGTGTCTTCTCCAGTTCCCTGAAAACTGCTTCGTCAGTGACAGAAATAAAGGCTCAACAGTAATCGGGCTGCTGAGCCACATGCAGCCTTGCGGGAAAGATTCAGTTCAGACGGGTTTTGTTGGGAGCTCATAATCCTCAAGTCACATGAGAAGTCCAGGGCAATAGTTGGCAGACTTTCCGCCTCAAAATAATCATGTCTGGAATGGTCTTGGGCAAATTGCTCTCTCATTCTCTCAATCTAACATTCATCTCTCAAATGGGATGCGAGCCAAGCCTAGTGCCACATGAGCCTCAACACTTCAGCAGGGGCTGACATTGAAATGGGTCTCCTTTAAAATATTTTAGTCTGATCAACACTGGGTGACTGAGTCTTCCAGCTGCCATTTTAGTTCTCCACAACGCTGAAGAGTGACACTATAGTATATGACAGACAAATCATCTGGCGTTGATGACTAATTAGGAACACTGTTACGGCCACAACTTAAGTCAAAGAAGGGTGGGGTTATCAACACAGGAGAACCCTGCAACAGGGCACTTTGTCAAGTCAGGATCCAGCCCTACAGACTGAGGGAAATATCACTTCATGATAGACTGTTTAATATCAAAAAATAGGAGGAGTATTATGCATATGAAAAGTAGTGGCATATCTCACCACTTTCCTGGTGGGATCAGAGCAGAAATGAATGAAACTTTGGACAAGGGGCTTAGTGCTTGCCAGGGTCAAAGGGAGTCAGCAGGCACCAAGAGCCCTTCCAATATCATCACCCAGGGCGGTGTCCTGCTTGAGGATACTGTCAGATGCTGGGTGTGATGTTTTTGATGTATTTCTTCCCCTCTTCGGTTCTAATGTATTTATGTGGGGGGTCGTTGTCTGTTTGCTTGTTTAGAAGTCACTTTGGGTTGCCTTGGGCAAGATAAAGTGACTAACCACTTTAATAAATAATAATAGGGTTGGAAGAAGCAAGTTGCCCTCACTGGTTTCATCACCCTGCTTCGTACCCGGCAGGATCACTCCGAGGTCCAGAGGTCCAAGGGAAGGAAAAGAGCTGGAGAACAGAGCTGGAAGCACAGAGCTTCTCTGGCAGCATCTCAAACATTCCCGAGTCTTATGCATGAGGAGGAAGCAGGGCTCTAAAGGCACATGTTCTGGATCAGGACTCTGAAGATTATAGCTGTCAATGTTTCCCTTTTTAAAAGGGAAATTCCCTTATTCTGAATAGGATTCCTCGCAAGAAAAGGGACAGCTATGCTGAAGATAGGTCAGGTAAGGTAGGGCTACAATACAGATTAAGCTGCCCAGGCGCAGCCGAAGCATCGCTGAAACAACATCTGTCTTGCTGTGCTCCCTGGGGCTCTGCACTGGACAGCTCCCATGCTAAGCTGAATGTTCTTATCCTGGACCCCTGGGGACAGCTTTCAAACTGCCTAGCTGCAGTGGCAGGAACAGAGCAAGTAGGCCACAAACACAAACAGTCCCTGTCATCAAATGTTCTGCTTTTTCCAAGCAATGGTGATAAATGAACCTGGGGTTATTCATTGTCTCTCTCAATAGCGGAGAATGTTCTTACCTGAGGGAGATGCTGCCCATTGGTTTTGGAGCTCACAGTTCCAATTGTGTTGGCAATCATGTGTACGCCGTTCATGTTCTATATATAGGAAGAGAAATCCCCCTTCATTAGAAAACAACTCTTTCAGTGCCATTCCAGGACACCAGTTGGATGGAAGCCAGTTTGAAATTCCTGTGTGGATATTTCATGTTATCGGAAATATTCTGTGCAATTCACTGGTGGAGGAGCGGGGGAGCGGGGGAGCGCACTGCCCCCTGCACCATCAGGGAGGGGGGAAACCATCACGGCCGCCCCCTGGACACGTGCCACGCAGCCCCCCACTGAGCCGGGTGCCACACCCTCGGGATGCATGCCACGCCCGCTAGGACACACACCAGCCACGCACCAGCCTGCTCTCCGCCCCCGGTGCCAGAGCATGCAGCTTCGCCACTGGTGCAATTACAGAAACATTATCGAAGCTGCTGCCTGATCCAGTAAAAAATAAGTTTTGATGTAGAGTAGGTCTTTTCAAGTCAAGACAACACTTACCAAACAATTAGGGCCAAATAAAATGTTATTCTTAATGCACACCATGCAGCCACATTGACCAGGGAGTCAGTGGGTGAATCAAAATGCATAAGAGGAGGAGAGATTGTGTGAGTGCAATAATTTTATGTAATGCATGGGATGGCAAGACATGTGACTCTCCCTTTGCTACTGAAGGGGGCATTTTTTCTCAGGTGTGGACAGGGCATGAGACAGCCAACAACAGCACATCCTCTCTCCACTTTTGCCCAAATTAGAAAAGGTACAAAGAAACTGGCTGCTCTTCAAAAGTTACTTCCTTTCCCATGCTTCAGGAGATATGTTTCCATTTTGTATTAAAATTCTACATGTGGGTTTAAATTATAACCTAAGCAAGCATCTCTACTTTTAAGCACCAAGGGATCTAGAAGTGGACAGGATTAAGCCACCTTCAAGTGTTTGCTAGCACAATTCTTTCGAAAATCGGCTTTTGCCAGCCCCCTCACAGAACCACTGCTTATGTAGTCACCTAATACCCAACGTTAAGTATTGTAATTATCAGGTAGTCACTTGATCATCTGAAACCTTAAACACCTGGTGACTCACAACAAGAGAGGTTCCCCTGCCCGCCCCCATCTCCAAAGAGCAATCACTGCCTATGAGAAAAAAATGCTTCCGTTTGTGGATGATTTGGTTAGTGGATTAAAAGGATTGTTAACACATTCCCTGTACATTAGGATCAGAGGCTTCAGGAGGAATCGGATTCTGTTCCCTGACCACTGGTAAATCAATCTACCCACACATTAATGCACACTGCTTGACCCAAAGGACGGGGGCATATGAAAGGTGTTACTCCCAAGTGAATGCAATGTTAGCCGGCCCAATAAAAACATTGTATAACTGGCTTTCTATCTCAAGCTTTATGGTACCTGAAGGCTTGCTAATGAGAGCATTTACATAACCTCAAACATGATAAATGAGGGTAATTCGTATATTCGTCTGTTAAGTCATTAAGCACTAAGATCAAGTTTTGTATGCGAACATGAGAATTGGAAACCACCAACACATTCTATCTCCACAATGGTAGTAACACCCCATTAATCAGTTGATGCCCCCCAGCCTAAAGTAAAACTGTAGCACAACTTGGGGAAGATATCAAGGCACCTAAGAAATTGTGTTAGACCAAGTCAGGTCACTGATCCCTACGGGAGGCCAGGTATGTCAGTTTTGTTCTCAAATCAAGTCATTTCTCCCTAAAAGGCAAACAAATATCTTCTTCACCATCCCTCTCGACCAATCTTGCTTGGTATTTTTCTCTCCATGCTGATTGGCAGTGACTTTTCAGGGCTTTGGGCAGGGGTCTTTTGCAGCCCTGCCTGGAGATGATGGCGACTGCACCTGGGAGCTTTTGAATGCCAAGCAAGTGGGTTCTACCATTGACCTCTGGTCTCCCCCTGATTCACACTACAGGCCTGTGCTGTGCATGCAGCCACATCCGACCTCTGTAAGCAGAACAGAAGTGCAACATTCCTCTAAGCATAGAATGTTGTGCTCCTCCAGACACATTAAAGGGAAGAAAACCATGCAATCCTGTGTTGCTTTCTGTAGAATCAACTTGCTATTTTACAGAGTGGATTCAGCCTACGAAAATATACCTTGGAATGCATCAGAGAGTTGAAGTCAGCAGTTGTAGCACTGCAAAAAAAGAGGATAATTAATGTTGATTTGCCGCTGTACAATTGAATACTATGCAAATGAAATACGGCATTCTAGATGGGGTCATCCAATTCTATGCTCACAACTACCCAGTAAGGAAGGCTAGGCTGACAATGATTGGCCCAAAGGAGTTTCCTGGCAGAGTAGAGACTTGGTTCAAGCCAGATCACCACTGTGGTTCACCTAAGTGTTGTCCAGTTCTGAGAAGGTACAATGCTGGAATGGGAAATCAGTTGCTTCATGTGGAGTGGGGCTTCCAATGTTGCTGGACATGGCGGGAAGGAGTTGCTCTGCACCAGTTTCCCCACCACTGAGACTAACATCAGAATAAACCCTTATAGCGTAGTTCCCAGGGTTCTTTGAGGAAGACCATCGCTTTATATGAACTTCCTTAGATTGTTAGGTTAGAGATATGTCCATAGCACCACCTCTTTATCTTACAGGAAAGTCACAGGTTGAAATACGAGAGATGCCATAGCTTTGCTTCTGTTTGCCTAGCTCTGGTTCTTAGCCTGCTGCACAGAACCAGTAGGGATGAGTGAGGAGCTTGCCTGGGCAAGAGAAAGGGAGAAAGGAGGACCAGTTTCATTTCTTCATTCTTCTCCTGGGCTTTCGATGTTCTGTACACTGATTGGTAAGTCATCTTTAAAGAGAATGGGAGAGTGGGCTTTTGGAATCAGGATAAGGCCCATGGGAAGGGGAACCAGTGAGCCAGTCCTTAGCTTCTGTGCATCTCTCAGGATTCCAACCTCCCATCTTTGGCAATCACCTGTGAGAGGTTTTAGTCCAACTGACAACTGTCCCTGTGCTCAGAGAAGCTTGACTGCAAACTGCTTCATTCCATAAAGCAAACTGAGCACTCCAAGTCATCACACCAGCCAATCAGTGTTTGCCACCACAAACACATAAGGTATATACTATATACTGACTGTAGGCATTCATATGTATGCATTCACCACCCTGGGACCTTCTGGCAATGGGACCTTCTGGCAATGGGCAGACTACAAAAGCTCTAAAAAAAGCAAATGATGTGAAAGAAAAGCAAATTACTTGGCTGCATCCACACTATACCTTTAAAGCACATTTCCCTCCCTCAGAGAAGTCTGAGGTTTGTTAAGAGTTGCTGGGAATTGTAACTCTGTGAGGGGTGAATTACAGGGCCCAGAATTATTGTTTGGGATGTGGGGTGTGTGCTTTGAATGTGCTTTCAAAGTATAGTGTGTACACAGCCTTAATTTCCACTTGAAATAATAATAATAAAAATAAATAAATAATTATTTTTGCTGTTGATTAAATGTCTTCATCCAAGCATCCAAATAAATAAAATAAAATAAAATAAAAGGTAAAGGGACCCCTGACCATTAGGTCCAGTCGTGACTGACTCTGGGGTTGCGGCGCTCATCTCGCTTTATTGGCCGAGGGAGCCGGCGTACACCTTCCGGGTCATGTGGCCAGCATGACTAAGCCGCTTCTGGCGAACCAGAGCAGCGCACGGAAACGCCATTTACCTTCCCGCCGGAGTGGTACCTATTTATCTACTTTCACTTTGATGTGCTTTCGAACTGCTAGGTTGGCAGGAACAGGGATTGAGCAACGGGAGCTCACCCCGTCACGGGGATTCGAACCACTGACCTTCTGATCAACAAGTCCTAGGCTCTGTGGTTTAACCCACAGCACCACCCGTGTCCCATAATACATAAGGTAGTAATATACAAAAACAATACCCCACCCCCAGTCTGAAAGGCCATAGATTGTTTAATTAGCCAAAGGCTGGGGGAAAGGGGAATGTTTTCACCTGGTGCCTAAATATATGTACCAAATGAAATGCCACTTTGCACACAAAATTCCAGCCACCACCAACACGAACCATTCCTGAGTGTGTCTGCTTCATGTTATACATCCCATTATATATTCCCTTAACATCTAAAAACCCTTAAAATAAAATAAATCTTTGTAATCATGCCATTTGCTGCTCCTGCTCTTATATTTTATCTCATTGTGACCTGAAAGGGTTCAAATGTCCATTAGAGCTGGACGGGCTTCATTCTTACTCCTCGTTGATGAAAAAGAGCTCCAGGGACGTTTGCCCGCGCTTTTCGCCGAGACCTGTAGCAGGAGAAAAAGGGGTGGAGTGGTGGCGCCTGCTTCTCCTATATGCATTTCAGAATTTTTGTACGCTAGGATTGGACTTAGCCTTCAACCCTTCCCTCCCAACTTAAAAATGCATTTAAATAAGTAAGATGAATATAATTGAATTACTAAAAAGAATTTAAAATCAAATGAACAAGAGAGTGTTAAATTATTTCAAAGACTACTCATGGCCCTACACCCTACAGAATATCGTAGAGTGGTGACCCCAAAATGAGCATTTCCTGCTGTTGCCCCTGCACTGTGAAATGTCCTTCCCTCTGCCATATGTGGAACAACTCCAGACATCACATAAAAACTTGACTTTTTGTCCGGGCTTTCCCAGTTTGGATCCAATTTTACAAGTCTCGAGTCCTCTGAATTTCTGTTCTGTTTGCTTTTGTGTGGGTGTTTTTATACTGCCGTTTCATTAGTTTTGCTCAGGAACACGGGAAGCTGCCTTATACCGAGTCGGACCATTGGTCCACCTAGCTGAGTATCGGCCACATTGATTGGCAGAGGCCATCCAGGGCTTCAGTCCAGGTTGACCCTCAGCCCTACCTGGAGAGTCAGAGGACTGAGCTTCCTGCATGGAAAACAGATGCAATGGCCCTTTGGTTGCATTTTTGTTTCTGTTATAATAATATATTGCTTGTTTTTTAGACCGACTGCACACTGACTGCTTAGAGATTTTTGGAAGATGAAGCGGTCTGTAAATGCTTATAAATAAATGAAGAGAAGTGGGTGTCACTATCATGTACCTATAGTCTCCCGTTCTTCCAGGATGGTGTTGCCAGCGGTACCATTCATCTCGCGGTCATCTTCGGCATTCACTAACTCCTGCAGCACTGCTTCTACAATGGGCATCACCATGGCTGTGGTGGACGTGTTGGAAAGCCACATGGACAAGACAGTCGTGCAGCACATGAAGCAAAGGAGCAGCCTAGAGAACGGGAAAGGAAAGCCCTTTGGGGGAAACTGCAGATTCACAAAGGAAAGCATAGTTTAGATACACGTGGCTTAGAATGAAATAGGGGTGGGTGGGGATTTCTGGAAGCTCTGAGTGAATTCATGCACTTTTGAACTTGCCCTGCACAACTTGAAGAGGTGTCGAAGAGGAAAGAGGCCAGGGTGGGTAGCCCTGTCCAAGTTAAGGGTTGCCCTCCCTTGTGGGTCATCCTTTGGGGGGCAAACCCAAGGGTGGGATGGGCCAGAGCTAAAAGTGCTTGCAGCAACAGCTGTGGCTCTTTCCTTTGCACAGTAGGCTACACTCAAGCCATGCAAAGTTGGAGGTCCGACACACATCACACAAATACACATGTCTCTCCATTCAGGGAAGCAAGGGACATTATCACACAGTTCAAGGGGAGCGTGGCCTGGAAAGAGTCCTGAGGGCCAGAAAGGGGAGTCTGAGGGACTACATATGACCTATGGGCTAGAAACATTGTTGTTGTAGTTGTTGTTGTTGTTGTTGTTGTTGTTGTTGTTGTTGTTGTTGTTGTTATTATTATTATTATTATTATTATTATTATTATTATTATTATTATTACCCTCCCCAACTGGCTGGGTTGCCCCAGTCACCCTGATCTAAATGAACTGAGAGCAGAAATTAAACCAGAATCAACAAAGCAATAAGATGACAGACCAAAGAGAGAAGAAGTTGGCAGGAAGAGGAAGGGAAGAATATTTTCATCCTGTTGAAGCAGACTCCACACTTGTCCTAGTGATGTATCTGGAAACCTAGTGACTTATTTATTAAGTGTGCACCTTGCATTCTGTCAGCCCACTGGGCTCCTGAAGCAGTGCTCTCGCTGGCTAATAAGCACCACTTGACACTTTAATGACAGCGCTGTGTCTTTCTTTTCAATTGCTCTCCCTCCCTCTCCCTCTTTCTGTCATGGGCCAGGAGTCGGCTTCACCTGCTGAGCAGCAGCCTGGAGGAGTAGAAGGCGAAGTGACTCCACCTGCTGCTGGAGGGCCTATGACACTTTCCCTCTCTCTCTCCATGCTGTGAAAAAGAAGGTTCACTCACATGCCTGGTTTCGCTCCGGCCATCATCACCATGCGCAAGGCGATCCGTTTGTGCAGATTCCATTTCTCAACAGAGGCTGCCACACAAATTACACCCATGAGGAGCAAGGTGGTGTTCTTGATGTATTCAGCAGCCACCTGCAGAAAAGACGAGGTACGGGTTGATAAACCTCTAGGGAGAGCTGACTGCTGGCAGAGAAACATCCTAGGAGCAGGTGTAGAAACAGCTAGAAAAAGCTTTCCCCCTCCCTGCCTAGACTTTCATTCATTTTTATTTTTTCCCTGTCCCCTAAGTCCCCTGTTCAGTCTGTTTCATAAACCACAGCAGAATTAGACTTCTGTCTAGAGCTGGAGAAATCTCCTGGTTTGGGTATCTTTCAATTTCTCATTCTTCCAGTCTCTCCATGTTTCTGCAACAATTTCTGATTTATTTTTTTAAAGAAATCCTCAAGAAACAGGCCCCAAAGTGACCTTTAGAGTCTTAATAAGCTTCCAACCCCAATATCTAAAATGCTGCCTTTCTCCATATAAACCTGCCCAAACCCTGAAATCATCATCTGAAGCCCTTCTCTGTGAGTCACCACAAAGGGCTGTTAAAGAGAACAGGCCTTTTCTTTGGTAGCTCCCGATTTATGGAATTCTCTCTACAGGAAGGCCTACCCAGTGCCAACTTTGTCATCATTTCGGTGCCAGCAAATATTTTTTAATATGCATTTTCATTACTGTATTACATTCTTGGGACGCGGGTGGCGCTGTGGGTAAAAGCCTCAGCGCCTAGGGCTTGCCGATCGAAAGGTCGGCGGTTTGAATCCCCGCGGCGGGGTGCGCTCCCGTTGTTCGGTCCCAGCGCCTGCCAACCTAGCAGTTCGGAAGCACTCTCGAGTGCAAGTAGATAAATAGGGACCGCTTACTAGCGGGAAGGTAAACGGCGTTTATGTGTGCGGCTCTGGCTCGCCAGAGCAGCGATGTCACGCTGGCCACGTGACCCGGAAGTGTCTCCGGACAGTGCTGGCCCCCGGCCTCTTGAGTGAGATGGGCGCACAACCCTAGAGTCTGTCAAGACTGGCCCGTACGGGCAGGGGTACCTTTACCTTTACCTTTTTATTACATTCTTGGAAACTGCTTTAGGACTTTTGGAAAGTCATCCATAAATCCAATAAGCAAATCTGCAGAGCCACCAGGGACTCCCAGGCCATTGCTGGCAACGTGTGAACTGGCTACCAAATAAGGATGCTTACAATGGGTTGGCAGCTTTCCCCTCAAAAAACTGAGGCTGCGTACACACCACACATGTAAAGTACATTGCATCCCCCCGCAGGAATCCTGGGACCTATTGTTTACCCCTCACAGAGTTCCAATTCCCGCATCCTTGTCAAACTACAGTTCCCAAGATTCTGTGGGGAAGCCATGTGCTTTGAATGTGCTCTGAAGGAATGGTGTGGCTGCAGCATCAGCAGCATCAGCACATGGCACTTCCAGAAAATCAGGGCCAAGTCACTACGGTAAACTGGAAAGCATGACGAAGGTTTTCTCCCCATTCAAGCTGGAGAAACCTGCTGCCTATTGCACAGAGCCTTGTGCTTGTAAGAACATTAGTCTTTGTATCTGCCACACTGCAAAGAGGTATGAAAGGGATAAAGTGGAATAATAAAGGCTTTTGTGCTTCTGGTTGACATGGATTCTTTTCTTTCCATTCAAGATTACGCTTATTAAAACAATGGCTGCATGTGCTAACCAGGGGTTGGGGTGGAGGTCGGAGAGAAAGTTTATGATGCAGACACAAGCCAAGAAGAATGAGAAAAGAACATGAAAGTGTCTGTGAGGAACCTTTTTAACTAAGGTGCTCTATTTTCATGTTGCATTTGCCTATATTTTTTTAAAGGAAACTCTACTCCGAGAACTTCTTGTTAATGGGAAGCATAAAAACGATGTAAATAATGAATGAAGTGTTCTTTGCTCTGTCCAAAAATACAGATTAGTCAAGGAGCGTGAATTTTGCAGTGCACATTACTTAGTCGTAAAAGCAGGTGTTATGTGCTGAAAAGCGACATGTCCGTGTCTGCTGCTCCCCAGTCCTAGGGAGAAAGTAATACAGTTGGCCCCAACCTTCAAATACAAAGTCACGGAATGATCTGACATAATAGAATCACAGCATTAAAGAGATCAATTAACTCAGCTCCTGTGCTCAGTGCAAGATCTGCAATGCAGACTACAGCCTTAGTATTCCTACCCCCTGGCCAATGTTTAAATACCTGCAGCAGACAGCTCTCTCTCTTCCTCCTGAGGCAATCTGTTGCCCTGCCAGATAACTCAGACCATTAGGGTGTTGCTCCTAATGTTTAGCCAAAATCTGATTCCTTGCCATTTCTGCCCACTGGTTCTATCCCTGCCCAACAGAGAGCACAGCTTCTCCATCTTTCTTGTGTCTGTCCTGCAATTATTTGAAGGGCCTGCATGCACAGGTGACTCAGGGCCCAGTAGCACGGATAAGAAAAGGACACGTAAAGTCTGACCTCGCTGGATTTCATGACTCCAAACAGTGGATAGAGGAAAGCAGGAACAAGGGCTGCTGCCCCAAGTGGCACTGCCTCTGAAACCCAGTAGACTGCCGTCACGATCAGCACATAGCCACACGAGGCTTCCTGAAAGAAAGAAAGGGAGGAGCAATTGAGCTGTAGGGAAGCAATGGCATTCTCTCTCACAAGGTACAGTGACGGCTTAGGCAACTTCATGGAGGAAAAGGCTATTGGTGGAAGCTAGACATGGTTTATTGATTGGTTGATTTCCAATATTTATAGAATGCTTTTCGCTATACAGTGGTACCTTGGTTCTCAAATTTAATCTGTTTTGGGAGTCCGTTCGACTCCTGAAATGGTTCAAAACCCAAGGTGCAGTTTTTGTTTGGCTGCAGGAGCTTCTTGCACTCAATCAGAAGCCGTGGAAGCTGCGTTGGAGATTTGGCTTCCGAAAAACGTTCACAAACTGGAACACCCATATCCAGGTTTGCGGCTTTCGGGAGCCGATTTGTTTGGGAGCCAAGCTGTTCGACTACCAAGGTACCACTGTAGATGGTTGCAAGTCGGTTTACACAGCGATCGATAGACTAATCCACCAATCCAAATTATACAGTGTTTAAAAGAAACAGAAACTGCAGGTCCAAATGCAAGGACAATAAATAGACGTTGTACAACCAACTGAGAGACTCTGAAGCATCCTCTAATTTATTTCTACAAGGCATTCCCATCTACTTACTCGGCATGTTTAGGGGAGTTACTTACCAGGCAAATTATTCCGGGCTCATGGTGCTGTGGATGCAAGAAGGACTGAAGATCTATTGCAGGCAAATTGCTCAGGGGTTTTATTGTTTATTTATTTAGGTCAGTGATGGCCAAACTTGGCCCTCCAGCTGTTTTGGGACTGCAATTCCCATCATCTCTGACCACTGGTCCTGTTAGCTAGCGATGCTGGGAATTCTGGTCCCAAAACAACTGGAGGGCCAAGTTTGGCCATCACTGCTTAGGTGATTGAAATCCTGCCCCTCATCATTCGGACGTCAGGGTGGGTCACAGCAATGTCAAACCCAATAAACTTGAACATCTCCATCTATTCAGTATATAACTCAGTACATAGCCAAGTATCTCTTGGGCTTGGAACTGCCCACTCAGAAGACCAGGTGGAAGAAAATAGTCTTCATTTGCTTGCCAAAAAGAATATACAACCTAAGTGCAGTGGGGAGGGTATTTGATAACTGGCTGCTATTGCTGAGAAGACCCTCCATTGAGTTACAGTTCCTTCCATGCCAGCATTGCTGAAAGAACTTCCAAAACCAACTTGAAAGTGTGCAATCCACTTGCTAAGGGGAGCCCATCTCTCCCAACATCACCACCACCTTTATCCTGGTCCAGACAGAAGAAACCGGCATCATCGCTTGTGTAGATGAAAAACCAGGCCAGGCTGCTCTAGTAGCTGCAGCTTTAGACATGCACACAGCCGCTCTTGGAAAGGTACTATAATCTTCCATCTGTAACTTTGTTTTGGTACTTAGCCATTATGTAACTCTGATTCAAACTGTTAAGCTCTCCAGCACAGGGTCCATTATTATTCCTTCGTTCGGGGATCTGACTGTATTAAAGAACAGAGGCCATTTCTCAAGTGCCTGTAGAAGCAGAAGCAATCAGAATTGGCAGCTGCCGTGACCCAAAGCTCTGATATGCATGCATGAAATAAAAGCGTGTGAAAATCATGGGTTGCCCCATTTCACCCAGTGTAAGAGAATGCAGTCAATGGGCCAAACGCAATGGATGTTTAATAAACTGGCAGCAATGCCTTCTACTGATTCAGGTTATTTTTCCATCTAGTCCACTATCGTTTGCTCTGGCTGGCAGCTTCCCACCAGCTTGAAGCTGATCATTTGTGGACATTGTAAATAAATTGCTGTTTATTCTGTGTATTGGATGTTTTTGTTGGTTTTAGGTATTCTTTCCTCTGCCAGCTTTTGGTAATTTTCTAGTGTTTTTACTTTATATTTTGCAGCTGTTGGCCACACTTGATAGAAATAATAATTATATTATTATTATTATTATTATTATTATTATTATTATTATTATTATTATTATTTATACTCTGCCCATTTGGCTGGGTTTCCCCAGTCACTCTGGGGAGCTTACAGCATATATAAAAACATAGGGAGGATGGAAATTGAACAAATGAATAGGATTGTACTCAAAGTAAGGTTAAGGAGATCATTCCATAACTTGGAGTCCAAAAACATTTGGAGGGCACCAATTTGGGGAAGGCTGGTTTAAATAATTGCCATTTCACTCCAGAGCACCTGACTTTATCCTTACGGAATGCTAACCAGGCTAAGGATGTGGAGAGCATCCCTAAGACATCTCACTAGTGTCACTGAAATCCTTCCCCCACTTTGTCTCCGTAATCCTCAGAAGTTTCACAACCAAGCAAGAAATTACAAATTTGCCTTACAGTTGGGCTTCAGGGCAAAACTTAGGTGGAATCTACACACATATAAAAAAAAAACGCTGTGGAAATGCTTTTTTTTTTTAAAAAAAAACACACGTTTTGAATAATATATTGTATTTGCCATAGCTAACCATCGCCACCTAGTGTCACATTCGTATATTGCACTTTACAACACACGTTTGACTTGCAGCTGTATAGCTGAGTCCTTGGGACGTGGGTGGCGCTGTGGGTTAAACCACAGAGCCTAGGACTTGCTGATCAGAAGGTCGGCGGTTCGAATCCCCACAACTGGGTGAGCTCCCGTTGTTCGGTCCCTGCTCCTGCCAACCTAGCAGTTCGAAAGCACGTCAAAGTGCAAGTAGATAAGTAGGTACCGCTCCGGCGGGAAGATAAACGGCGTTTCTGTGCGCTGCTGTGGTTCACCAGAAGTGGCTTAGTCATGCTGGCCACATGACCCGGAAGCTGTATGTTGGCTCCCTCAGCCAATAAAGCAAGATGAGTGCCGCAACCCCAGAGTCAGCCACGACTGGACCTAATGGTCAAGGGTCCCTTTACCTTTACCTTTAGCTGAGTCCTTAGTGACCATCAAGGATCTACAGGATTCTTTCCTACTGCCCTCAATACATTTTGCTGTTTAGGTGTCTTTGTTTTCCTCAGATTTTTCATCTGAATGGGAACCTTCAAGTCTGGGATGGGCAAGCAGTGCCCTGCCAGTATGGTCAATAGTCAGAAATGATGGGAGTCGTAGCTCAGCAGTATCTGAGAAGAGTGTGCTGGCCCATCTAGTCCAGCATTCTGTTCTCACAGTGGCCAAACTGTTGCCCTTTGCCCTCCTGCGATTTCCAGCAACTGGTATTCAGAGGCATTTCTGCCTCCAAGCATGGAGACAGGGCATAGCCACCATGACTAGTAGCCACCATTATCCTTAATCCTCCATGAATTTGTCTAATCCTCTTTTAAAGCCATCCATGTTTCCCATTTCTGGTTTAAGTGACATTCAGTGGGAACTCCCGCTACATGTCCACAACTGATGGTGATGATACGCCATCAATGTACATCTGATGAAGATTATCTCCAAAACACACAGCAGGGAATATAAATTATTTGCTGCAGACATTTCTTCCTCTGATCTTTTGAACTCGCTGCTAGCATTGATGTCTTGGTTATGTGGCAGGATATTTACACTGGCTGCGATTCAGGAAAGCACATGGCTTAGAGCTGTGGACACCGCAGAATATTCTGCTTGTTTTCCAAACAGCACCTTCTGACTCCACTGCAAAGAATTGAAATTGGAGAGGGGCTCTAGAGCAATTTGTCACATGGAGTTGAGCGATGGGATGGAGGTTTGCTGTTTGAAGAGCGAGAAAGGAAAACAAAAGAGGAACACAAAAATCTGGCCGAAGGAGCGCAAGCTGACCTTAAGGCAAGCGGAAAGATATTTTGAATGTAAACAGCTTTATTCAAAAATATTCACAAGCCACCTTTGCACTGTGCAAACCGCACTAAATCAAAGCATGAAGACCAAGAATGAATCAGAAGCAAGGAGGCGTCTGGACCGCTAGATGACAAGGGAGTGAAGGGTGTGCTAAAATAGGGCAGGGAGATTGTAGAGGAGCTGAATGAATTCTCTGCAGTTATAGTGCAGATTCTAGGAGGTGGGTGTGCATCAATTCTGTGTGTCCCTCAAATAATGAGGCAAATCTGGGTGCTTCTGGGCAAACTCTCACATTGCTCAGTTAGGTGGTACTGTTAGCTAGGACCATTTTGGAGGATCAGAGATTCCCCAACGACAAATTAAATTCATCAGTTGCTTTTTCGCCAAAATTGACTTACAATATATAAACAAATATGTACATTGAAACTGGCATAAAAGAAAAAAAGATAGAAGACAACCCTTCTGTTAAAAGACAGGATTAAAACATCCCACCCCCACAGGCCACAGAAAATTAACAGCCAAAGGCCTGGCAATAAAGAAACATTTTCATGCATGGCCTTCAAGCTATGCAATGATGGTGCCAGGCGAGTCTCCCCAGTGAGAGCATTCCACAAGCAGGAAGCTACCACTGAGAAGGCCTTTTGTCATGTTGCCACCCTCCTGACCTTCCAAGGCAGGGCACACATATGATGATTGTAAGGTCTCGGTTGGTTCACATGGGGAGAGGTGATCCTTGAAGTCTTGAATGTTGCCTCATCTCATCCCATCACCTCCTTTTTTCTGGGAAATGAAACTAAACTGAGTGGGGAAACACCTAGAACTTGAGAGCAGAGGGGTGCAAAGGTGAAGGATCCATTCTCCTGCCATGCTGTTGTGGAAGCACCCCCCTGCCCCCCCACCCCAAAGAGGGAGGATAAGGTTGGATGTGACAGAGAATGGATCAAGGGGCTCATTAAGTGGCAACAGATACTCAGGGGAGAGGAAAGATTCATTTAGCCAATGTTAATTCAGGAAAGACTTTGCAGACATGGATTTTTAGAAGAGATTTAAATGAGGCTTAATGTATGCATCTTTCGTATGTAAACAATGGATATTCTACTAGCAAAGCCGCTTATGAATGTCAAAAATGAAACAATAAACCAAAGCAAGTATCAAAGTGGCTGAACATAAGAAGACCCCTACTATCCTACTATCCAGCATAAAGTAGGGCTGCCATAGGTCCGGGATTTCAAAGGTGAAATTGATGTCCGGGAGTGTGTGTGTGTGCTCTGAAAGGTGGTGCTTTGTCCTGGATTTTAGGGAAGTCAATTGAAAAAAATCTTGCTTTTTTGGTTATAAAAAAAAAAGCTCAACAATTTTGGAGTGTCCTGGGGTTGAAATTAATATGGCAACCCTAGCATAAAGATTTTTCTATTGGTCACCACACGTCTAGTGATAGGATCAGTGGAAATCCCAGGTGGAGCTACTTCTTGAGATGTGATTCAATAATATTTGGGATCTGGCTAGTTCAGAATGACTAACTGGGCTTAGAAGAATCGTGATTGGAAGAGACCTTGTCTTCCTTCCTTGTTTTCATAGGTAAGGGAAGAAGGAAGCAAAGCTCTCCCACCAGCCTCACAAACCTGTCTGTGGAGTACTTATATGGACTGCCAATGTTTCAAGATCATGTAAAATGACATTTGCCTGGCACCTGCTTCATATAATATACACTGGTGGTTTAAAGAGCTACATTTTCTCAGGTTTTAATCAACACATTGTGGCTGTTTTTTTGAGCAGCTTTAGAACTGCTATGGTTAAAGTTAAAAATAATAATAATAAAGAAGAACCCTCTTACAGAGAAGGACTGAAGCTCAGTGGTAGAGTGGTCTTGCATGCAGAAGGTCCCTGGTTCTGGCATCTCCAGATTTGGGAAGGACAACTGGGAAGGACTCCTGCCTGAAACCTGGGGAAGCTGCAGTCCATCAACATAGATAATACTAGATGTGCCAGTGGTTTGACTCTCTATAAGGCAGCTTCCTACATTCCTCCAGGATCAGACCAAACCATTGTCCATCTCGTTCCCACAGTGTCCAATCAGGTTCCTCCAGGAAGCTCACAGTCAGGGCACGAGGACAATAAACCACTCGCATTGTCTCTTCACAGCAGCAGCTGTCCACTACCACACTACTTTTGGACCTCAAGATGCCATGCAGACATGATGACTAACAGCCAAGGGCTGACTGGCAAGCCATCAGGAAGAAAAGTGATTCACAACAGCCGTTTTATTAATCTCAGCTAAACCATAATCGGCCTCCGTGGGGCTATTTAATGATCAAGTAACTAGGCTATCGGATAACTGGGCTATTTAATGAAGAAGTGCTTAGAAGCCAGCTTGTCGTGAGTAGGCACTCTGCGCTAATTTCTTTCCATTCCACTTGATCCACCGAGAAAGACCGCAGGGTTTTCTTTCTGATTGAGTTACGCAATGTTAAATTATTGTCTGTGCTTCGATTCTTCGTGCAGAACACAAAAGGATCAGTTTGATTAGTCATTCTAAACTGCAGCTTATGATCCTCCAGAGGGAGGGGAGCACTGCAGCTGAGCCTCGCTTCTAAAGGTGGTGTTTTGGAAACCAGTGGACACATGGGATAACTTGGGTGCTGGTTCGATGCCTTATCATTCGGCATGAGTCATAGAATCATAGAATCATAGAGTTGGAAGAGACCACAAGGGCCATCGAGTCCAACCCCCTGCCAAGCAGGAAACACCATCAGAGCACTCCTGACATATGGTTGTCAAGCCTCTGCTTAAAGACCTCCAAAGAAGGAGACTCCACCACACTCCTTGGCAGCAAATTCCACTGTCGAACAGCTCTTACTGTCAGGAAGTTCTTCCTAATGTTTAGGTGAATCTGCCTATTTCATAGAACTGTAGAGCTGGAAGGGAACCATAGTCCAACCCCCTACAATGCAGGACTCTCAACTAACGAACCCATGGCAGACGTCCATCTGTTCATTTCAGTTTCTCATTTCTCCCAAGTTCAGCTCTCAACATTTCTGCATCATTCTGCATTTTGTTTATTGTTTTCGTTTGTTACTATGTTGTGTATTTTTGTGTTTTTATGTTGTCAACTGCCCTGTGGTCTTTGGATGAAATTTAATAAATAATAATGCGGTAAGCAATTTCCCCTCATATACACATTTTTGCAAATCTACATAACCCCTAATATAACACATAATATAACAGTAAGCCCTGCAATTTATCTGGGAATTACATTCTGGGGATTGTGCCTAAAGCCAAAATGGCATATCGTCAAAACATATTGGGTTCAATAATGGGTGGGATTGCCAAAGTCATTTTCCCCAGATGCCAGCCTCCTCCCCTTTAATCTTTTTTTTGCCAAGCATGTAAAGCACACGAGTTAAAGGCACATAAGTTGTGGGTTTACTGTATATTATATTATTTATATTGTACCATCCTTTATCCGAAGAGCATGGGACAGTTCACAACATAAAAATACAAGCTAGGAACACACTGTCCCTGCCCTGCAACTTTCTCAAGTGTGTTTGTTTGGCTGGAATGTGTCCTTGAAGTATTATAATATCTCTCGCATTTCTGGATGGAGATATGAGTGGAGCTTGTAGGAAGCTCTGAGAGAACAAAGCGTGCAAACATCCATCTTGTGTTTTGCTCTGCGCAAGAGAGACATGCATGGAGAAAACTGGAGAAAACCCAGGAATGGTTTAATTGAATTTTTAGGCTTTTACAAAAGAATTAAAGTGAGCAGGGAGCGAGAAAGAGAGGAACCAATGCCTATAGTTGAATTGAATCTGATCAAGCACATTTAATAGCATGATATTTCTGACTTGAGTTACGGTTCCCAATCCTAAAGCCACCTTTTCCAACCTGGTGCCCTTCCACTCTCGTCGGCAAAGCTTCAGACAATTCCATGAATTCGCAAAACCACAGAGAAGAGGTTTATTACCACTTCTCTGCCATGATAGCCAAAGAGAACTTCCATCTGCAGGGGCACAATAGCCCTGACAGCCAACTGCTGCAGCCAAAGAAGAAGGGGAGGTTCAGCATTGAGCACCTCAGCCCAGAAACCTGCACTGGCTGCCAGTCTGCTGCTGGGCCAAGTTCAAAGGTGTTACTGCTGGTATATGAAGCCTGTCACAGTTTACCTGCAGGATTGCTTTACTCCATGCATACCCACTCAAACCCCTTTGGCACTGTTACAGGTTTCACATAATACTCATTCAGCAGTTGGAAGAAATCTCTCTTTTGGTGTGGCTGCGCCTGCACTTTGGAAACTGAGGCAGGCACCTTCCCTGTAATCTTTTCAGCACCCGCTAAAAGCAATTTTGTTTCGGCAAGTCTATCCAGACATGTGGAATGTTGGCATGTGCTTTAAGCTGGTTTTCAGCTTGTGGCTAATTTTAACTATTCTTTGAGTGTTTCAAACAGCCGTTTTCCCACTGATCTAAAATTGTGATTTTAAGCTGTATGTGGGGCATCACGAGTGATTCGTGGACATTAGAAGGGAAACGTATAAATGTTTCCATGAAATAAATATATGGAATTACCTGTTCTTTGCCTCTATGGACTAAGGTGCAGATCAGCCCATAGCAATCCACTTGATTTTGCATTTCTCCAAATTTTGTGATGCAGTTCTCAGAGGTTTAAATATAGCAAAATATGCCTTTGAGTCGGGGTGGCCCTGTAGGCCTCTGCCTCTGGCCCTCGTAACTCTCCCAAGGCCACCAACCCACTCTGGGCCATTCCACTTATTAGCTCTGCTTTGCACCCTGAATGCTTTTCATAGAATCATAGAATCATAGAGTTGGAATAGACCACAAGGGCCATCGAGTCCAACCCCCTGCCAAGCAGGAAACACCACCAGAGCACTCCTGACATATGGTTGTCAAGCCTCTGCTTAAAGACCTCCAAAGAAGGAGACTCCACCACACTCCTTGGCAGCAAATTCCACTGTCGAACAGCTCTTACTGTCAGGAAGTTCTTCCTAATGTTTAGGTGGAATCTTCTTTCTTGTAGTTTGGATCCATTGCTCCGTGTCCACTTCTCTGGAGCAGCAGAAAACAACCTTTCTCCCTCCTCTATATGACATCCTTTTATATATTTGAACATGGCTATCATATCACCCCTTAACCTCCTCTTCTCCAGGCTAAACATGCCCAGCTCCCTTAGCCGTTCCTCATAAGGCATCGTTTCCAGGCCTTTGACCTTTTTGGTTGCCCTCCTCTGGACACATTCCAGTTTGTCAGTGTCCTTCTTGAACTGTGGTGCCCAGAACTGGACACAGTACTCCAGGTGAGGTCTGACCAGAGCAGAATACAGTGGCACTATTACTTCCCTTGATCTAGATGCTATACTCCTATTGATGCAGCCCAGAATTGCATTGGCTTTTTTAGCTGCCGCGTCACACTGTTGGCTCATGTCAAGTTTGTGGTCAACCAAGACTCCTAGATCCTTTTCACATGTACTACTCTCAAGCCAGGTGTCCCCCATCTTGTATTTGTGCCTCTCATTTTTTTTGCCCAAGTGCAATACTTTACATTTCTCCCTGTTAAAGTTCATCTTTTGCCAGGCTGGAATGTGCCCTTAAGCACTGGTAATGCCCACTGCTTGTCCAGATGGAGGAGACAGACAGCTGGGTGAAACTAGCCTACTGTGCAAAGGTAAAAATTTTCCTTGCTTGCCCCACCCACTTTTTCCTCTGGCCCCGCCTACCACTCACATGTGGCCCTCAGAACATTGCCCAGGAGGGAATGCGGCCCTTGAGCTGAAAAGGGTTGCCACTCCCAATTTCAAAAGATATTTTCAGAGGAAAATACACATTTCAATATGAATATGAAATGCAGATTAATGCAGGAAAGGAAAAGAATTGTGGGCAAAAGCATACAAAAGTAAAATGGCCTGGAAGCAGACCTGCCCATCCCTTATTTAGTTCTATATTAAGTAACTACCTGCTGGCTAATTTGATTTTTTAAATTCATCATGCCGTCATTCCATCTTCATCATCGCACCAGGTCTGTAAGCTTGTAATTGCTTAACTCTTGTCAGCTCAAGAGAGGCAAAAGGAAAGGGAAAAAACCTCATTTATCTTCCTTTGCCTCGCTCTTCGTTTACTTGTTTAATGAGGTTGAAATTTGTTTTAGCTGACTTCGACTTTGCCTAATTTGCCAATTTGTTCATTTGTTCACTCCAACCCTGATAAACAAGGGGACACCATTAATTAAACAAGTTGCAAACAAATTAATCAAAAGGTGCGACTCGACTTCATTAAAACAAACACCGCCAAGTTAGCGACGCTGCCTTCCTAGAGAGCATCTGCGGCAGTGCAAATTCATTTGCGAAAGGAAACTCGTCTCCAAAATTAATGAGGAAATTTCATCTGCCTTTTCCTTCAGTTCAAATGATAATGCAACTCAGCTTCATTCTTTGATTAAGATTATCACAGGAGACCAAGGAGAACTGTTTCCCTCTCCTCGTGTATTTTTGCACTCACAGCTGCATATTTAAATCTAGAATCCAAGACTGTAAACAGGACTTAATTGGAAAAAGGCACATGGCAGCTCAGCCCTGCATGTAATCACAGCATGTTTCTGGGCATGTGCAGAGCACATTTTTTTTCTCATTACAAGTGAGTATCAGTATTGGATTTTTGGATTCTGAAATGGTTTTTATATATTTGTTTTAGCTTGTAGATGATAGATAAATAGATAGGCTGGCAGACAATGAAAGCATCAAACAGTACGTCAAGCAAGTTTGCTGAACACTTCTGAGAAGCTACGAATAATGCAACAGATCCAACAACATGGGACACATTAACACCACATGGCCTCAACCTTGAACAGCCTTTCTCAACCTTGGGTCCCCAAATGTTGTTGGACTACAACTCCCATCATCCCTGCTAGGGATGGTGGGAGTTGTAGTCCAACAACATCTGGGGATCCAAGGCTGAGAAAGGCTGACCTAGAAAATAGTGCAAGCATCACTTAGCTTCAGCGACCGAAGACCTCCTGAGCATTCCATCCTCAAAGCTCTATAACGTCTTCAAATATCTGAAGGGCTGTCACATGGATAATGGAGCAAGCTTGTTTTCTGCTGCTCCAGAGGACCTGAACCAATGGATCCAAATTACAAAAAAGGAGATTCTGACTAAACATTAGGAAGAATTTTCTGACTGTAAGAGCTGTTGGGCAGTGGAACGGACTGCCTCAGGACTGCCTCCTTCATTGGAGCATTTTAAACAAAGCTTGGATAGTCATCTGTCAAGGGTTCTTTGAGCTCCGTCCGACTTTACATTTCTATGAGTCCACCCTGGAAACAGCATCATTTTCATTGGAGTAAAGCTGGAATCCAGAACAATTTGCTATAAGAATTTAATTTATATATTTAAAACTGTTTTTAATTGTTTTATATATGCAACTGTTTTAACTCCTTTTGCATACACAATTGTCTTAGAGATGTTTTTGTTGCATTGCGAAGTTGCTTCGCGAAGTGATTCCTCAATGAAATAAATAATCAAAGCTGAGTAGCGTCCTATGGAGATCGCATGCAACGGAGGCAAAGGGGCTGCCACCTTAATGTTGCATTTGAAACCCACTTGTTCAATAGGGCTTACTTCTGAGTAGAGGATTGCATCGCAACTCTCCCTGCTCCCCCACATACATACACACCTTCCTGAACGCTTGCCAAGAATACTTTGCCTAGTTGCCCTGCTAACTCTTCTCCTTGAGCACATTAATTTATTTATCACAGTTATAAGCCACCTTTCCTACGAGGAGCTCAAGGTGGCGTAAATAGTTCTCCTCTTCCCTATTTTATACTCAACACAACCCTGTGAAGGTAGGTTAGCCTGAGCTTGAGTGACTAGCCTCCAGGTCACCCAGTGAGTTTCACGGCTGAGAGGGGATGGGATGAATCCTGGTTCTGGTCCAGCACTCTAACCACTATACCAGGCTGACTCCCAATCCAGTTATGGTGAAAATGAGAGGGAAGCAAAGTACTTACACTGCTGGGATATAAGAGAGGCAAAGGAAGCAACAAGAGTGGAATCAGAATAACCAGCAACAGGTTTCTGGCACGGAGCAGCTCCTTGACTACTGTCATCCTTCTGTTCCTGGTGTATCTCCTTGATGACCCAATGGGAATCCTCAGGGTCTTCCTCCAGCCCTGGGGAAATGGTTCCCTCCTTCTACAGAAGAGTTATTGGCAGTTCTTGCTTCTTTTCTCCTTTAAGGAAACGTTGTGAAATGCATTGGAGAGTCTCTGCCTTTATGTAGGACTGACTAGTGGCTCCTCATGACCATCGCACCATAAGTGTCTGAGGAACATAATGTTCTTCCTTCTGACCACCACCAGGAAAATCACCAGGCGGCCTCTGTGGAGCCCATTTTCTTTTCGCCTTCCATCACGTTTGTTTGCTTGGAGTATGAATCAGTTAGGCAGAAACCCAAACGTTTTTTTTGAGCCTCGCTTTCTTCTTCTTGCAGGTATGCCCACTTTCAGGTGCACCTCAACTAAAGAGTTAGCATTCAGTTTAGCACAAATTGAAATAGGGAAGAAAATCCACAGCTTAAAAAAAAATAAAAAATCTCTCCCTCTCTCTCCCTTTATGCTTTTTGCATTCTTTCCTGTAACATTTCTCAACTGCTTAAAGATTATCTTTCTGCTCCTTTCCCTCCCTACCCTCAGATCAGCAGTTCTCAGGGAATGCACAGAGAAGCAATTCTTACACAGATTACCTTCATCTTGAGATAAAAACTTGAGAGGAAGTCCCGACCTATTGCAGCTCACCAATGGGAGGGATGGAAAGGAGCCCTGGCTCCGCCTGCTAAGAGGATGGCATTGGAGGAAACCAATATCCTTCCAAGACAAGTGCTATTCCCTCCCTCCCCCCAACCCCTGGCCCCACCACCCACCTCAGCTGCTGGGCAGTGTGACTGCTTCAAGGCCAAGGAATGGCTGTGAAAATATAAACTCCCCACTGGCAATGCGAAATAATTCACTTTTTACCTCACGTTGTTCACCAGTTGCAACTTTAGCCATTAAAACCGATAAAGCACGCCTGTACAAATAGTGGTGCCCATAATATTAGTCAGGGGCCATATCGTTCTGTAACCTTTGGCTCCTGCCTCAGGTTCTCAAGCTGTTAAATCTCTGTGGGAGACGATTATAGTAGAGAAATATTTGACGAAGGGCCACAACTCAGCGGTAGAGCACCTGCTTTCAGACCCTATTTTCCAGGGACATCCCTGATTTAGAGAAGCCGTCCTAGTTTCTGATTTGATCCCGGAATGTACCACTAAGGTAAAGGGACCCCTGACCATTAGGTCCAGTCGTGACCGACTCTGGGGTTGCGGCGCTCATCTCACTTTATTGGCCGAGGGAGCCGGCGTACAGCTTCCGGGTCATGTGGCCAGCATGACTAAGCCGCTTCTGGCGAACCAGAGCAGCGTACGGAAACACTGTTTACCCTCCCGCTGGAGCGGTACCTACTTGCACTTTGACGTGCTTTCGAACTGCTAGGTGGGCAGGAGCAGGGACCAAGCAATGGGAGCTCACCCCGTCGTGGGGATTCGAACCGCCGACCTTCTGATCGGCAAGTCCTAGGCTCTGTGGTTTAACCCACAGCGCCACCTGCGTCCCCTAATGTCCCACTAGGACTTTCCTATTTTCATTGGAGAAATGTTGGAGGGTATGGAGTTATCTGATCCCCAAGCTGTCTGAAGGCAATCCTGTATAGGGAGGTGTTTTTTTAATGGTTCATGTTTTATTATGTTTTTATATATGTTGAAAGCTGCCCAGAGTGGCTGGGGCAAAGACGTGTGGCGTATAAATAGTAAAATTATCATTATGGAATGGGACATCCCTATTTTCATCGGAGAAATGTTGGAGGGTATGTGCATTTGCAGGTTCAATCCCCGACATTTCCAGGTTGGACTGGGAATGTGCCCAGCATGATACCTTGGAGAACTGCTGCCAGCCAGTGTAGACAGTACTGATCTAGATGGACCAGTGGTCTGACTCAGTATGAGAGCTTCCTATATTCCGATGGGCTTGAAAGTACGCTGAACCCTGGTGCATGGAGTCAGCTGCAGTTCACCCCTTGAGGGATGGGTTTGCCTTCCTTCCGGAGCTTGAGTCCTGTTTACACACGCTTAGTAATGCTACTGAAAAAAGCTAGCTAGCTTTTATTTTTGATTTATTTAATGGCCACACCACACTTTGCCTGTTACCCTGAAATTTACTCATTCCTAGCCTGGGTATGGGGTGTAGGCCAGGATGGAGGAGAAATTCAATTCAGTTCACATGCAAAGGTGAATCTACCTGATTCTCTCTTTCTCTCTTTCTGAAACAGAATGTGAACTAAAACACAGCCCCTGATTGAAATTTGAACTTTTCTGAATTTTTCAGGAAGACTATGCCTAGGAGAAATGTGTATATTAGAGAAAATTGCATGCAGAAATGTGTATGTTATGAGAAATTTTCACAGAAATGCTGGTGAATTTTCTTGAGAACTTTTTCTTTTTAAAAAAGCAAACTGATGTAACAAGGTGAAGAATGGAATTGAAGATTGGAAAAGTGAGAGAGTGAGAGAACCAAAAGTGACGGATTTGCCCAGCCCTACTTGAGGGCAATGACTTTTCCCCTCTGGGAGCCTTTTCTGGCTGGAGACTGGGGTAAAAATCATGTAAACAAATGCATTTATTATATGTACAGATGCATAAATGAGACTTGCGACTCTCTTAATGGCTTCCTTCTTTGTTAATGTGCCAGAGGTTTGTAATGCACCAAAGAAGAAAGGTTTAAAAAACAGTTCATAGCAAAAAGATGTGAGTGATAAACCTCCCCCACCCAAAGAGGAAAAGTACTAATATATTTTTAAAGTGACTCCCCCACTCCCAAGCAATGAGTAGATGAGTTCATAGAGGACTGGCATTTAGTTAGAAATCAGTGAAACTTGAAATTAGGGTTGTTTTCAACTGACTGGAATTAAAAATAAAATAAAATGCTGGGTGAGCTTTCTTGGTTCTGTGCTCGCTGCCAGAATTATGTGTGCAACTGCATTAATGGCCAGAACCTGGGGCCCGTTGCTAAAGTGCTGTTGTTTTTGAGTAAAATCGGAATCTTTTGACTGAAGGTCAGCTGCATCATTGCCATCTCGTGTGCAGGCTTCTTCTCAAAGTAGGAAATTGAGTGGAACCTACCTGAAGACCTCCAGCACTGGACAGCTCATCATCCCCCTAGGTCAGTAGTCGTCAGCCTTTTCTCACCTGGGATCCACTTTTAACCCAGAAATGCATTTGGGGATAGAGAGAGATGCTGCAACATGCCTTAGATCAGGCCATGATCTGGTAGTGGGTCCACCCACTAGTCTAAGACCAATGCTTTAGATAGTTGGTTCCATTGCCAAGTGACTCTTACCATCAAGAAGTATCTTACAACATTCAGCCACTCTGGGCGGCTTCCAACAAAGATTAAAAATACATTAAAATGTCACACATTTAAAACTTCCCTGAACCAGCCTTCAGGTGTCTTCTAAATGTCAGGTAGAGCCACTTCCAACCTAGAAAGGAGGTGGGGTTGCGGGCTTCACGCCCTCACCACGTGCACGGGGGCTGGCTCTCAGCCTCCATGCGATTGAGAGAATCCTCGGCGGCGCCAATTGGCTGGCCTAGGGGGTGTGGTCTGCGCTATTTAATGCAGGCGCGGCCGGGGATCTCCCTCTTTTGCTGCTCAGCTGCTCCGGTTTCCCACCCACCCACCCTTTAAGGTTTTCTATTTGACCTTGCTATGGACCTCGGTTGGTCGCCATTAAGGGGCCTGGTAGGAATTTTTTCCACTTGGCAAATTGGCACCAGCCACTTGGTTTTTCACCTACTTTGTAGCAAATCGTCAAAACTTCCTCAGTGTTGGCGGTTAGGCATTGGTGTGGGTATTGTTATGTAGATGGAAGGGGAGAGGAAGCGCCATCACCTCCCCCGCATATTGAAGGGTAGTCTGATAAAGAATTCCGGGGGGCGTGGCCCTGTCCGAAGCCTATGTAGGTGAGGGCCTAAGGCATGCCCCCGAGCAGTGACCCCAGGGGAGTTCCTAGTTGATGTGCATCAGCAGGACTCCCCCTACTGGTGGTTAACCCTTCCCAGTCTTCAAGCGAACAGGCAGAAGCCAGATAGTCGGTTAGGACCAATGCCTAAGCCAATACCACTCATCACCTGTAACCAATAAAGTTGTGGCCAATTTTAGCCCATTAACCTAAATAACGGTATCATGTGCCATTATTTCTACTGGGGGGAGGTGGGAACTCACCATGCAATTGTTTATCTCTTTGACATCTGATGGGAGGGTGTTCCACAGGGCAGGCACCACTACCGAGAAGGCCCTCTGCCTGGTTCCCTGTAGCTTTGCTTCTCGCAATGAGGGAGCTGCCAGAAGGCCCTCGGCATTGGACCTCAGCGTCCGGGCAGAATGATGGGGGTGGAGATGCTCCTTCATGTATACTGGGCCAAAGTCATTTAGGGCTTTAAAGGTCAATATCAACACTTTGAATTGTGCTCGGAAACATACTGGGAGCCAATCTACCTTTCTGTAAATTAAGCCTGCTAATGCCATTTCTGGATTTTGGACAAGACGGCCTCTGTGGAATTCCCTTCCCTAAGTTCTATATTCCCAGACCCTCCAAGTCTCCCTATTTTCCAGGAACGTCCCTGATTTAGAGAAGCCACCCCAGTTTCTGGTTAGATCCCGAAATGTCCCACTTTTCCTTAGGACATCCCTATTTTCATTGGAGAAATGTTGGAGGGGATGGAGTTATTCAACTGCTGAGCCATCTGAAGGCAATCCTGTGTAGGGAATGTTCCCCCCCGCCAATATTTACTATTTTGTCATGTTTTTATATATGTTGGAAGCTGTCCAGAGTGGCTGGGGCAACCCATTCAGTTGTGTGGGGTATAAATAGTAAAATTATCATTATGGAATGGGACGCCCCTATTTTAATTGGAGAAATGTTGGAGGGTATGCCTGCATTCCTGCTCTAAGGATATGCTTGGAGACCAGCTCATTATCTCCTGGTTGCCTCTCTAGCTTTTCTGAGCACCTGGAAAGACTTTACTTTTAAAAAGAAAACTAAATTAGATGGTGATGATGAGGGCTTTTAAATACCTTGTGTGCCCTTTCTGCTGCCCTTGTTGCTTATCTCCACTGATAAATGTACCTTGAATCCAAGCATGCCTCAAAGCACGGGTGTCTTACTTCTTCGTTAGAGATGCTTTAGTAAATAAAATAGACCTTTATGGATGTCATTCCCATATTTTGTGCTTCTGACATTACCCACAGTAAAAGAGGAGAGTGGAAGCCAACAAAGCTCTATTTTACAAGCAAGAAGCAGAGGGCTATAAGAGTTATTTCTAAGGTTCATTGATCCACTGGGAGCCCGAGGGTGTTTTATGCTTTGTTTGTATATGTATTATTCAGAGAGCTAGCAAAGCCGGCTCTTAAATCAACAACACTCCATTTTGACTGTGGGAGAAATCCCACTGTGCTGGGAAATGTGCTTTAGAGTTTAACAATGGCTCTCTATATAAAGAAGGGGTGATGAAGCCCAGGCCTGAAGGCCAAATGCCCCCCCTCTCTCTGGACCTTGGCACTCTCCCCCTTCTTTGCCCCCCCAAGTGTTTATGCCCGGCTGGAATGTGTCCTGGAACTTTGATAATGCCTCTTGCTTTCCTCAATGGAGGATAGAGGGGTTGTATGAGTTTAAAATATACATGTGCTGCTCGGTCTACCTTTGGCTCTGGCCCTGCCCAGCACTGGCATGTGACTCCCTGTAAGATTGCCTAGAAATGAATGTCGCTTCGCAGCCAAGGAATACACACGGCAGAGAGTTAGCTCTTTATTGTCAATGGGAACACTTGCAGTCGCTTCGACACCTCTGAATTCCTGCGCACACCAATCTGGCATCTAGGCAGCTAATCCCAGGTCTATGGAGCAGTTTCAGCAGAGTCAGCTCCCTAGTGGTGGCGATTCTTGTATTCTGCTGACCTGGGCTGTCTATCTCTCCTAACTGCCTTCTTCCAATGCACCACAGACAGCATGTTTAGGTAGGGCTGTCATACATCTGGGATTTCCCAGATATTACCGGGATTTCAAAGGCGGAAGTGACGTCCAAGGGGAATTTCTATTATTATTATTATTATTATTATTATTATTATTATTATTATTATTATTATTATTATTAAATTCAGTTTTGCATTTAACATTTGCATTCACATGTAGATCATAATTATATACAAATAGGATTCTCTGAATCCTTAGTCTTCCCTCCATTTCCCCTCCACGGGTTCCATAGTTATTCTTTCCAACTGCATCATATAAACTCAGTTCATACCATAGTTCTTGTTACATTGCAAGTGTTTTTTTAAAATCCTGCCAATTTTTTTCATTGCTTACAGTGTTCTTTTAAGTAACTTATAATTTCCCCCCATTCTTTATAAAATTTATTATCTGCTTGGTTTCTGATCTTCCTGGTTATTTTCACCATTTTGGCATAGTCCATCATCTCTGTTATCCATCCTTCTCTGGTAATCCAGTGAGAATTTCCAGAAGGCGGTGGTTTGTCCTGGATCTTCGGGAAGTAAACTGAGAAATCGGGGTGTTTTGGGGTTTTTTTGCCATTTTGTAAATAAAAGCTCAACAATTTGGGTGGTTTCCTGGTTTTTACTTTTTGAAATAGGTTTAGGGAAGACCCCCTAACCAAGTGGGCAGACAGAGGGACAATCATCCCTGGAAGGCTGTACATTCCAGCAGGCAATGTGTGCGCAGCTGCATTGGTCTACTCCAGGCACATTCAACTCCCAGTACAGTGGTACCTCTGGTTACAAACAGGATCCGTTCCGGAGACCCCTTCGCAACATGAAAAGAATGCCACCCTCAGCGGTGCGTCTGCGCACGCGCAGGTTGCGATTCGCCGCTTCTGCGCATGTGCTTGACATCATTTTGCACCTCTGCGCATGCGCGAGTGGCAAAACCCGGAAGTAACCCTTTCCAATACTTCTGGGTCACTGCGGGACATAACCTGAAAGAATGTAACATGAAGCGGACGTAACATGAGGTATGACTGTATAATAAAACTGGCAGTGATCTACCCATTGTCATTGCTCAGAGTTGCTGAGCTTTATTTAGGAAATGGTTGCATAAAATCACTCACCAAGCAGTCCACAACCATCCCTCCTTCCCCCACTCTACCGCAGACAAGGGGAATACAAGTGGCGCCAATAAAACATGGCGGTGGGGGTGGGGCACGTCACGATCGCTCAGGAGCAACCAGACAATCTCTTTTTCCACTCCCAAGATCGATCTGGAGAACCCTGGCAATCGCAGTCGACTGGTTTGACATTGCTGGTCTACTCAGTGTGACACATGGTGGCAATGGCATGTTGTTGCATTAGTTTGAGTGGACGTTGAACACAAGCCAGGCAGAGTGGTGACAAGGAGTGAGAGGGCAGAGCTGTTTCTACCTGGCACCTCCAAACTGGTATTTTACTCTCTGAGATCCAATGGAGCGTGCTGTCCCATCACTGGAGTCCCGTGACACAGATGTGGTCCTGCTACACACATGTAGTCGGATTCCTTTCCCTGCTGCATGTCAAACAAGATGAGCTGCCTGCTGTTGGTTCTCTGACTGGCTGACCAAATGCGACCTAAACTAAACTATTCATTCTGCAGGGGATGCAGCAAAATTATGACTCACGCCACAGAGTTACTCAATCACAGGACAGGAACAGCCAGGAATGGTGTAATTACACAGCTAGTAGAATCTTTGATCTGCCATTGCTGAACAGATGTCTGAGCCCACACAGAGTCAGCTCTAGGCTTGGAGCCATACCAGGACGTTGACGCTGCTTGGGCCCTTTCAGTCTGACTGCGAGTGCTCTGTTTTTGGAGATATATATAAATATTAGTGTTCCTAGAAAATAAATGCTGACTCTCCACCATTTCTGTGCAAAGGGGCTTCAAAAGCCACTGTTGCTAAGGTTCCTCGTTTAATTTGCAGAAATTGTGGGATTATCTCCCCATTCCTTTAATATCATCTCCAATCTCTAAGGAAAGTGAGATCTGCATAACTCAGTCTTCATCTCTTACAGTGGGTAATTGCAAAAATAATTGTGTCATCATCTCTTAACCAAGCTAAACCAAAAGTATGTTCTGGGCATGTGAAGCAACCACAATATTCATTTTGTATCTGTATCTAGCAATGCGAAGGAGCCTGATCTGTTTCAGATCTGCTCTGTGTTGTTCCGGTTTGATATTTGGGTCCAAATCTGACCTGTTAAGTCCGAAGCTCTGTTTAGCCCCCATTGACTAGAATGGGAAATCTAAAAGCGGCTATGAGTTCTTTTCACACAAGTGGATGTAATTTGTAGGCCAAATAGTCCTTGCAGAATGGATCAAGTCTGCCAAAGTTCAAACAGATCCATCCAGGGGTTTCCATGCAGGGAACATTTCAGGTGGTTTGTTGTTTGTTTGTTGTCTGAAAGAAATAAAGTATTTAACTGTTTTATTTTATTCCAGAATTGGATGCAAATTGCAGGCACAGTTCCCACTTCTGAAGGAACAAATACTGCCAAATTTCTGACAGGTAGCTACAGCACTTCTCCTACAAGGTCAGACTTCCATTATCAGGTGGGAAAACAAAAAAATTGATTGGGGCAATCCATTTGAGAAATGGGGATACAAGGACAGTTAAGCAACCTGTCAAAGTTCAGACAGATAGGTCCAGGGGCTATCATACTAGGTGATTTTATCTTGTTATAACAAAATGGAAAAGTCAGCTTTTTTCCTCCCCACTCCCCACTTCCTAGAAGTATCCCTCTTGAAGAAAAAGAGAGGGCATTATGATTTCTGATGGTTTGTTAGGAAAAGGGATTATTTTCTTAGACCCCAGTAGTCTAACTCTACTGCTTATGCCCTGTTCTTGCAGCCAGAATATGGAGGAGAAAGGCAGACCGCATGTTTACTTCAACATTCCTCCTCCAAATCACTGACAGTGAAGTGCGCTGGGAAAATAATTCACTGATTAAAAGATAATCAAAATGTCCATCAAAATGAAAGATCCCCCATCTCCCCTCTCCTATATATTCCCTCTCCTCTCAAGTGCTAGACATTTTACCATTCAACTTGATTTCATTTTTCAGGAAAGGAAGGTCATGCACAGAACTTTTGGGGCATGGGGGAACCGAGGCAACAGAACTACTTCCCTGGGGATTCCCTAATTCACCTGTTAATAGCCTGATGTAACTCAGGAGCATGATATTGTGACCTGAATCACACCAATTTGCCTCATTACCTGAGGTGCACACAGAGCCAATGCATAACCCTGCTGAAAAGCTAATGAATTCATCAATGAGAATTTTATTGAATGGGTATTTTCTCCACTGTGGATCCCAAACATTCACCAGTTTTCAAGTCAGGGAAAAAAAAAACAAGGCTGCCATTCTATGCACACTTATGAGGGGCAAAGACCCATAAAATACAACAGGATGATCCTGAATAGACATGCTTAAAAATGTCCTGCAATGCTGCTTGCACAAACAACTCTGAGGCCTTTTGACCCTGGATGTATGTGTATCAAAGCAACTGCCACACTTTGTATGAACATTCACATAAACCTAGAGGGAGTAACAAGAGGGAATATCAAAGAACCAATGATTCATTCACTTAGAGTAAAATGAAGGTACCCTAAAAGTTAGGATCAGATTAACTGAACTCGATGTATAAGTCTATGGACATTAATTTTCCCTATACAGATTTTGCATGGTTTATACTGATTCCACTCGCCAATGAGTGGGAGAGAAAATGGTGTTTTGGGCTTTGTGGCTACCATAGTATCTGAAAGCAAAGGTGCATGTTGCTTCCCAGAGAAATATCCTTGGTTCTTTATATAAATTAATGTCAGCTGGGATGGACAGATGGATTGCATCTGTCCATTTTGGTTTCACCCACTTTCTCACCCAATTTCAAGGGCAGTTTGGTGCATCATTTCAGAAAATGTGAACCAGGTAGGCTTGCATTAAAATAAGAAACAAACTGAAGCAGGCCTAGCCTGGGATGGGACTCCAGGATGTTAGCACTCTACAGAGAAGTAATATGTGAATAAGGTTGGGGAGGGAACAAGGAAACAGGGCAATATTCCCTTCTCTCCTGTGCCCTCCCCATTTGGTCACTGATTGTCAGACAAAGAAAATGAAAACAACAAAAAATTCCTTCCAGTAGCACCTTAAAGACCAACTAAGTTAGTTCTTGGTATGAAGTATCTTCAGATACTTCTTCAGATATTGGTATCTGAAGAAGTGTACATGCACACGAAAGCTCATACCAAGAACTAACTTAGTTGGTCTTTAAGGTGCTACTGGAAGGAATTTTTTTTTGTTTTGACTATGGCAGACCAACACGGCTACCTATCTGTAAAAGAAAATGAAGTGTGTCTGGGGGTTGAGGTCAGCTTGCAAGGAGAGTTTTGGGAGTCAGCAGGCTGGCAGGACTGAGATGGTGTTTTGAGTCCTCAGACTGGCTCTGCAAAAAAAGAAGAAGAAGTAAGGTGGCTCATTTTTCCTTCTGGGAGAACTCCATTTTTCAAATGGTTTAATTTCCAAACTAATCTGAGCAGAGCTTTGGGGAAATCACTTATCTCCATGAAAGGCTGTGGAAAACTCTGCATTCACTGTGCTTCATACAAAATTCGGATTATTTAAAGGAGAAAAGAATAAGAAAGGAGGATTCTTAACTCATTGGTTCCATTTCAGAAGCAGGCACAGGCACTTTGTAACTCCTAAAATCCAGGGAGAAATTCAGACAAGGAGAAATTTCAGAAGCACGTAAAAGATTTTTCAACAGGTGCCCTCTAGGAGGAGCTAGAGAATAAAGAATCTTTCCACGCCTGCAGTCCTAAACTTTTTATATATACAAAAACAAGGCAAAGAGGCAGATGTGCTTCCTATTAAAGTATATTTCTGGACTACAAAGTCCGTTGAGATGAGGACGTCTGGCTGGTTGAGAATGTCAAGTCGTGCTTCAGGGCCTTGTAGAGACCCACAAAGGATTCTGCCCACGTGTCTTTCTGGTGACCTTGGGACTGAGCTGCCCTATAGGCTGTGTAGACCATGGTCAACACTGTCCTCTCGAAATCTTCTTTCTTTAGCACCCCAGGGTGGCCCAGCAGCCTGGCATTCAGTCGGCGAATGTCCGTGATGCTTTTAGGGATGACGTCATTGCAGAGAGTGTCAAATGCAGTCGCCTTCCTCATCGAAGCCAGCTCCTCATCTTTGACAGAGATCTTCAGGTCGTCGTTGATCTGCAGCTCACTTAGAAGAAGCTGGGGCAGAAACACACAGAGGAGGAATGAGGCGAAGTTGTCCCAAAAGATGGCAGGGCAACCGTATTTTGGAGTGGTACCTTCCAAACAAAACTCAGCTCATTTTGCTGTTTGGGAGAACCCAGCCAGCCTCCCACAGGAACAATGCATAACATTTAGGTTAAATTTAGATTGTTTTTATTGGAACATAAAGCAGGCAAAGGGGCTGATTAGTTTAAAAATAAAATGGCAGGAGGCAGGTCAGCAGCCCTTACAGCTGTAGTCCATCACTCAGCTGTGTCTGAGACCACGTTCTTCTGAAGCCAGCATCTAACCCACCATCTACTTGGTCTACGATTTCTGTTAAAATATTGCTCTGGGGCAGGGCCACGGAACCTGTGGCTTTCCACATGTTGTTGGACTTCAATTCCCATCAGCCCCTGCCAGCATAGCCAATAGCCAGGGATGCGTACCCATCAACATCTTGGAATCCCACTGTATTTGATTATATATTGTTCTTATATTCAACTACTAAAATATTCAAAACAACAACAACAACATCTTGGAATCCCAAGACGTGTGTCTTCCCACCCATGCTCCTGTATGAGTCACAGCACCCAAAATGGTTGCCGTGCTCTTGCGTGAGAAAATGGGATGTCCTGTTTTTTCTGGGACATTTGCAGGCTGTGCGGGATGATGGCTCCCCATTCCTGCTTTATGGTGACAACTTTAAGCATGTTTATTGGATTCAGCAATGAAGCTACGGATTGACAGTGACAACTCTACGCTTCTGTGATTCCTTGATTCTATATTTGATGTGGGAGAGAGCCTTTCCATATGCCTACTGTGATTAGGGAATCACAGTAAACTGATTCTTCCCTAATGCCCTAATGCCCGTAACTTTATTTCAGCGGCGTGGATGGCTGCTCTTAAACATGAGAGCAAAAGCCCACAAATAAATGCCATGACATCTCTCCGCCAGTAGCATAGAGCATAGTAGGGCAGAGGCAGTCACCTGCCCTCTGAACAGGTGAATCACGGCTGGTTACTGAGAGGAGGAGGATGGGTGAGACAGCAGGAAGGCAGCATGCTGCAAACACACTGGCGGGAGCACCAGGTTGGCTTTGCCAGTGCATTTGTGCTGTGCCACCTGCCCTGCCACCTCGCCCCTCCCCTTCATAAACAGCAGTGAGTCAACAAGTGTTTCTGTCCCACCAGGCTATTCAACACCACTCTGCATCAAGCTCCTTATTCTCTGTGCTGCCTTGAAGATATTGCTATATCTGGTATATTTCTACACAGAAAGATAGTTCTCTGGTGTATACTGAACCTCAAACAGAAGGTCCACATCATCCTGAGACTTCTGAAGCACTGGGTTGAGGAGAGCTGCCGAAGATCTCTTCACTCGCTGAGCGGATGGGAAGAGCATCGCTGGGGAGGAAGGGAGAGATAAGAAAGAAGCTGTTGCGCTCACTGTGCAGCTGCCCCTGCTACCCACCCCAGCCTGTCAGGGCTGCTGTTTTTCAGAGCTGCTGCTCATCGGGCAGAAATGCAGCCTTTCATTTAAACCATACCTTTTGAACTTCTGCCCGGCACTGATAATTATAATAAATCTGGTATCTGAGCTCTGAAAAGCCTTGGCTCAAACTGAAATAATTACTCCCTTTTAAAACATTCTGTTCCTTCCTTCTAACACCATATTCCAATACTTTTCTTCTTGTTCCAATGGGGAAGATTATTCAGTCTGAGGCCCAAATTCCCCTCTGAGCACAAGGCATTATGGGAGTTCAAGGACACATTCCTGCCAGGCAAAAACACTTGGGGTGTGTAACAAGAGGCATAGAGGGGTGTGCTTGAGGAGAGGGGGTGTGGCAGGTGGAGAATTCTGAGGGCCAGATGGAGAAGGCAGGGGGCCGCATTCAATCCATCCAGGCCTGAGGTTCCTCTGTGGGAATTTTCCAATGTTATCCTGATGACAGTGAAGAGTCTGAGGAGAAGCAGCAGCAAAACCCCACACCCACTGATGGAGGTTCTGATTCTGAATCTGAAACTGACTCAGATGGTTCAGAGGATTTCAAGAGTGCTAAGGCCTCTCTGCGACCCTCTGAAGGCTTTGATCGAGAATTGGAGGAACCACTGTTCACTACAGGCCACTTTTCTCCTAAGAAAGAAGAGGAGAGCCTTGAAGACTTACATCTAATTTGCAGGTCTGAAAGAGCCACAAAAGGTAGACCTCCAAAGAGATTTGCTGATGAATTTGCTAAAGCAGCTAAAGCTGTAACTGCTGTTAATAGCTCCAAGAAGGTATTTGAACCTTCAAACTTCCAAGAGATCCAGGCTTTGGACTCGAAGGATGCTGAGCCATGGTTAACTGCTAATGGGAGCACAGTAAGAACATATGAACATAATGTTCTGCTGGATCAGGCCAATGGCCCATCTAGTCTAGCATCTTGTGGCCAACCAGATACTTGTAGGAAGCCCACATGCAGGACCCGAGCGAAAGAGCACTCCATCTTCCACCCAGCGGTTTCAAACAGCTGGCATTCAGAAGCATGACTGCCTTTAAACATGGAGGCAGAGCGTGGCCATCAGAACTACTGGTTAACAACAACCTTATCCTCCATGAATTTCCCCAATCCTCTTTTAGAGCCATCCAAATTGATGGCCATCTCTCTCTCCTGTGGGAGATAAAGATTTTGCTCATTGTTTCAACCCTTTGGACCCACACTATGGGGGTGAGATCTTTAAATCAGAAGTCCTTTTTTATTATTCTTTATATATCTGGTTGGCCACTGAGAAAACAGGGTGCTGGACTGGAAAGAATTGAGGCTGGTCAATGTCCATCCGTCCCCCACACCGTGTCATCCTCACAATGGCCCTGTGAGGAAGGGGTTGCAATCCAGGCCTCCATTCCTCCTCCTCCTCCTCCTCCTCCTCCATTCCTTTTAGGTTCTGCTCTCCTTTGCATTCCCTTCCCTCCTGCCTGAGCTGCAGCACCTTCCGCACAATGTTCTGCCTTGAAATCTTGAAGTGTTAATTGCTTAGTAATTAAAACTTCAATCACCCAGCAGTTACAATGTTTATTTGCTAAACAACCGCTGGCAGGGATCCAGGCTACAATGATCAAATTAATAACTTTTAAAGCACCGTTCTTTGGGGAACATAGCTCATGGAAAGGTCTGTTCCCGAGGGATAGATGAATTAATCCATTGCAAAACAACTAAGGGCTCACACAGATTTCCTTTCATGCCACCGTTTCCAGACCCTCCAAGTGTCTCTATTTTCCAGGGACAGTCCCTGATTTACAGTAGCCATCCCAGTTTCTGATTTGATCCTGGAATTGTTGGGTATTCCCTGGCTCTCTAATTATTTATGGCTTTTATTTTATTGCTGCTGGTGATCTTGAAAACCTCACGTCCTTCCATCCCAGGCCACTGGGCACGCTAAGACTTCTATCTCCTCCCATTTATGCATGTGGTTTCTTGTTTCGTTAGCTTGCTCTTCCTTAGGCTTTACTCAGTAAATGCATCATCACCAATTGCCAGTGATTCATTTTGCAAATCGTGCTAAAACAAAAAGGGTCTTGAGATGGAGAAAGATGTACCGACAATATTCGGTGCAGTGTTTACAAAACCACACAGAAACTTTTCTGCTGACTCGGCTTCCCCCTACACCAACGCAGAGCTGTGACACTTGTTCCGTATCAGAGAATAGGATGGCAGGATTAATGCGATTTGCCATCTCCATCTTCTCCCCCTGGAGGAGTTTATGTAAAACAATTATTTCATCTCAACATGCACTAATTTATTTTAATGATGCCTCCGACTCACATCATGTACAGTAATTGTGACTGCTTGGGAGACAGGAGATCCCTGATCCAGCATAGGACTGGATTTCAAAATACACCGAATTAGGAAACTCTCAGCCCAATTAATGCTCTGCTTTGCTTTGGACCACATCAATGAGTCCAAGAGGGGGGGGTCTTGCTGTCTGGGCAGCCCAGGACCTCCACACATGATGCCCAAGATTGCGTCCCAGATAGGTCACTTCAGTGCTGGTCACTTTAGTGCTGCTATTGCAGCAAAATAAATGTAGGAGGCAGCAGTTACTTTGACTTGCAATGGCTTTCTGGGATCTCCAGCATATAGACTTTCCCATCACCAGCTGCTAATCCCTATGTTAATTGGGGAGGGCAGGGACTGAACCTGGCTGTGCCCCACTGCTTCCTGGTGGTTTTCTTACTGTTCTAATATTTTAACCAGATGTGTGACCCTCCAGGTGTTGTTGAACAACCTCCTTCAGTCATGCTATCTGGAACTGATGGGGTTTGGAGTTCAAGAGCATCCAGATATCCATAGGTTCCACATCCTTACTATAAGGAATGTCTGCCTGTAGGCAGATCGAACAAGCCCGCTAAAGTAGGGATGGGGAACCAGTGGTTACCCTTACACTGGTGGACTAGAACTTCCATCAATCCCATCCAACATGGCCAATGACCAGGGCTGATAGGATTTAGAGTCAGGTGTGGCTTGCACAATAAGTTAGACCAGCTCTGCTGGTTCTGGTTTGTTTCTTTTTACTATGGAAGGAGGTGGTCAGTGGGTGAAGGCATGGTGGGTGCTTTCAATTCGGAAACAAGCCAGCACTTCATCCTGCTGCAGCCACTGCCAGCCCGCTGCTGTGCTGTGCACCGTGTGAATCCTCAAATGGCCCTGGGAAATTGCTTAATTCAAAGTGCATTGGCTTTGCTGCCTGCCAGGCACACAGCGAAAGAAGACAAGCAGTGGGAAACCAGCATGGAAGAGGATAACTGGCCACTCTTCCTGGTGGGCATCACATGGAGATGCTGGTTGCATCAGACAGTACTTTCAGGTGGGGACTGTTGACATGGCCTCCACTATTTGTGTTGGCACGGTGACAGAATCTGACCATTGCAAATTCCAATGCGAACTGCTTTTAACTGCACCTCCTGAAGGAGAATATAAGCATCCACTGGATTTTCCACATCTCTAAATGTTGCAGTATGGCATCCCAAAATACATCCATCCCCCCTTTTTTTTCAGTATTTAAGGAATTTTTATTAAAGCAAGAATCTTATAATCCAAATTATGGTTCTTTGCTCAGCTATCAATTCCTACTGTTAAAGGACAGTTGCTTTTCACTCCCATGGGGAAGATAAATCTACCTTCCACTCTCGGCACTAGGTCGTCAGCACCCTGACCGTGATCTCACTGGTATTATGTCATAGATTATAGGCATTTTCCTGGGGTGCCTCTAGACTGTCACTATTCTGCAGGAAGGATTCATCCACACACCAAAATTTTAGTTTTCCACATTCAAAATAGATCAAATTGCTCTCTTGCTCTAGCACAACAAATCCACTTTCAAAAAGAATCAGGCTTCTTTGCAGTTTGGAGAGTGACAGGGGCATGCACTGAAAAGTGTGGAATGACTGAATGACCAGCAGGCATAAACACCTTGCAAGCAAATCAAAATGAATGAAGGACAAATGCTCATTGCTATATAACCACTCAGCAAACAAATCAGAACAAATGCTCAATAAATACTGCATATAATCTCATCTCTGCTTAAGCTTTGCACAAGCAAATCGGAATGAATGCTCAATGAACAGGGTGTCTGGAGCGGGAAGCTAGTCATATATTTTAAAAAGGCCATTGTTTTGCTTAGAAGTTAATGCTTCTAAGAAACAGAATGCAAGCACTGGTCCTGACTAGCAAAAATGTGTTTATATGTCTGCTGATGCTGCCAGGGCAGGATTTTGGGGGCACAAGCCCAGGAACCCAGTCAGCAGAATGGGCAAGAGGGTCCGCTGAATGCAACAGGACTTGTGTGCCACATTTTGAAGGAAGTGATGAAATGCAGCAGTGGCCAGGGACTATGGGAGCTGTAGTCCAGCACAATCTGGAGGGCCATAGTTTCCCCATCCCTAATCTAAAGAGAGGCCATTAAGCCCAGAGTCTCAAATTACCTACTGTATTTTTTGCTCTATAATATGCACTTTTTCCCTCCTAAAAAGTAAGGGGAAATGTGTGTGCGTCTTATGGAGTGAATGCAGGCTGTGCAACAATCACTGAAGCCAGAAGAGCAAGAGGGATCGGTGCGCAGCGATCCCTCTTGCTCTTCTGACTTTAGGGATAGCCACGCAAAGCCTCTTGAGCACAGCCGGAGCGCTCCTCCCTCTTCACTCAAGAGGCTTTGCGTTGCTTTCTTGTTTCTTGTTTTCCTCCTCTAAAAACTAGGTGTGTCTTATGGTTGGGTGCGTCTTATAGAGCAAAAAATACGGTAAGTACACCTAAGTTGCTATTAGATGAAGTGATCATGCAATATCCTTTCAAAGGACGGAGAATGGAAGAGGGAGGGAGAGAATTATCCCACATACTTCCCAAATTCAACCACAGCTGCAATTTGTAGAATGCTTTGAAATCTGAAGATGCAGATTTAAAGATGAGGCCCCAACTCCACTCACCTGGGCATAAACCCGACTGAATTACGTAGGATTGTGCTGCAAATCCTTTGAAACAGCACAGATGTATGCAAAATTGTTTCGCTGTAAAGAATTCATTCCAAGCAGGAGGAAACACTTGACGTCATGGGGCAGTTTGGCTCAGCAGATGAGCCCCACCGTCATGGAATTAAGGGTGGGGTGCCCCCATTTTCCAGGAAGTCTAGAAAGGAAAACCAGACTCCACCAAATGATCTCTTCAGAGAACATGACATAAAGCCAGACTCCAGACAGAGAACAAGCATCTCTCCAAATCTCATTACAATGTTCTCTGCTCTTTTCCTCTTAAAGAAGGTGAGGCCCTGGCAATGAGCCTAATGGCTAAGAGCCCTCAGGCTCTCGTGCGTCTGGCAAAAATTGCCCTTAGGTGGGTTTGAGAAAGGGAGTGGTCAGCAGGCTAGGCTATTGCGGGTGGAATCACTCCCTCTTCTCCCTCTAGAAGGAGGAGCAGCAGATTTTATGCTGCAAAAGGAGTCTACTGTCTCCTGCTTATATGAATTCAGCTCTTTCATAATCTTAGAAAGCAGTACTCTTATTTAAAAATGAATCGGAATAATAGCTGGTCTGTGGAACTTCACTGAGTGCCAATTCTAGCTAGGCATGATTTGTTTTTATTCTTGGGGCAGAGCTGTGGAAAAGATAATCATAACCTCAGGCAAGCCAAAAGTGTGACCCTGTAGACAAGAAGCTTCTGTAAGTGTCTGTGAATATTTGCATTTATGTGGAATTAGAGGTATTGGGTTTGATCCAGACTGATCTGGGGTTAGATCCAGACTAAAAGTGCAGGCCTAACTCTGTCCACTCAGAGGTATTTCCTACTGAATTCAGTGGGATGGGTGATCTTATTCCCAGGTGCTTTTAAAGCAGAGATTGGATGGCCATCTGTCATGGATGCTTTAGTTGAGATTTCTGCATTGCAGGGGGTTGGGCTAGATGACCCTCAGGGTCCTCAACAACTCTAAACATTTATGATTCTATAGTTCAGGTAGGGATGAGTAAATCTGACAATCATCTTGCCACATAAAGATGGGCAAATCTGGCAATTTAGGTTGCTCCCTGTCTCTTCTTTTTCCAATCTTAAATTCAATCCTCCACATTTCCACATCAGTTTGCAATTAAAAAAAAGCCTTTGTGAAAATTCATCTGCACTTTAGTGCAAACCTAGTCCAAATATACACTGCTTTGACTGCATTTTTGCCTAATGTAACCTTTTTGCAAAGCTTCAGGATACTTGAACCAGCCGAATGGTTGGTTGGGATAGAGATGGCCTGAGAAAAAACAGCTTGAGATTTTATTCCTTTTCCTAGGGACACTGAGAAGGAGGCTAAAACCTTGACATTTGGCAACCCTCGCCAGGATTGGCAGACAAGTCGTTCCAAAAATATCTACCACATCTCTGTGGTTATTTCATGCTGCACTTATTTACAATGAACCCTAAATGTTAATAATTAGCTGGCTTTGCCGTGTGCAAGCAACCCATTTTTTCAGATGTCGCTGACCGCATAGTCCTCATTCCATGGAGAATGCTGCATATGGCTCATTACAGACATCTGTCCTTAATATATCCTGCCCTGATTCAACTGACAATGGATAATTATTGTTCGTTTACAGCTTCTTGGGGAGGGGGGGAGCCACACAGAGGAAGAAATACATTTTTTTAAGTGTTCAGATTAGTGCTGCACCAAATTTTGGCCACTAAAAATATGGGGGATAATAATATCCCACCCATCCCTTCCCCACACTGCACTGCAACCAAGCCATGGTGTCTCATTGATTCAGCAACAAGCTTGGAATAAAGAAGGACACTGCACTTTGAGAAGGACGTAGAGCAGGGGCTGATGGGAGAGGTAATCCAATAACATCTGGGGGTCACAAGCTCCCCATATTTGATGTAGAAAAAGTGGTCCAAAGAAGGTCAGCAAAGATGGAAATTGGAAAGTAAGTCTTGTGAAGAAAAGAGGTAAAGGAACTCAGTATGTTTAACCTGGAGAAGTGGAGCAGGGTAAGGCAGAACTGTTAGAATTCCTGCTCCATGATTGCAGTCATGGGATTGTTGTCTTTCACATGACTGTATATGTTTTGACTCCACAGAGTGGGAAGTGACGGAGACAGGATACTTGTGTTACTGTGTTCTGTGAAGTGGGACAATTGTCCTTTGTTCTTTCTCTAGCTGTCTGATGCTAGAGAGAGAGGGAACCATGTTGCAGTGCTCTCTGTGTGTTTATATGTAAATAAAGTAGATTAGCCAAAATGCTGAGTTGCTGAGGTCTGTCATGCAATGCTGTGAAGACTCTACGGATCCCTAAGTGTGCCGGTGTCGGTTGGCATCGGTCGCTGTGATTTTTGGGCTGAAGAAAGCTTTTGAAGCTCCTGAACGAAAGACCAGGAAGGAGAGAACATGCCAGTTGGGCATATGTCTCTGCCAGGGTCCTACTTGAGTGTAGGCACTTTGGATACCTGAATCATAGAATCATAGAGTTGGAAGGGATCCCTAAGGATCTAGTCCCAACCCTCCAAAGGATTACACCTAGAAAGAGGGCAAAGACTTGTTTGTTCTCCGTTGCCCCAAGGAACAGAGCGTGATCTAAGGAGCTTAAATTCCAGGATGACAGATTTCAGCTGAACAATAAGATAACAGCAAAAAGCAGTATGGACAATGGAATCAATTACTCACTGGTAGGGATGGGGGGGTTGCATTGAAAGGGGAACCTGCCAAATTTCTCAGAAACAATGTGTGAACACAGCTATGCCAGATCTGCATTCTCTGAGACACAGCTATCCTTTAAAGTTCACGGGGGAAAGTGCATACAAAAATGTTTATATTAGGAGAAATTTGCATGGAAAAGGTGAAGGATTTTCATAAGGACTAAATCTGCCCCCCACCCACCCCACAAAGTGATATGGAAGTGCGGAGAACTGAATTTTGAGATTGGAATAATGAAAAACCGAGGGGGAAATGAAGTTGACAGAGTCGCCCATCTCTAGCTAGCGAGTGAGTGAGTGTGTGGACTCTCTCACTGGAGGTCTTCAAGTGGAATGGCGCTGGGCAGCGGCTGTGGTCCTCTAGATGTTATTGGACTCCAACTTTCACAAGTCCTAACCATCACAACCAATGGACAAGAATGATGGAAGTTGCCATCTTGTGACACCTAAAGGGTGTCATCTCTCTATCTCTGGGTTTCCCGCAACAAGCAGGGAGTTGGACTAGTTGACCTACGATACCCCATAAAACTGTATAATTCTATGGACAGATTTGTTTCAAAATATCCAAATCAGGCAAAGGCTTTCTCTCTTTTAATTTTAAAAAAATTACAAATTAAACTTGTCCTGTAAGCCAAAGTTCTCTCAAAAACCTGTGGATTTTGGGGCAGTCCCAACAATCTTGGCTAAGAAGTGTTTTTCTTCTCCATTACAGACAGTGCAATCAAAGCAAAGACAGACCCAGTGCCAAATAACAGCGGAGAGATCAAACAGGTTAGGACATTATTACAGACTTCTTTTTGTTCATTTTAGCCACAATGACCTCGAAGTAACCCATGAACTTAACTTTCCCTATTTCCTAGGGGTGCTTAAAGGACTCCTGGTAAAATGCCATCTGGAATATGCTAATTTACAAGCATAGATGCCTTTGGGCACCTTAAGGAAACTGGGGTCTCTGTGGCCTTGAAGTTTGCAGCGTGATCAGTTGCCCTGTAAGCAACATTTTACTTTAAAAAGTGGGGAAGGGCAAGAAAATTGGGTCCTGGCCACCCCTTAACAATGCCCCAACTATTAATCACCAGCAAAACGAACCAGATATTGCCATATTCCATACCAAGCTCTAAACATTTCCAGGGAGCTTTTTCGAACGCGGTGGAACATTTTGATCCCAGCAGAAACGAAAAGGGAAACTCCCGTTAGTTAAATATCCAGTTCTCTAAGGGGGATCTGAGGACACAGAAGCACATCCAGCTGAAACTCATCTGCTTCCCAATCTACGTCTCCGGATGTGCCTTTTCATGCAGACGGGGTCAGGCATTCCTATTTGGGGCCATTGGTTCTTGCACATGAGTAGAGATGGATCCGGCCCCCTGTATATGAGCAAGATGATTATTGCAAGTGCTCGTCTGCCTGCCTCCATAAGCAGTGCAACACACAAATAAGTTACCATGCTTTTTTTAAAAAATGATGCTCACAAATCCTCAATAACCCTAAGAAATGAACGTGTACAGTACCCCAACACTGGGAGTGATATGGAGTGACAATTGAAGGGGTCCTGCTAATATTCCTTAGAGACAAGCAAGTCAAAAGGGAGGCTTTTAGCCCCTGCCACTGAACGAGAGGCCCATTGTGCTTGCCAGATGGTGGCACAGTGGTTAAAGTGTTGAACTAGGACTTGGGAGACCAGGGTTCAAATTACCACACTGCCAAGAAGCTCGCTGGGTGACCCTGGGCCTGTCACTCTCAGGCTAACCTACCTCACAGGGTTGTTGTGAGGATAAAATGGGGAGGAAGAAAATTAAGCATTCCCCCTTGAGCTTTTTGGAGAAAAGGTGAGATATGAATGTATTAAAAATAAAAAATAAAGAATATAGTTTAGCACCATGCAGGAGGGCAACTGCCAAGTGCACCACAACTCTTGTGAAGGCCACTTATGCCATCACTGCTGTGTACTCAGGAAGGGAAGTGGAATCTCAGTTCCAGGGGCCAAATGTGGCCCTTGGGAGTCCCCCCAGCTCACACACATCACTGCCCCGAGTCTGCATCCTCCTTGAGATTGTGGAGAGCGGTTGGCCTGACCAGCCCGTGACTCCGGATTCTGATCCTGCTTTTGGCTTAACTGGGTGGCATACCCTCCAACATCTTGCTGATCAAAACCAGGATGCTCATATTTTTTTTGCCCCCCTAGTTCTTGCAGGAGCCAGCTGACTTGCACCAGAGCGCTGGACCAAAAACCTGGGACATTCCGGGATCCAATCAGAAGCCAGGATGGCTTCTGTAATTCTGAGATGTCCGGCTCAAGTTGAGATGGTTGAGGGGTACGGGATGGTGTGGTGGGTGGGTGTGGAAACCAGCCTGTGATACAAAGGGGAAACTGACCTTTGTCACCCTGCCCACTTTTGCATCTGGCCCCACCCACCACTGGCATGGTTCCCTGGAAAAATACCCAGAAAGGAATGCAGCCCTTAGGCTGAAAATGGTTTCCCATCCCTGCACTCAAGTGTGAGAGCCCCAACTGCTGGATCTCCTTCCTCCGTTCAGAATTCCTTGGCACAAAAACTGGCTGTCTACCAGTGAGTCACCAGAAGAGCCATTGATGGAGCCAAAGCTAACCAGGCTAGCCCCCAGCAGGCTCTCCAAATTGGTTCATGGCCACCCAACTGGCGTGGAGAACCTGACTCATGTGTGTTAAGCAGCATGGCTCCTGCATATCACTTATTCACCTTCTACACATGTGTCTGGCCTGACTGATTTCTGGATAACCTAGAAAGGAATGTAGATCTCTGGGTTGCTACAGATTTATTTTTTTACAGGTATGTGATGGTAACAACCCAGGCTGAACCTGGATTAAGTAAAAAGTTCTCATTCCAACATCTCCACTTTTAATAGTAAAAAAGTTTTATCCATTTTTAAACTCCCATTGGCTTTTAAAATTCCCAGAAGGAGTCCAGAAGCTTTCTATGCTATAGTTGATCATTTTAAGGTGTGACGTATCTGTGCCATGAGAAATTGTTATGTGGTAGATGAATGGACGCACAGAGGCAGGGCTGGGGAGGTTGCACACCATAACCATTTTGGCTACCTGGAGCAAATGTCTTTGGCACTATGCTATCACCTTCAGAAGTAAGTCAACTTTTCTTATTGGAACTGATAGCAACAAGCAACACAGCAGGATAAGCTTTGAGAAGCATTGAATGATTCTGTTGGTTTGCAGGCATACAATGCATTCTGTACCACCACTTTGCATGTAAGCATTCTGGGGCAGATTCATGTCCCACCTGATCCCAGTTATACAGGACTGCAGGACTGCAGCAGCATCCTAATAATATGTCAATCAACCTTCCCCCCCACTACTCCATGCAGTATGTTCTGCAAATAATGGTCATTTGCGACTGAGGCAGGTGGGAGTTTTAGTCCACAGTATCTGGAGGGCACCAGGTTGAGAAAAATGGAAGGCCATGTCAGGGGAGTTGTATGGCTCTATCCCAATTTAGCCTTGCCTTTTTTCTGCGCTCACACCTAGGTGGTTACATCTCCACTTTCAATAGTGAAAAAGTATTATCCATTTTTAAACTCCATTTTAAAATTCCCAGAAGAACTCCAGAAGCTTTCTGGAGTCCTCCTTTGGGACAGCCCAAGTATATCAGCAAGTGAATGTATTAGATGGAGTACAAGGTTTGCCACACCAGCACAGTGTTTGCAACCAGAACCCGCAACAGGAGCCAATCTAGAGTATTGCTCTGGTGTCATCAAATGGGGCAATGCTACAGTCGATCATTTTAAGGTGCAATGTATCAGTGCCATTGCCTGCCTTTCTGTGCTCACACCTAGGTGGTGACATAGGATGAAGCTATAGGGAAGTTGCTTCTAAGCTGCTGCGGTAATATATGAATAGAGGTGGATAAATAATGTATACTCCTGTTTTAAGAAATGCTGCTACTTAGCTTTCCTAAGATGAGATGAGGCCCAGAGCTGGGTTTAAAGGCACGTGGCACAGAGACCCCTTGCGGAAGCTAAGCAGTTCTGGCTCTGGTTTTGAAAGCTTCTTTGAGATCAATAAAAGAATGGTGATATACATATAATAAATATACATATAATAAATATTGGTGGCAGCCGGGTGCGTGTGAAGTTAAGCTGAAATAAAAGAGGCATGCCAACATTTCTTTAAAAGAGGAATCAACCATTCTTCCTTAATTTCCCTTTACATTGCGAGAAAAAGCAGAGCTCAAGATAGGATTCCACCGCAATGTGTTTAAAATCAGCTCAAATGCACAGCTGCATGTGGTTGAGTGTAGCAAAAAAATTCAGTTCAGGTCTTTGGCTTGCAGGGTTTCTGTTTGTGTGAACAGAGTCCATGTAAAAACATATGAGACCAATTAGTAGTGTTCGTTTACAGGACTGAATTCCAGATAGGGACCCTGTGGTTTCAATGTCCACCTTTTACAGCTGGAAGAGAATCTATGTTAAAGTCAATTTTTTGCAAGAAAGAAAACAGGGGGCTGTTTTATGAAGTGGATGGGAATAGACGAACATAAGCAAACAAGCAAATACGCAGACCACTCTCAAGAGCTGGCAGAGGGAGATGGGGAGAGGGAGCCCTCAATTGATCTCTCCTGTGCAACACCTCTGTTTCTCTGCTGTAAGCAATTTATATTTATAACTCTTACCTCGGTTCCACCTGGGAGGCACAGTGGCATGAGCATTGTAATATAACAATAGCAGCAGCACCGTCTTCAAGTGCATCCTTGATTGTCCAAAAATAGTGCCCTAGCTGTGCCTATAGGTTAGGCCTTTCTTCCCAACCTTCTCCTTGTATCTGTAACAGCCAGCAAATTCTTCTCCTCTTCCCTCCTGGTAGCAGGAAAAACTTGCTGAGCGCAATTTTTTTCCTGACAAACTAGCGGCACCTCGCCTTAAACCAAGTCTCTTTGGGATCAGGGAATTCATTTGCACAGTCGGGCTCTGTTTTATATCCACATCTGGAATGACTCATGACGCATGTGAGTTTGCTGGCAGCTGTGGGGGTATATAAATATCATTACATTTTTGTATTTCAGTTCCATTCAGTAGTCAGGCCAGTTGGAATTTCCCTGTGTCAACAGACACAAGTAGCTGTATTAAGGAGCACTATTAAATCTTTAGGGTTGCAGTCTGCTATACGCGTGTCCTCGTGATCAAAGCCTGAGCTCTTGGAGTGACACATTGGATGCATAAATGAGGGAGTGGGTCGTGCTCATTGAGAGAATGTTCTGTTTTTCTCGGTGCCAATTTATTTTACAGAGAACATTGGAAAAGACTTCAGCCAATCAGGTCGCTACTGGGTGGAAGGTGTGTAGAAGTCAGTCCTTGACTTGGATTGATGCTCTTGTAAAACAATATTTAATAACAAACCGGACACATTTATGGAAGATATAGTGAGCTTTTAGTGAGACCACATTCATATTCTCACAGCATGCAGTTTGAAGAATGAGCATGATCCAGCCAAAGTTAAGTGCTTTTAAGGTTTGCTGTTTTTGATGGCACATCTCTAAGCAAGGCTTAATGCTCTCCCATTGAATTCATAGCACCCTCCAGATTTTTGGGTGTGTGTGTTGAACTACAATTTCCATTGTAGTTCTGTCCATTGGCCATGCTGACTAGGAATAACGGGAACTGTATTCCAACAACTTTTGGTGGGCACTTCATTGGTCACCCAGGGCTAGATTGCTCCAAATCTTAAGTGCCATTATAAAAATGGATTTAGACACCCCCTGCAGATTTTTGGCGAATTCTATAGGAAATAATAAACCTCCATTCTCTAGTTCACTCTTCCTCAGCCTCTGATGGTGCAGCATCTCTGAGAACCCAGTCTGCCATCTTGATGTCGTTCACAGCACCATGATTGGCAAGGCCTTCTGACTCCCTATTCTCGAACAACAGCAACAAACCAAAACTCCCCGCACCTTCTCCCCCAGATTAGATTGCTGGGGAAAGTATACTGTTTACTGTCCTGATCACAAATTCCCTGGGCGAGTATGTATTCAGAGGCACCCTCACCCTTCCTTCTTAATAAGAACCGTCAAGTGGAGTAGACCCACTGAAATTAATAGCCAAGAGTAATGTTGCTCCATTAATTTCAGTGAGTTTACTCTGAGTAGCAGTTAGTCGAATGCAACCAAACTGAGCCACAATTTTGCACTTGGCTCTGGTTGGTGGGCCTCATGGTTCTAGTAAGAGCCAAAGCAGATGCCACAAATCTGAACTGTGTCGGTGCCTACTCCTGGTCTGCCATCCTTCTACAGAGATTCAGCTGAGGAGGGTGCCCTATGCTGGCTACTGAGAAGTGTTGTGCTGCTGCTGTTGTCCCAAGCAGCAGTCTAGCTACATTTTCCCTCTGTTAAAAAACAGGGGCGGAAAGGGGAAGCCACCACTGCTCACCACTATTTCATTTAGCACAGGCATAGGCAAACTCCGGCCCTCCAGATGTTTGGGACTACAATTCCCATCATCCCTAGCTAACAGGACCAGTGGTCAGGGGTGGTGGGAATTGTAGTCCCAAATATCTGGAGGGCCAGAGTTTGCCTGTGCCTGATTTAGCACTTATGTACCATTTAAGATAAAAACACCGAAACACCATACAGTATAAGAATATACCACAATAATCAATATAAAATTTAATCAGTGGAACATACAGCTGAGGTCACCCCATCTTTCCCTCCAAGCAGCTCAAGGTGCAATGCATGGTTCTCCCCATTTTCATTTTCACCTCACAAGAATCCTGTGAGCTAGACGAAGTGATAGTGACTGGCCCAAGGTCACCCCATGAGCTTCACAGCTGAGTGAGGAGCTGAACCCTAGTCTCCCAGGTCCTAGTTGGGTCCTCTAACACTATGCTGTGGGTATCTGGCATTCACACAGAAAATGCCTTGTACATGAAAAAAGCTCCTGCCTTCACCAAGCCTCCAGCACATGCTGCGCACGTAGCTTGATCGGTGTTGGCAGCACCATGTAAACAGGCGAAACCATCCTTGGGCCAAGAGCTACTTTGGAAACACCCTCTGGTGAATGAGCCTTCAGTCTCTTGATGCAGCCGTTGCCTGGCTACTCTGCTTAGCATATAGTCTCGCGGCACTGTTCTATTTGGGGAATCCTCAACGAGGTGTGTACATTTTAATGAAGGAAATGCAGCTCTGGAAGCATGAAGTCATCACAGCTAAAAATACAAGAAGGGGAACGTTTCCCTTTGCATGGAGCCAGTGTAAATATACGTGTGTGAATGCATCAATGGTCCCAGCAAGCCACGTGATGCTAGTGTAGTTCGTTCCAGATCACACCCATAAGACATACCTTTTAAGAACCATCAGCTTAAAAATGGTCCGTAGGCACTTGGTGTAGTTCTATGGCTGCAGTTAACCAGGTTTGGCTCTTCTACTTTCCTGGATGCCACTTTGAGCTCCTTGCAAATAGGATCGCTTTTATTTATATTAAGTCAGACTATTTGCCTGTTTTGGTCCAGCATTGCCTATTCCCCGGGGTCTTAGGCAGAGGTCTTTCTCATCAATTGCTACCTGATCTCTCTCTCTTTTTAACTTGAGACACTGAGGGTTGAATCTTGGACCTTCTACTTGCAAAAATTACCTGCTCCACCACTGAGCTATGGCCTCTCCTCCTCATCTTCTTGGAGCCCTTGGGAAACAAGCAAGGCACCCTCCTTAGTTATGAGGAAAGCAACAACGCTTGCAATAAGTTACCTGAACCAATCGGGGGCAATAGACAGAAAGGTGGCCTATCCTTTTCTTGTAGATTCTTCCTTAAAGAACTACTTGTTGATATGTGGCCTTCTCAGGCTTCCTTCCTTCCTACTTCTTCTCCAAGTCCATTAGTGTTAGCAAGCGTTAGTGTTAACCTCTTGACTCCATATTGGCCACCTGTAAGCTTATGCACAGAATGACTTTGTTTGCCATGAGGAATAGACCTTATTTATTCTTTCAGCCAACACTCTTACTAGACTCTCTATTTCTGCACTCCACTGTGATGACATATACCAAACGCCAGCATTCTTTACCTGTTGCTTTTCAGAAGCGAGTGTGTCTTTGTTCTTTTGTCAGAACAAGTGGGTAGGTTGGTACACTGGTGTACTTGGTCATAGATGAATTTCATTTCCAGTTCATGTCTCCAGGATCATCTGCCATTTTCAATTTCAGCTGCTTCCCATTGTGTCTCCATGCCTCCAATGTGTTCTCAGTTGCATTCTTTAATCAAAGGCCCCGTGCTCTTATCCACACGCAAAAGTTCTTAAATATCTTAATGGCATGAACTTGCACTCAATCATGTGCATTCCCAGTCAAGTTGCATCATGGGCTTTGTGGTTTTAAGGCTGCATAAACAATAGTTAGCAGTGCCTTGGAAGGAAGCCTCTAATTCTTCAATTCCTCTGTGGCTCTTTTATTTCTAAGTATAGACCACTTTGGAGTGTCAGTGTAACTGGAACACATTTAATAGTACCAGCTACTTGTACATAAGAAAGTACACACCTAAATCCAGGCTGACAGTCTCTTGGATGCTGGTGATAAATTTTTGAGCTCCCCCCAGGAGTCCCTTCTTTAAGAGGTTTGATCCAACCTCCCAAAGACAGAACTCATCTCTGCTTAGCACACTGAACTCTTTCCCAGATGTCTGGAAATTTGGGAGCTATCCTGTGAGCTGACCAAGTTACAGAAGCAAAAAAACAGTCATTTGCTTGTTGGAAAGCTGGATAGGTTGTTTGGAGTACAAACAACCTTCTCCTAGTTCAAGAAGGTTTATCCTGATATGGAACAAACCCAGACCCTTTCAAATTTAGGCCTGGTCCATATTGGGGTTTACCTGTCATTGCTGCCAGACTGCTTCTCTCAAATCCATCTGGAGGCCAAGACACCAGTAGGGAATTAGAAAGGTGTCTTTGGAAACTGGTGGGATAACTCTCCCTCCCTGGTAACTAGATTGCTGTTTCAGCATCACTAAAGGGCTACTATGGAAGGACAGATCATGAAGCTGAGGCTCCAATATTTTGGCCACTTCATGAGAAGAGAAGACTCCCTGGAAAAGACCCTGATGTTGGGAAAGATGGAGGGCACAAGGAGAAGAGGACAACAGAGGACGAGATGGTTGGATAGTGTTCTCGAAGCTACCAGCATGAGTTTGACCAAACTGTGGGAGGCAGTGGAAGACAGAAGTGCCTGGCGTGCTCTGGTCCATGGGGTCATGAAGAGTCGGACACGACTAAGTGACTCAACAACAACAAAAGGGCTACTAACCCTGATGGCCTGCCTTTATCGTTGGAGGCAGCATCTTTCTGAATACCATTTGCTGGAAACTGCAGGAGGGGTCCTGCATATGGGCTTCCCATAGGCATCTGACTGGCCATTGTGAGAACAAGATACTAGACTAGATGTGCTACTGGCTTGATCCAGAAGGCTCTTTCTATGTTCCTAGCAGTGTTCAGTCATCAGAGAACCTGGGAAAGGTAGTTCTCTAAGGCATCTCAGTCTAGACCAGCTTTCTCAGCCTTGGGTCCCTACAACTCCCATGAACCCTAGTCGGCATGGACAGTGGCCAGGGATGATGGGAACTGTACTTCAAGAACTTCAAGAACCCAAGGTTAAGAAAGGCTGATCTAGACTAAGGTCTTATATTATGCACCCAGATGCTTCCTGGTTACTCTCACATCTGGGATGCTATCCGTGAGATTACTCAGTGCATTCCCTTCAGTAAAATGGTTTTGTTTAGGCTCGACATGACCTCAGAGCCCTATTATTCACTGGAATGTTCTGACCAGTCCTTTATTCCTCCTGAAAAAAGTTGAGGACTCTTCTTACTATAGGGAACTGCCACTTACCAAGCACAGTGTTTGCCGCTTTTAAGTTACAGAAGCCCTAACGATTCTGCTCCTCTAATCATGGAGTTAACTTCAGTCCTCTTATCAGTTAAGCACATTCTCCACTTGAAATCAGTTTCCCTTTTCCATGGTGGTTCATGGGTCTGGTATGCTTCTGTCTCTAGGCATCAAGGTCAGTTGCTCTCAGCTGTGTGTTCAGCCTCCTCCAGCTGACCCTCTCCTTATATGCTGCTGGGGGAGAACAGAGCAATGACATGTCTCAGACAGCATCTCATACTATCTCGGCATGAGAGGAGGAGGAGGAGGAGGGAGATCTCACATGGGTTTCACAGAGAGACTTTGCTGCTTCCTGCTGCTGCCCCGAATGTTTTCGCACACAATATTGAAACAAGGAAGCCCGCTATGTAGGAGATCTCTTCCTGCATGGCTATGCCCCTGCCGAATGGGACACTGGAAGGGTTTGTGCCTTAGGGAGAGTGCTGGTGGGGAAGATTGGGCCTCCAGATCAAAAGCCCGCTATGCCTTATTTAGATGGTTAAGAGCTATAGCAAAGGTGTCTTGGTCAGATTGTGCCACTGTACAATTCTGGACTCACATTTTCATTCAACAACAGAACATAGGAAGCTGCCTTATGCTGAGTTAGTCTGTTGGTCCATCAAACTCAATACCGTACTGACTGGCAGCAAATGCCCAGGGTTTCAAGCAGGGGACATCTGAAGTTGCTGGATACTGAACCTGAGACCTAAAACCGGGCATAATCTCCAGGTGCTACCTTGGACAAGGTGTTTCTTCTAGCTCTACCAGTGTCAAATGTAAGCTGGGTGTGGTGCAAAGCATCACTGAATTCTCAGGAATGCAGGCTGCTGAAAAAAGGGGTCAGTTGCCCCTAACCATCATTAAACTTAACTATGGCTTTATCTGGGTCAGATATGGTTGGTACTGTGCTAGTTACATCACTCTGATTAGAGGGTATGCTTGTCTGAATGACTTTCAGGAAAACATACAACCCAAGTGGTTGGACAATCAAGTAGACTCCAGAGACTTCTTACAAAAGCCAAATGGTCAGCTGAACATAAGAACATCCCCAGTGGATCAGGACCAATGTCTGCATAGTCTAGTCCAGCTTCTTGATCTCACAGTGGCCAGCCAGATGCCTATGGGTTAGTTGGTTCGTTGGCAGCTGTCTGTCTCAGGAGTCCCTCTGGGGGTGAAGTCAAACTGTTGGAAAGTTGCGGCACCTGCTGTGGCAGTAGAGACTGATACAGGAGAGACATGTTTAGTTGTAGCTGGGGCAGATGAAGGTGTCTGATTTTGTTGCTGCAGATGCACCATTGCATTTCCTCTCTCTGCGCTCCCTACAATCAAATCATTTATGACAGGCTTCCTCAAACTCGGCCCTCCAGATGTTTTGAGACTACAATTCCCAACATCCCTGACCATTGGTCCTGCTAGGTAGGGATCATGGGAGCTGTAGGCCAAAAACATCTGGAGGGCCGAGTTTGGGGAAGCCTGATTTATGATAATGACTTTGCAAAGCTGGGGAGAGAAAACACTAAGGCCCAGGGGCCAAATGCACCCCTCTGGGCTTCTCTCACTGGCCCTTTGAGCTCTCTCATAGAATCATAGAATTGTAGAGTTGGAGGTGACCCCAAAGCTCATCAAGTCCAGCTCCCTGCAATGCTGGAATTTCAGCGAAAGCATCCATGACAGATGGCCGTCCAACTTGAGCTTAAAAACATCCAAGGAAGGAGAGTCCACTACCTCCCACAGGAGACCATTCTCGAAGCCTCCTTCCTAAGCTACTCATCCTCTCCAGCGGCCACAACTTTCACTGGTCTTGATCCTCCTCTGCACCTCTCAAGCGATTTGACATACTGAAATGTGTTATTGAGTTGCATTAATGCCTCTTGCTTGCCTGGAAGGCTGGAGAGGTGTGTGTGAGGAGTGGAAGCCCTCCTACACCACCCACTGCCTCTGGAAGACTAGAAAATGCAGACCTTGGGATGAAATATGTTCCCAGCCTCTGAGGTTAAGCCAGGACTCAAACCCAAGACTCCTGCGTTTTTGCACTGGCTTGATTAGCTGCACCTCTTCCAGCAGCATCAGCTTGGCTGAATCAACAACGGGAAGAGGATCCCCACCCCCTCCAGATGCCTTTAATCAGCCCAAAGGCAACTTTTCACCCCTTAAAAGGATGGCTCACAGACTTCCAAGGAAAAGTTACTTGAAAAACAGATGATTGGCAGCTGAATCTCGTTAGTAACCAGGGGCTCTTGGTTGTTGTTGTTTTTGGTCTCGGCCTAAAGTTGCTCGCAGTAAGTGTTTATATGTTGAGGGAGAAGCTCGTACAGTGGTACCTCGGGTTACAGACGCTTCAGGTTACAGACGCTTCAGGTTAGAGACTCCGCTAACCTAGAAAGAACTTTGCTTCAGGATGAGAACAGAAATTGTGCGGTGGTGGCACAGCGGCAGCAGGAGGCCCCATTAGCTAAAGTGGTACCTCAGGTTAAGAACAGTTTCAGGTTAAGAATGGACATTCAGAACGAATTAAGTTCTTATCCCGAGGTACTTCTGTACAAGAACTCCTAAGAAGCTGAAGGGATCGGAACGCCCTTTGAACATTTCTTGTTTTGTATCCTTGTTGGGACAGTTCTTCAATATGTAGGGAGGATTCTTCAAAGCACCTTGATGGCCCACAAACTCCAGTTAGCTGGGAGTGTCTGTGCAGTGGTCACACATATGTCAGCCAGGTTGCCATCACTGGGAAGTGGAACATAGGAATGCAGGATGCTGCCTTATGTGGTGGCAAACAATTGGTCTATCTAGCTCTGTATCGTCTACACTGACTAGCAGTGGCTCTCCATGGGTTCAGGCAGGACATCCGGTTGGGAAAGTCTGGCTAAGTCACGGACTGCCGCTTGCATCTTGCATCCTGTGAAGATCACTCCCGTCTCTGTATCCACTGGGACGATGGCAGTCCCCCTTGTTTTTGTGTATGGAGGTTTCTAAGTTCTGAAGTGCAAATCTGCTACTTGGGATCCTCCACAGCCCCCTAGCAAGAATCCAGTGGCCAAGAACCAATCCAAACTTTGAGGCCACAACCCATCACTAAATAAAAGGGAAGGCTGCCAGGGATATTATGGAGGGAACATGTTCCAAAACAAATCAGACGATAGCTCTGTGCCACAAAATGCTGCTAGAATCATAAAGGAAGGTCAACAATGTGAAGAATTTCCTGCCTTGCAGCTTGCAAAGTCAACAACCAGCACTCCAAATGTTCACAGATGAAGGATTTATGATTAATTCTTCAGAAGAGCACCAGCATGTCTTTTCAGTAAATGCTATCAAGCAGGGTTTTTTTTATTTATTTAAAAGAATCCAAAGAAAGGAGGTCGGACCCTTAAAAGTGAATGGGATTTGATACTGTAAAGACATACTAAGTGGTGCCTTTTTTGTAGCAGTGAAACCAGGTTGAACAGCAGCAGCAGCCTGTAGCCAGATTATCAACAATTAGGTTGGTTAGTTTGACTTTTTCAGCCTCAAGGGGAAAACAACAACAACAACAGATGCTAAGTGTGAGGATGGGGAAGATGGTGCCAGGGTTGAAGCAAATGCCTTGAATAGTATTGCCAACAGGGTGTTTCACAGAGCTCAGAAACAGCATGGTGGCTGCTCCAGAGAATTTACAGTCTACACTAGATTGAGATTGTTCTGTTATACACCCAAATAAACCGCGGTCACGCTCTCGGCATAGAGCAGTAATTCTTCAGAGGGTTTACCAGGGCATGCTAGTTTGCCACAAGAAAATTTGATTGACTGGTTGATTGAATTTATAGCTCACCTTTTTCTCCCACGAGTCCACAGTGGCCTAAATGGTTCACCCCTTCCTCATTTAATACCAACAGCAACTCCATGAAGGATGTTAGGCTGAGAGGTGGTGATGGGCCCAAGGTCACCCAGCGAGCTTCATGGCTGGGTGGAAATTGGAACCTTGATTTCCCAAGTCCTAGTCTGACACTCTAACCACTACACCACAATGGCTCTCAGTTACATGTACTGTAATGATTTGGGTCTTCCAGAAGCCTGAAACCAATTGCAGAGATATATGTAAATGCTTGAAGCTATGTATTTCAACTGTATGTGCATATGTACAAATACAAACCATACAGTCTAGAATACGAGCAGCAAATCCTTTGCACAGCCTTACTGGGGAAAAGCTGGTCCTTTGTGGAACTTGAAATATGTGTGGCTTAGTGTGCTCACTCTAACACAGGGTTGGGCAACCTGTGGCTACCATGACTAATGGTCAAGGTCAAGGATGGTAGGGTTTCAACAACACCGAGATGGCCACAGGTTCTCTATCTCTGCTCTAAGGTTACCATAACATTTTCAGGAGCTATACATTAAACTCTCAGAGAAGATTTACTCATTTGGGCATTGGTTAGAAGAGTGAATGAACGAGTTCATTGGGTGTTGCTGCGCATTTTTTTGGCAGGACACTAAAATACCATTCACATTTCTGGGGTGTGTCTGCATGATCATTTTTCTTAATATACATTCTCTCTCTCTCCTCTCCCAGCTTTTTCCAGTCTGGCCTTTCCAAAGCAATGGAAAGAGGAGAAAATACCTGCCTTGTTTTTGTCCCTGCATTAAGCACATACATAGCTTGATGGAACACTGCTAACGTCCACACCCTTTGTGGTAGCTAAAGGCATCCTTGAACATGTCAAACATGGAAGGACACATCTTGTCTGACCTGCCTCGCCTTCTCTGCTGCTTCTTTTCATTTTTGATCTTTTCTGTGCATGCTTTCAGCACCCATCTCGGATTTAGACGTTCTGCTGAAATGACAGCATTTCAATATTAGATTTTGGCTCATGGGTGATGTGGCAGGCAGGACTGGGTGGGTTCTGCTGTTCTCCACAACTGTACTCTGCAAGTTCAGGATGTGATATTTAAGGAGAGAATGCAGTGTCCTTTCATGCTCTCATTTAACCATAAAACATAATACCATAAAACAAAATAAAATGCATTTTTTTAAAAAAAATAAAACTAATTGTGAGAAGTGGCCATATTTTAGTGGCTAAGCACATACTTTGCATGCAGAAGATCACAGGTTCAATCCCGGTAATCTCAAGGAAGGATTGGGAATGTTATCTGCCTGGAACCCAAGGGCCAGGCAGAGAGATGTATAGAGACATCTAATTTGTGTGCCTAAGGTTCCCTACCCCATCCTAGATGTCAGAATTTAAGAAGAGTTACATCTTGCTCTGTTTTCATCAGCATCCAAACAGCAGGCATGATGGCTGCTCTGCCTTTCACTTTCTTACAACTGTTTGCACAAACCTTTCCTTGGAAGCAAGTGAAGAAGAATTAAAGCTACAACGTTCCGTCTTCTACCTTTCAAGAATGGATGTCTATATTTTATTTAAAGGGGGGGGCAGAGAACGCGAGAGAGGGATTACGCTACAGCAGATGCCAGCTATTCTGAAAGTGAGATTAACTATAAACATTAGCAAACCGAGAAAGGAAAGGGAATTTAACATAATCCTTTTTGAAATTATAAATTAAAGAAGGATGATCCCTTCTTTCCTCCCTCCCATTCTATTTCATCTCCTATCTTGCCTTCTTATTTTTATTTTGACAGTAAGCCCAGCGGAAAACACCAGCAGCTGAGCTACTTCTCCATTGCAAGAGGGTGGAGGAGCCCAGCATTTAGAAGGGCACTTTGCAAGATTCACAGGTTATGCATCCAAAACAATGGGTTCTTTTGTCCCGTCCTTGCCATGAAGAACGTGTCTATTCTCCTGTCTTTAATAGCTAGAAATGGGAAAGAACTTGAGAGATAAAATAGGCACAAGCATATGTTCCGGCAAGATAATACTTCTGAAGTTCCAATTTTCTCCCAGACAAACTATGGACTGCTGTCACTGAAGCCTTTTATACAGCACAAGAGCTCTTACTGATGGGAACAACCTACTGGGAGGACGGCGTAAATGGAGCTGATCAACCAAGAGAAAATGATGCTACTTCAGAGTAGAGTGCTGGGGACACAAGGAGAAGGCTGAAATAAAGAGCCTGTGCTCTCCCAAGCTGCAAAATGGAATAAAGCAAAGCAAAAGCACGCAGGTTGCATATGAATTTGCACTACGCGGAAGTACCTTTTTTTTTTAAAAAAAAAAAAAGAAATAAATCTGAATTTGTCCTTACCATGGAAAAGCCAACAGCACCTTGTTAAGGGTGTTGGGAATTGTAGCTCTATGAAAGGTGAACTACAGTTCCCAGACTTCTTTGGGAGGAAGCCATGCGCTTTAAATGTATAGAGTGTATACAGCCCAGGAAAGTGCATATGGGACAGCAGCCTTGGTGTCCAGCCATAGAGAATATTCAATAATAGCAGTCATAGGTGCTAACACAATCATTTTAGCCTAGCTAAATGTTTTAACGTATGTGGCAGGACAGGAAACCCATTGTCTCTATTCAGACCCCAATGAATGGACCCAAACTCAATTATTAAAACTAGTGGAAATTAAGATTTGGAAAATGCACATCTCCTTTAAAATGGCTGGTGTGGAATCATTTTGAGCAATAATAATACATTGGTATGTTTTAAATGGTTTATATATGTATGTGATTTAATTCTATCAATGTTTAATTGTATTTTAATGATCAGTTTTTCTCTTTTTAGCAGTTCTTGTTTTTATTTGTAAGTTGCCTTACAAATCAGGGAGAAAGGTGGGGAGAAAGTAAATAAATATATAATAATTATAATAATTATAATTTTAGGGGAGGGGATATTCCTGCTCAGACCACCCAAAGAACATTTTTTTTGCAATCTACTGTAAACCTCTGAAACAACTGGATTCCACAAACATGTTATAATTCACAATGAATACGTCGCATTTCCTGAACTTCAGCAGTTTTGTTTAGCTGGAAAACATGAGTTGCCCTTTGTCATTCAGGATGCCGGAGAACAAATGACTGCAGCAAAATTTATCTTATCCCTCTGACAAGAAGTCACCTTAAAGTGCACTCTGGTGAGACAAGACCATGGGGAAGAGAATGAATTATTTGTCTGTTGTCTGGAACTTTGTAAACTCCCTAAATTTTAGTGCTCACAATGAGTAGGAAGAATGCACTTGTTTAAAAACTAATTAAGAAGCCCATATAAAGGCGGTTTCACTCCTTTATTTTCTGGAGGGCTCATTTTCTCTCTGCACAGGGCTCCCTACAACATGTGCTAAGCATCAGTATGAAGGAAGCTGCCTTACTGAGTCAGAGCTTTGGTTCATCTCAATCAGGATTCTCCACAGAACTGCTAGGAAAATCTCTGGCCCTCCAGATGTGGCGGAACTTTCATCATCCCTGGCTGAGGCTGCTGAGAGTTGCAGTGCATTGACACCTGAATTTATCTTAATGCTGCCAACGTTTTCAAATGTACACAATTCCCCCCCATATATTCAATAAACATTTTCCAATCTTCTTTAAACATACGTTCTTTTTGTTCTCTTATTCTATACGTTAGGTCCGCACGCTGTGCATATTATTATTCCAGTTGCCATTCTTCTTTGGTTGGGACCTTGTTTGTTTTCCATTTTTGGGCTAACAAAACACAGGCCACAGTAGTGGCATACAGTGGTACCTCGGGTTACAGATGCTTCAGGTTACAGACTCCGCTAACCCAGAAATAGTACCTCGGGTTAAGAATTTTACTTCAGGATGAGAACAGAAATTGGGCGGTGGCAGTGCGGCGGTTGCAGGAGGCCCATTAGCTAAAGTGGTACCTCAGGTTAAGAACAGTTTCAGGTTAAGAACTGGCCTCCATAACGAATTAAGTTCTTAACCCGAGGTACCACTGTACATAAATAACCCTTTTTTGACACCTGGGAATTATCCCTAACAGAAAGGACTCTGGGTGTTGTTGTTTTTTGGAAAACATTTTTTTCAATTCATTATAAATTATTTCCCAATACTCTTTTTACCCTTTTACAGGTCTACCACATATGAAACCAGGGGTTTAGGCAGGAGTCTCTTTCAGAGGATTGAACCTGGGACCATCTGAATGTGAAGTAGTTGCTCTACCCCTGAGCTGCTTCCCCTCCCAAAGCAGGATGTGATGTCACAGCAGTGAAGAAAAGCAATAGCACATATTGAGAAAACTTCATGCGGCAGCTGCTTTGACAGGTACAAGTATCCACTATCAGCCCCACCAGGAAAGGACTGGTAGCAAAGGCTGGCATGATCGAGGCCCACACTCCAGTAAGGGGCCCACCAGTGGCGTAGCGTGGGTTGTCAGCACCCAGGGCAAGGCAAGTAATTTGCGCCCCCTAACCCATGGATTTGCGCCCCCTAACCTGTGGATTTGCCCTAACCCCAGATGTTGCGCCCGGTGCGGCCGGCCCCCCCTGCACCCCCCACGCTACGCCACTGGGACCCACTGCCAACTATTACAGAAGTCTCCTGGCCCTGCTCCTGCTCTTCCCTCTTGCTGTTGCTGCATGTTTAGCTGTCATCTCTGAGCAAGAAAGCAGGCACAGTAAAAAAGAGAAATAATAATAACCTCCACTTTTCTTCAGTGGTGTAGCAAGGTCAGGTGGTAACCGGTGCGAAAAATTTCTTGTCACCCCTCTCCACATTGAAATTTTAATTTTTTTTTACCTTGTTCTGCCCCTGCGCCCACCTTGCTCTGCCCCTTTTCTTATCCTGCTTTCCCCAAGAAGTATTGCTGCTTGAATCCAGAAAAAAGACCGCAAGTGACTTGGCAGCATCCCCTCCAATGTGAAAATGATTTGCCTGGTTTTATGAGCTTGGACTTGCGGACTCGAATTGTCAAAGACTTGGAGGAGCTAGCGAAGGTCCTTCCTGCCACGATCATTTTTTGGTCACAGCTCCTGGCAAGGCGCACATGGCGCAAGAGTTCATGCCCAGCTGCTACAGACAGAGCCAGAAGGCGTGTTGATCGCACTGCTTCTCGGAGGTGCTTGCTTTGGGTGGCAGTGCTGATTCCACACCCATCAATTACTTTCAGAAATGTGGCCCTGTTTAGGGTGGATGGTGTGCCCCTGTCGGATGGCGGTAGTGATGTATGGCTCACTGGAACTGTAAAAAGTTTTTTAGATTTGTTGTGGGAGTGAGGGTATTGGCAGTGAGCGATTGGCTTGTGTGGCAGTTAGGCATTGGCTTATGGTGAATGGGGGAAGGAAGGTCAGCCTTCGCCTGCCCCTCCATTTTCAAAGGTATTCCATTAAAGGTTCCTGTCCGAAGTCCGCTTGAGGGTGAGGGCCATGTCAGGCCTCTGGGAACACCAGGGGAGATGCAGGCGGGTTCCCCCGAAGCAATTTCCCTTTCAGTGGTTTACCCTTACAGACTTCTTGCAAAGGGGGCAGAAGTCAGCTATAGTCTTGCCAATGCCTAAGCCAATACTGCTCTCACTCCTATAATCAATAAAGTTGTGGCCAAAATTTTGCCCAAAAACCTTAAACAAAATATCTGTGTCTGTGTGAATTTATTTGCCCTAATGGGGGGTTGGCTTGAGGGTCTTGCCACGCAACTCCGAAAACCATCCTGGCTTCTGATTTCATCCCAGAATGTCTCTATTTCCCTCACCAGTGCTGCCACCGCTGCTGAGCTTGGAGAAGAGGATGAGCCGGCACTTCTCCCCTAGCAGCGGTGGCAAGGGAACATTCTGTGGCCTCTCCATGGCCTCTCCATGGCTTCCACTTCCACTTCCCTTGGGCAGCTCATAGTGGATGCTGTTTAGCAGGTGAGGAGAAATGCTGCCATGGCCCAGCTCCACATGATGCACCGGTTTTGAGATGCAGGCAGAGGGCAGGGCCCTCTTGATCTTTTTCATGCTTTGTGCAACTACAACTACCATATTTTTTGCTGTATAAGACTCACTTTTTCCCTCCTAAAAAGTAAGGGGAAATGTGTGTGCGTCTTATGGAGCGAATGCAGGCTGCGCAGCTATTCCAGAAGCCAGAACAGCAAGAGGGATCGCTACTTTCGCAGCAATCCCTCTTGCTGTTCTGGCTTCTGGGATTCAGAATATTTTTTTTTCTTGTTTTCCTCCTCCAGTCTTGTGGTCTGGTGCATCTTATAGAGCAAAAAATACAGTAATCTTGCCCCTTTCTAAATTTCTTTTTATGGGTGTGTGTGTTTTTCTTTTTTGTAAATTAGAAGACTTACAAAACGATTTAGAAGAAGAAAATAAAATAACATTGGGATTGAAGTCCGGATTTCTCTGGACGGTGGAGGGCATGTGTTCTGTTCCCCATTGGTGTGGTGCTGGTGAGACTTGTCCATCTTATGATAGGAAATGCTCTGCTGGAGGCAGGGGCAACAAAAGGGCGGTCAAGGTGGGTCAATTGTTGGGGAGTGAGAAATGGCCCTATTTTCATCTGAGGAATGTTGGAGGGTATGGAGAAGAAAGTGGGCCAACTATGGGATGAGAGACATTGAACGCATGTTGCCCAAGAGCACAAGGCAGTGGACATATAGGATCAGTTTTCCTTCTTCTAGATGGGCAACCTTCCCAGGTTGATGAGCCCCATCTCATCATCATCATCATCATCATCATCACCATCTGCTAACAAGTACTAAAACCCAGCAGCAAGCATTTAGTGTCACTAAAAGTGGTAACAACAATATTATTGAACACAGAAGTGAAAATCTCCAGTGCGAGTCCCAAGTTTTCATCTTTACATGCCCTTTTATTTAAGAACCCAGTGTGAAGACATCCATTTCCAGTTGCTTGGAAACCTTCTGCCTGGGGATCGCTAAATGAAGTCTGGCCTCTGACCCAAAGAGAACCTTGTCAAAGCAACAGCGGAAGCACCTCGCTGCTGAAAAGACTTTCAACGGACAGCATAGCAGCATTTCATCTGGTGTTTGCTCAGCGCCCCTAAACACATTTTAATCTCTCACATTAGTTAACAGCTGGGCTATGCAAAGGAGCCAAAGGCCATCTTTTATTTACACTGCATCCCCATTAAAGGAGAAGTTGAACTTTGGCGCACATTTCTAGTATATTAGGACTGGTGAAATAATGCTGGCGATTTAATTTGTTTGTTTGTTTAAAAGAGGGAAGAGTTTAGCGGCGAGTCAAGGCAATTTGCTAAGCAAACTCTGCAGCAGGGGGTGGGTGGTTGGAAAGCCTTGTAAAACGTGTCTTGAACAAGGTTCAAGGGAAGATCATCCTAAACAAGACCAAATAGGGCTTTATTTTTATTTTTTCCATACATCTTAACTGTACTTGATCCAATTTTAGTAACATTGTTAAGTGACTTCCTCAAATCCCCCTGGCTGAATTTCAATGTATATCATTGTAACAGTTTTCCAAAACCAATTTTCTCATAAAATTAACTTAATCACTTAACATCTTACTTTCTTTTCATATTATTCTCTAACATCACATAATTAAATCCTAAGCCTATCTAGTATTTGCAAGTTTTTCCAATTAAGTTATCTTAGCATATTTAACTAAATAGTCTTTGAATTTCATCCATTCCTTCTAGTACTCCTCCTCCTTCTGGTCGCAGACTCTTCCAGTCAGGTCGGCTAGCTCCGAAAAGTCCATCATCTTCATCTGCCATTCCTCCACTGTCGGGACTTCTTGTGATTTCCAATTCTTAGCTAACAAAATTCTAGCTGCAGTTGTGGCATACAAAAACAATCTAACATCTTTTTCTGGCAATTCCAAACCTACTATTCCAAGGAGAAAGGCCTCTGATTTCTTAATAAATGTATATTTCAACATTTTTTCCAATTCATTATAAATCTTCTCCCAGAAGTCTTTTACCTTGGGACAGGTCCACCACATATGATAAAAGGTACCCTCTTTTTCTTTACATTTCCAGCATAGATTGTCACTATTATGATATATCTTTGCTAGTTTTAAAGGAGTCAAGTACCATCTATACATCATTTTCATAATATTTTCCTTTAACACCGTACATACAGTGAACTTGATCCCTTTCCTTCACAACCTTTCCCAGTCTTCAAACATTATATTATATCCCACATCTCTTGCCCAGTCTATCATCACAGATTTAACTTGTTCATCCTTTGTATGCCATTCCAACAATAAATTATACATTTTCGACAGATTTTTAACTTTAGAGTCCAACAGCTCTGTTTCCAACTTAGTTTTTTCTGAGGCAAAACCATTTTTCTTATCTAATTTATACAGTTCATTAATCTGGTGGTAATGTAGCCAAATTATTTTATCTTTAATTTGATCAAATGGTTTTAATCCTTAAACCTTAATGGTTATATCCTTCTTTATCTTCCAGTAACAGATCAGAGTATCTCAACCACTTGGTTTCCATGTTTGATTTTTCTGGGCCTTTGCCTCCATTGGCGAAAGCCATTGGGTGTTTTCCTCTCTAAGAGATCTTTATATTTTATCCAAACATTATATAAAGATTTTCTAATTACCTGATTTTTAAAACCATTATGGGCCTTTACCTTGCCATACCATAAATAAGCATGCCATCCAAACAGTTTGTCAAATCCCTCTAAGTCTAAAACATCAGCATCATCTAGTTGTATCCATTCCTTAACCCAGCAAAGAGCTGCTGCTTCAAAATAAATCTTCAAATCTGGCAGGGAGAATCCCCCTCTTTCTTTTGAATCCGTTAGTAATTTATATTTAATTCTGGGGTGTTTTCCCCTGCCAGATAAATCTAGATAAAGCTTTCTGCATTCTTTAAAACATTTCACATTATCAATAATTGGGAGGGCTTGAAACAAAAACAACATCTTTGGCAATACATTTTTCTTAATCACAGAAATCCAGCCCATTAATGACAATTTTAAATTCGACCATATCTCTAAATCTCTCTTAATTTCATTCCATAATTTCTCATAATTATCTTTATATAAATTCAAAATTTTCACCAACAGATTAACCTCCAGATATTGAACTTTTTTCACAAAGAGTAGGCCCGTCTTTTCTTGTAGTGATTTCCTTTCCTCATTGTCCAGATCTTTCTCTAATACTTTGGTTTTGCTCTTATTTAGCTTAAATCCTGCTACCTGTCCGAACTCCTGTATCGTCTCCAGTGCTTTTACTGCACTGGAGTCTGGATCTTTTAATGTCAACACCAAATCATCTGCAAAACTTTTAATTTATACTGTTTGGATCCTACTACTATACCTTTAATTTGTTCATCTTTCCTTATCATCCTTGACAAGACCTCTAGGACTGAAATAAAAAGCAGGGGGGAAAGTGGGCACCCTTGCCTGGTACCCTTCTCAATTCTAATTTCCTCTGATACCACATTATTTACTATGATTTTAGCTTTTTGTTCATGATAGATCGCATTAATACCATTTAAAAACTCTTGACCAACCCCAATACTTTCTAAATTTTATGTTATAAAACTCCAAGATACATTATCAAAGGCCTTCTCCGCATCAATAAACATTAACATTGCTTTGCAATTTTTTCTTGCTTCCAACTTTTCCAAAATATCTACAATATTCCTAATATTATCTTTCATATGTCTTCCAGGCAGAAAACCTGCCTGGTCCTTATGGGATATATTCTGATATAACCTTCTTCCGCCTGTCGGCCAATATATTAGCAAAAATTTTATAATCCACATTAAGCAGAGAGATTGGTCTATAATTTTTTACATTTGATCTATCTTGATCTAAGACCAAATAGGGTTTTATGCTCTTTTGACCAGGGGCTGGGCTGCTTGCATATTTTGATCAATACCTTATCAAAGTCAAAGCTAACTGAGAACAATCCTCTTACGTCCATGCAGTCCTCCTTGTAAAGTTGCCAAGCTGAGACCTGAAAAGCATGCATCTCTAGTTACATCTCTCAATGAAGGGAAGTCAGCAGAGGTCTTTCCCACTACCCAGTCCTTTTTAACTGGTAGTGACAGGGCTTGAACCTGGGACCTTCTACATGAAAGCAGGTGCTTGACCACAGAGCTATGGTCCCTCAGCTATCTTTCTGCATTGGCCGTGCAGTATACCTGAGCCTCAGTCAGTATGAGAGAAGGCAGACCACGACTGGGGTGAGGGGGACAATTGGGCCCTTGGGACCCTAGCATTAGGAATAATTAACTATTATCTTGACCCATGTAGGACTGGGCCTTAAATGGGTTGGCAGCTCTAGATATAACATACTCCCTCACAGTCCGTTGAAACCATTATGATCAAGAGACAATACTGCTGTGGCTGTACCATCTGTGTGCCATTGGCACCATCAGAGCATTTAAGAGAGCAATCGCCATGACTGTTTTACAACGTGTGAATATCCCTACAGAGTCTCATGAATCATTGGATTCTGAGCATTTCTCAGAAGCTCCAGAAGATGTTCCCATTTGGTCTAGCTGGTACCAGATGTGGATATGATGGTAGGGAGCTATTTGGTTTGTTTGTTTGTTTGTTTGTTTGTTTGTTTGTTTGTTGCACTTATATCCCACCTTCCATCTGCCATGGAACCCCATGTGGCAAGCAGGCAGTTCTCTTTGTGGTCAGCCAGCCACTGACCAGACCCACGTAGCTTCAGCAAGGTGATGGCCCTATGTTCCTTCAAGCCATAACCTGAGACCAGCTTACGGTTTCTAAAATGAAGCCTCGCAGAAGCAGATAAGATGCACGAATTTTGTACAAATCAATACTGCTTCTCCCCTACCCTCTCTACATTTATGTTTACCCTATCCCCCAACAAAATGGCTGTTGGATTTATTTTAGCAACCGGCAGACTCTTTGAAATGAACATCGTGGCAAGTTTCAAAGAAACACAAGGGAGAGCATGGCAAATATGCCACAATCTGTTTGCTTCTGGCAGCCAAAGCTATTTATATTATGGTAGCGCTGTGTCCCCTCAAGCGCTCTTTTACTTCTTGTGTCTTAAATGGAAGCTGCCGAGTCCCCCTCTGGCCTGCTGCTTTGCTCTTTGATATGGCAGAAAGACTGAGATTCTGAACGGAGCCTTTTCCTTTTTCTTCTTCCAAATCTCTCTGGTAAGTCCCATCCGCATTCCATAGTCTCGTCATTCCCATATTTCATTTAAAGTGCGGCTTTATCTAGATAATAGAAAGCGGCGAAAGGAATCTCTGCGCAGTGAAGAAAGATTCAAATGCCACTTAGGCTTCTCTTGTCATAATGCTTATTTCAGAGTAGCTCTTTTAGGGACGCGAGACATTCAGAAGTACTGCCAGCCCTCGGGGTAGGTTGGGGAGCTTTCTTCAGCTCAAGGTCTGCATTCCTTACTGGGCAACCTTCTGTGAGAGAGGCTAGTTTCTACACATGCTCACATACCTGCCTCATCCAGGTAAGCACATTCTGATACCCTCCAACATTTCTCCAATGAAAATAGGAACGTCCTATTACATAATATAATAATGTTGTTACAGTCGTGCCTTGGTTCTTGAATGCCTTGGTACTCATACGTTTTGACTCCTGAACGCCAAAAACCCTAAAGTAAGTGTTCTGGTTTCTGAACGTTCTTTGGAAACCAAACGTCCAATGCTGTTTCTGTGGCTTCCGACTGAGTGCAGGAAACTCCTGCAGCCAATCAGAATCCACGCCTTGGTTTTTGAATGGTTCCAGGAATCAGATGGACTCCCAGCATGGATTAAGTTTGACAACCAAGGTACCACTGTATTTATATCCCACCCACCTGACTGGTTTGACTCAGCCAATCTAGGTGGCTTCCAACATATATAAAAACATAATAAAACATTAAACATTAAAAAAAAAATACTTCCCTATACAGGGCTGCCTTCAGATGTCTTCTAAAAGTTGTATCATCTCCTTGGCTCTGGGATCACATAACTCCATACCCTCTGATGAAAATAGGGATGTCCTAAGGAAATGTGGGACATTCTGGGATCAAATCAGAAACTGGTACGGCTTCTGTAAATCTGTCCCTGGAAAATAGGGGCACTTGGAGGGTTTGCATTCCAGCCATGCAAAAGCACTCAAGGAGGGTGCATGTGGACATGGTTTGGGCCTGGAAAGAGCATCAAGGGCCAGATAAACAGGCCTGGAAGCCCACATTGGATCTCTGGCTTACTTAAGAATGTAAGAAGAGCCTTGTTGGAACAACAGGCCAATGACCCATCTAGTCAATCATCTTGTTCTCACAGTGGCCAACCAGACACCTGTGGGAAGCTTACAAGCAGGACCTGAGTGTGATAGCAACCAGTGAGGTAGGGCACTGTTGCTCTCCCAGCTTCCCAACTGGTGCTTACTGGGAGAGAGGAGTGAGGCACAGAGGGCTTGATCTGGTGTGGCATGTGATGGCATAGTCAATCCAATGCTTTTGGATTGGATTGGGGGTGTTGTTGGGGGAGATTTGCTGTTATTGATACTATTTTTGTGTGTCTTTATTTTAGATCTTACAGTTTACTGTATTTTTCCGTGTATAACACGACCCCATGTATAAGTTGACCCCTATTTTGGGGAGCCCAAAATTACTCTTCCTAAGCCGAGAAGAGCAAGCAAGCAGCCTCCTCGCTGACATTCCCTGCTCCCGCCATGGCTCCAGCCCTCACTTACTTACCATATTAACCCGTGTATAAGACGACCCCCAATTTATCACTAGAAAGTTTCAGGGGGAGAAAGGTTGTCTTGTACATGGAAAAATATGGCATGTGGAGATTCTTCAATTTGGTTGTGGTTTCACTTTTTGTTTATGACTTCTTTTGCTTCATTGCAATTATGAACTGTTTTCACGGTGTGAGCTGCCTTGAGCATAGTTTGAACTATGGAAAGGTGACATGCAAATAAAATGATGTCTGTATGTATAATAATAATAATAATAATAATAATAATAATTTATTATTTATATCCCACCCATCTGGCTGGGCTTCCCCAGCCACTCTGGGCAGCTTCCAATTTTTTTTTTTTTAAAAAAACTTAATACATCAAACATTAAAAGCTTCCCTGAACAGGGCTGCCTTCAGATGTCTTCTAAGAGTCTGGTAGTTGTTGTTCTCTTTGACATTTGGTGGGAGGGCGTTCCACAGGGAGGGTGCCACTGCCGAGAAGGCCCTGTATGTGCTCCCATTGCCAGGAACCACACTGGGCCTCACCTTTCCCCTCTCTCTTGACAAGCACTAGTGACCTATTATGTTGGGAAGCTGGGAGGGCAATGGTGCTACACTGGCAACATCTTACCAGCTACTACACTTCTTACTTTTGATTTCCAGCAATTCAGAAGTTTGCTGCCTCTGACCGTGGATGGCATAGTAGCCATTATTATCCTCACCCTCCATGAATCTGTCTAATTCCCCTTTAAAGGCATCTAAGTTGGTGGTTTAGCTATGCGCTGTGTGAAGAGGGACTTTCTTTTGTCTGTCCCGAATCTTCCAACATTCAGCTTCATTGCATGTCCACAAGTTCTAGGCTGAATCTAGACATATATAAAAATCACTGTGAAAATGTTTTTTTTTTTTAAATTTTTAAAAAAATATATATGGAATTTCCCATTAGCTCACCATCGCCATCTAGTGTTACATTTGCATTATGCACTTAAAACACACTCAAAACGTTATATTTGCAGATGTATAGCTGAGTCCCTAGCTTTATGAGGGAGAAAAACTTTTCTGTATCCACTTTCTCCACAGCATGCAGAATTTTATACATTTCTATCATGTCACTTCTTAATCTATTAATAGATTGATCTGTAATTAGTTTATTATCGATTAAAGTTTGCACTTCTTGGAACTGGGAAAATTAACAGCTGAAATATTTAAGCCAGAAGTTATGGGAATCGCTCTTGTCTTGGGTAGGGTAGCTGTTAGCATATCAGCATCACACCAGCTGCAGTTATTTTAGTGTCAGCACATAAACAAGACAAAATTGTAATCTACAGTGAGCAGAAGATATCACTGCACCAGGAACGGCAAAACTTTATTATGATCTAAAACATTTATACGAAAAGTGTTGCTAAGAGTTTAAAATGCAGCCTTAATTGAGAAATGCAAAATCAGCTATTCACATGCATTTTTTGTGTTACAGTATTTATCCCGTCTGCCACAATACCATAATCTCCAGATGTTAACGCGTATTTTGATCATAAGAGAAACAAGAAATATGAGCTTTGCAAACTTCTGTCACAAACCAGCATATGGTCACAATCCTTTAACTACTTAGAAGCTTGTTAAGTCACACCAAAGAAAATAAGAGCAGCTGATAAATAGGTCCCCAAGTCTCCTAACGTGTATCTATTTAAAAGTAGGAACATCTGTAAAAATTAAGTTTGAACTTGTGAAGGAGCAAGTTGGTCTAAGACTTTCTCATAATTCTGAATAGTGCCACAACTGATTTCCAAGATAATAAAGCAAAGAAGGGCTGCCTAATGAATGCCTGTATGGCAATAATTAGTGAAGGTGTCAAAATATGGAATTGGGGAAGAAACAATAAATGCCCTTCAGTTAAGAAAATAATGAGCTACTATGAGCCAAACTCAAATCTTCACAGTCCTTAGTCCTCTTTCTTAGTGGGCCACCCTCACACCAGCCTGATAATTCAGGGTTCTAGAATCAGAGTTAGGAATCCATGCAGGATTCTGAGCTATTCAGAAATCAAACACAAGTAGAGCAGAATCCCCATTGCAGAAGTTCTGCTTGAAAGCATGGAGACCTGCAGAGACAGGCCTCTGAGAACACAATGGAGGGGCAGGACCAAAGATTGACACCACCTGACAATTGGAATTGCATGAGAGGGAATGATTGAATAGGGCTTATAAAGAATGAACGTTACATTCTACCACATTTGGTGGGCGTGCAAGAAAACAAATGCATTGTGGGAAATGATTTACAGTGAGTTGGAAAAAGGGGTTTGGGGAAAAACCAGAGGCTTTTCTACTAGGTATTTTAGCTGCAGAGATTCTGAAGGAGCAGAAATGACTATTTTTGTACGCAACGACAGCAGCGCAAATACTAGTGGCCCAGAGATGGAAAGACGATAAAGTTCTAACCAGAGACTAATGGCTGATGAAGATGATGGACCATGCCAAAATGGTGAAATTGACTGGGGAAATCAGGAACCAGGAAGAGAAGAACTTTAAGATGGAATGGGACAAACTTACAATATGCTTAAGAGAACACTGTAAACGACTAAAAACTTTGGCAGGATTTGAGTAATGCTTGTAATACACGAAGAACTATTGGTAAAAAATGATTATTTGTTTAAAAAAATAGAGGAAATAAGGGAAGCAGTTGGAAAAAAAAGATTGATAATGGTGACCATGGAAGGGTGGAGGGGAGTCAAAGGACTCAGGGAATCCTAAATGATTATGTTGATGTGTAATGTTTGAATTCAAATTTGTTACGTAAAGCCCAATAAAAATATATTTTAAAAAATAATAATCAAGAATGAACATTGCATTCTTCTGTATAATGAAACATTTGTGATGATAGAAGATGGCTGAAGCTCACTAGAACATAACGGGATTGTGTTAATGCTATAAGCAAGCCGTAACTAATTTTCTCCAGAGTAGAAAACAGTAGTTTTCGCCTTGTGATAATAAAACCCAGATGAGAGAACATGCCAATTGTGTGCCCGCTTCTTGAATGCCTTAAATAATTTGGTATGATCTGAGCAGCTTTGGTACTCATTTTGAAAGTTATTCACATATTTTAAAAAGTTCAGTAGTCTGACACTCTTGGCATAATCTCAAAAATCAATTTGAACTTCTATTTTCTTTTATCATTATTCATGTAAAATTAATTCAACGGCACCAAATCCAAGAGCAAGCTAATCATTTTTGTTCTGTCTGATCAAACATTTTCTTTATAGCTTTTTTAATGAGTTTAGATAAATCTGCTTATTTACCGATGGGCTGATTAGTTAATTTATAGCATACCTTATTCATTTTTCTCGTATGGAAGGAGTAGCGATTTTCTAGTTTCTTCGCAATATTCAAAGGGTTACCTGGGGTGAGCTCTTCCTTTGACAAATGAAACAGGTAAGGAAAGCTGGAGCAGCATCTCAGGTTGCAATAAGAAGAAGAAGATGAAGAGTTTGGATTTGATATCCCGCTTGATCACTACCCGAAGGAGTCTCAAAGCGGCTAACATTCTCCTTTCCCTTCCTCCCCCACAACAAACACTCTGTGAGGTGAGTGGGGCTGAGAGACTTCAGAGAAGTGTGACTAGCCGAAGGTCACCCAGCAGCTGCATGTGGAGGAGTGGAGACACGAACCTGGTTCCCCAGATTACGAGTCCACCGCTCTTAAGCACTACACCACACTGGCTCTCAACGAGGCTTGCTCGTTGGTAAATTCAAGATGATATTGCAAAAATGTGTTCTGGAGAGCAATCCTGATGCTCTGATGTTGCATGATGGAGGATATGATAGGAGGACTCATCAGTCATAGGGGGGTGGAGCTGTCTACAACTGAAGACGCCCCTGCTGTGCCCACAGAGAACTTGGCAAGATGGACAATTTGGCAAGACTAACCACAGTTTTTGCCCCAGCCAGAATTATCTGGCAGGCTTCTAGATGTGGTAGTAGCTCCTGATCCTACTTAGAATTGCTCTGTTTGAGTGCAGGTCTATGCATGGCTATCCAGAAGGAGAGAGGTATGAATATCCGTTTCTCAGCATTCACCCAAGCTTAAATTTAGTTCACCACATTGGCAAGTAAGATGTGATGTTTTAAGGATTGCTTGGCTGGTGAGGAATGCTTGCCCTGTTCCCATCCACCCCCTGAAATGTCACTACGTTTTACAAAGAAAGGCTTTTCCCCATTCAGATAAGAGTCTTCAGTCTTCTCGATATGTTTTGCTTGTTTTATGAGTGGAAGCAGAAAATAAAAATGTAAAAAGATACCTTGCCGACTCTATAGCTGATTCAAATAGTCAGGGAACAGTTACAGCTCTTCTATATGGAGATCATTGTGTGTGTGTGTGTGTGTGTGTGTGTGTGTGTGTGTGTGTGTTTCTCTGACAGTAAACCTGTGACTCTACTAGTGGGGTGGCATGCAGAAATTTAAAAGATGCGGCTTGTCCTCATCACTGCATTGTCATGCTGGGAAAATCTGGGCCTGTTAAAACTGCTTCCTGTGATGCAGTTACTAATTTATCAAGAGGCATAGGAGCCCTGCCACGCTTCCAAAAGATGACAACTGTGATAGGAATTTTATGGTCTTAGATATATGGCAATGTTCATAACCACACGTACATAGATCAGCACAGGAAAGCCAACCTGGAACCATTTTGATTCCTAAACTGACCAAATCCTTTCTCTGCAAGGTTAAACTGGAAAAGCCTCCCCGTTGTCTCTTTCCTCACAAATCCTGTCTCAAGGATATGTCTGTTTGAATAAGGTGTGAGCCTGTGACCTGGCCCAGGAAATAAGTATTTTACCACTACAAAAGAATGCCCAGGCTCCCCAGGCAATCCAATCAAGTAACTTGCCAGACAGGAGATAAACTGTGACACGAGAAAAACAACATTTAAATTTCTGTGATGTAGGTGGGATGTATCTGAGGGGTGGTCTTAGGATACACCCCTTCTGTGATGTATGCATGTTTCTGGGGGTGGTCTTGATCTAGAGAATGGGAATTTCAAAAGTCTTTATAAGGTCTTGCACACCATTTTCTGGGTCCTCCTCCTCTCCTGCGTGTGAGGGAGTACCCTGTTGCAACAGATGAATAAAGATCAAGCTTACTAGCTGCTTTGCTTCTCAATATTCTCTGGTTGGCCTCTGTTATTTTCTCCTACCAATAGGGAACCTATGTAAGGACTCTATATGGGCTCTTGGATACCCCATAAGGGAAAAGGGCATATTTTTATTTACAACACAACCATGTGACTTTATTATATCAGACACTGATTCCACATTTGCAATCCTTAGGCAACTGCCAAGGGCTACAAGGCTGCCCCCACTGCTGGTGTCTGTCCCCTGTTCCCCCTTTATTTATTTTATTTTCCTGCTCAGGGACTCCAAGGCAGCTGGATCTACCCATCTTTTTAAAATTCACAGTCCTGCTCCTGTCTTAGCATTGCTCTGGGGCATTGTGGGAAATTCAAGTGTGGCAGATGATCTATGTTTATCCATGCGAGTTTGCGATGAGATGTTTGTTTAATGTTTCTGTTTTGGATTTCACATATTTCATGAGGCTAGTTTAGCCTGAGGAAAGCAGGAGATTAGCAAATGTTAAGTTGTCACGGGTGAGGCAGTTTTGGGCGCGCACAGCAACTGTTGCTAAGGGGTTTGGAATGCTGGGAAAGTTGGGGAATCTAGTCAGAGAGGGCAAAGAGATGGAGGGTTTGTTGTGAATGTATGGAGTGCATCTGGTGAAGCACTATGGCATCATGCAGGGTGCGCTATTGGTATCACGTGTTGCACCAGCCCCTCATGCGCCCATGTGAAAATGACTCACAGTGCAGAACTTATCACCTCAGAAGCAGAGAAACAGCTTCTAGCCTAACATTCTAGGGGATGATTTTTCAAGCTTGTTGAGGGGTTACGCCTTGATCCCTTGGCCACCATTCCTCTGAGTGGCTGTTACAGATTTGGGAGCTGTTTTGAATTAACACCTTGATAAAAAAAAGATTCAGGCTGCTGGCGTACGCTCTAGACTTAAGTTCAGCAGGTATTCAAAACAAGATAGTGTTTTGCTAGCTACGAAGACCGGGACAAAGGCAATGTTTGGAACATTCCAGTTATTGCTGATGGCCAAGACAAAGATCCAGATGACATTGTGAGATGTTGAAGAAAGTGTCAAAGGGTTTGTTTTTCTGCTCGTCTGTAGACAGTGTTTTGCATTCTCAGCTGCCATTCTAGATATGATGCTTGCCCCTTGCAAAGCTGTAAAGCAGAGAGTTGTGGCATCTGGTGCTGATTTTGCCAGTCGCCTTTTGCCCACTCATGCTGCAAGCAGGATTTCTGTTTTGATCCACAACAAATAGGTAAAGGAAGGTATGCTGGCACCAGTAGTATGGGGCTGTGTGAGAACTGTACCTTTGGAGCACAGTCTTTCCCTCAAAGAATTCTGGGCACTGCAGTTTGTTTAGGGTTGCTGGAATTGTAACACTGAGGGGTAAACTACAGGGTCCAGAATTCTTTGGCAGAGAGAATAAGAATGGAATGTGTTTTAAAGGTATAGTTGCTGCTGCTGTTATTGTTAGACTATATACTGCCCTATACCTGGAGGTCTCAGGGCAGTTCACAGAACAAAATCAAGATATAAAACCATTATAATTTGTTTAAGAGACCACTGTAAGCAGATGAAAACATTAGCAGGATTTTAATCTCACTTGTAATGTAACAAATTCTATGGACAATATAAAGGTAAAGGTAAAGGTACCCCTGCCCATACGGGCCAGTCGTGACCGACTCTGGGGTTGCGCGCCCATCTCGCTTAAGAGGCCGGGGGCCAGCGCTGTCTGGAGACACTTCCGGGTCACGTGGCCAGCGTGACAAAGCTGCTCTGGCGAGCCTGCACCAGCACAGCACACGGAAACGCCGTTGGACAATATAGATAGATATAAAACATAGACTATGGAATTACATGCAGTTGGAAATGTTGACAATAGGACCCATGGAGGGGATGGGGGGGGAGGTCTTGAGATTCAGAGAAATCTCATTTTATTAATATGTATTTGGTATTGTAATTAATTTACATTTGTAAAATCAAATAAAAATGATTTCAAAATATAAAACCAGAAAATACATAATCAAAATAAAAAGACCAACCCAATAACCCCCCCCCAAAGAACCACATTTTGCAAGGGCATAGGATGTACATGACCTGGAAGTGCTGTCTTTCTGATTGCCAGGTGGACAGGTAGCAAGGCCTTTGGTTTGTGATACCCACTAATATATATTTGATCAAGTCTAGGAATAAGAAACCTGGTTCCCCACAGATCCTTGCCTTGTGCTCTTGTGATGCTTGCCTTGTCTTCTTCACACAGTGCATAGATAATGATGAAACTTCCTCACGCAGGAGGCACTGATGGCCGTCAACCTAGATGGCTGTAAAAGAGGAGAAGACAATTTCATGGAGGAGAGGACTGTTGTTGTTGTTTAGTCGTTTAGTCGTGTCCGACTCTTCGTGACCCCTTGGACCAGAGCATGCCAGGCACTTCTGAGTTCCACTGCCTCCCGCAGTTTGGCCAAACTCCTGTAAGCTACTCCTGTAGCTTCGCGAACACTGTCCAACCATCTCGTCCTCTGTCGTCCCCTTCTCCTTGTGCCCTCCATCTTTTCCAACATCTGGGTCATGTTTACATATCATGTTTACATCGATTCAAAAACCAGCAGTGGGAATGTCAGGTTAACCACTAGTGTGTATACAGCCTAAGTACTTGGAAAGCGTAAATTGAAAGGTTTTACGTTTTTCCAAGCTGAAAAGTGAAGTCTCACCCCAACTTCTCCAGCTGTTAAAAAGTTCCAAATCCTAAATCTATCCCTCCCAAGCTGAAGACTTGGGAGAGAGAAATTGGAACAGTGTCTCTTTTTGTCCTCAGGAAACCTACTGCAGAAAACAATCTCCGCCGATCTCCCTTTCCGCACAGTACACAATAGCTCATAGTCAGGAAAAGGCACATCATTATCAGTGCTGTGCTCTGAGGAATGCCTCCTACAGTGTGGCGCTGGCTGGTGAGAACTGATGGGAATGAAAACAAGGCTGCCTCCTTTTTTTCTCACACCAAGATCAACTGCTGATCATACATTTGCAAGTAAAATAAAAAGAAAAATCCTCACACACCAAACATTCCCAGTTCATCTTCTTACCTTCACTTTGCTGTGCAGTATTACAGTAGTACCTCGGGTTAAGAACTTAATTCATTCCGGAGCTCCGTTCTTAACCTGAAACTGTTCTTAACCTGAAGCACCACTTTAGCTAATGGGGCCTCCCGCTGCCGCCACACCGCCAGAGCACGATTTCTGTTCTCATCCTGAAGCAAAGTTCGTAACCCGAGGTACTATTTCTGGGTTAGCGGAGTCTGTAACCTGAAGCGTCTGTAACCCAAGGTACCACTGTATTATTATTATCATTATTATTAGTTAATTTTGTATACCATCCCTCATATCATAGATCTCAGAGCAGTTCACAACATAAAAATACGAGATATAAACACAGAATACATTCACAAAACAAAACAAAACAAAACAAAACAACAATCCCCTTCCCCATTTCCTGGTTTCCACACAATTCTCCTTTTGTCAGGTAAAGGTGCATAGTTTTGTCCCCAGCCTAAAATCCCTCAGGTCAAAATTCACTGTAGTTCAAACCCTGGAGCTTGAGACATTCATAGCTGAGTATTACCAGTGGGACGCGGGTGGCGCTGTGGGTAAAAGCCTCAGCGCCTAGGGCTTGCTGATCGAAAGGTCGGCGGCTCGAATCCCCGCGGCGGGGTGCGCTCCCGTTGCTCGGTCCCAGCGCCTGCCAACCTAGCAGTTCAAAAGCACCTCCGAGTGCAAGTAGATAAATAGGGACCGCTTACTAGCGGGAAGGTAAACGGCGTTTCCGTGTGCGGCTCTGGCTCGCCAGAGCAGCGATGTCACGCTGGCCACGTGACCCGGAAGTGTCTCCAGACAGCGCTGGCCCTCGGCCTCCTGAGTGAGATGGGCGCACAACCCTAGAGTCTGTCAAGACTGGCCCGTACGGGCAGGGGTACCTTTACCTTTACTTATTACCAGTGGGTAGGTGATAGTGACATTTAGGCCATACCAGGTGAAGACCTAATCCTAATTCATAGGAACACAGCATACACAAGGTCAGATTATTTGTCTACCTAGGCTGGTCTAAGGCACAGGTCATTCCCATCATCTGCTACCACCTTCCACCTGATATTTGAAGATGGCTATCATCGTATCTCCTCTCAGTCTCCTCTTATCCAGGCTGAAGATGCCCAACTCCCTCAACCGTTCCTAGTAGGACTTGGTTTCCAGATGATCCTTGGTCATCTTGGTTGCCCTCCTCCACGCACGTTCCAGCTTGTATATCCTTCTTAAATTGTGGCGCCCAGAACTGGACACAGGATTCCAGGTGTGGCCTGAGACTAGAAAGGGCTAGAGAAGATTAAAGCCCTAGATCAGGGATGGAGAACCTTCAGATGTTGTTGCACTCCAACTCCCACCCATCTCACTTAGTGTGGTCAGTAGTCGTGGATGGGGGGAGCTGTAGTTCAGCCCTTTCCTTGTCCCAGACAACATCCACCAGTCACTGTATGCTGTGCTAGGTAGCCCAACTATCTGGCCTGGGGGAAAGGCAGCTTTTTGTGCTCTTGAAAAATAAATATCCTACTGAAAACCTTGTTCTTTAGGCATTACATCCCCAAATATATATTCTTCAAATCCACATGGAAAGGGAGTGTGACTTTGACATGTTATTGCTGCTTAGAGGAGGTCTGTCAGTGCTGTCAAGTTCTGTGCTGAGTTCTGTACATTTTTCTAATAGGCAAGGTTATAAAAATAAATTCCCTCGAAAGGATTTTAATGTTGACTGATACCCGCAACCTGCAATTATTCTCAATGCATTTTGCGCAACATAATTAAATGTTAACCTGGGGGCAAGCAGATCAAATGAGGCATGCGACAGAATAAATCAGAAGGCTGAGGTTCTTTGTCCTCCACGAGATGGCACACTTTTCTTAGGTTAACAGGAGAGTATGGATGGAAGCTGGTCACTTGCTCTGTTAGAAACATTACATGCTTAACATGACTTTTGTTGAGTTATTTCACAGCTGCATTGGAAAGCCAGATCCTCGCGGAATGTGCTGTAGTTGGAGGAGCCCAAAAACTAAATGATGCACTCCTGCAGTCCGTGGGAATGGTCATAAGGATCCATTTGAACTTACCTCATCTTTGTCCTGCATGGGCTACTGTCACAAAGGCAGGGGTGACAGACATCACCCCTCATTTCACCTCCCTGGAGTTTTCCTCCACAGAGCTACAATTCCCAGAGTTCCCTGGGAACAGGGGTCTCCTAACAATTCTTGGCACCCTTAGCAAACTACAGTTCCCAGGATTCTTTGGGGGGAAGCCATGACCGTTTAAATGGTATGAGAATGTGAAGTACAGATAGGGCCATTGCCTTTGTTTATTCAAGCTTGCTACTTGATCGGTTTTTCACAGCGCAATCTTATGCAAGTACCAATCCTATACCCACTGAGTGTCCTATACCCTTGGAAATGTATGCCCACTTACCTGGGAGTGAGCCCCACTGAACTCAATAGAATTTACTTCCTTGTGGGCATGTATAGGACTGAACCATAAGAATGCTGCATTCAAAAATATAACAATCCTCAAGAATACCTTGCCTTCAGGACTATTTGCGTTGCTCAAAATGTTTAGAAAGTAAAGCACAGATAAGTTGAATTCCATTAGGAACAAAGGAACAATGATCTATGGAAGAAATCAATCCTTGAAGTTACTGGAAACTATGACTGAAAATGTGATTGAATACTTTAATCATTCTGATTCACCCTAAATAAAGGTTTGAAAATTATATTCAATTGAATTCAAGAAATAAGAATGGGAAGGCTCACTTAAGCATCTTAGATAATTTCTCTAATTGCTCATAATTGCAGATGAAGGTAAAATTGCTCATTTATTAATCTGTTATGACAGTTTGCTACTGAAGTCCTTGCAGTAAATTTCTTGAAAAATATTTATTCCCGAGTTGGTAGTGGTATAACTGCCTTGCTCTAATCCACCATCTGGGATTTAAGGGAAGAGTTTACAAATCAGATGATCAGGTTTCTACAGGGCTGGATTTAGGTTTGATGAGGCCCTAAGCTACTGAAGGTAATGGGGCCGTTTATATGTCCAGCTGTCCTTTGTCAACAACAAATTGTAGCTATTTTTTGTGTTGAATATATGCTATATGCTAATTTATGAACCTAATTTCTGGATGCTGGTGGCACTGTGGTCTAAACCACTGAGCCTCTTGGGCTTGTGATCAGAAGGTCAGCAGTTTGAATCCCCATGACAGGGCGAGCGCCCATTGCTCTGTCCCAGCTCCTGCCAACCTAGCAGTTCAAAAGCATGCCAGTGCGAGTAGATAAATAGGTACCGCTGTGGCGGGAAGGTAAGCAGTGTTTCTATGCACTCTGGCTTCTGTCACAGTGTCCTGTTGAGCCACAAGCGGTTTGGTCATGCTGGCCACATGACCCGGAAAGCTGTCTGTGGACAAATGCCGGCTCTCTCAGCCTGAAAGCGAGATGAGCTCTGCAACCCCATAGTTGCCTTTGACTGGACTTAACCATCCAGGGGTCCTTTACCTTTTTACCTTTACCTTTATGGACCTAATAGGTATCTAAAACCTATTGTACATAACAAAATATGTATTTTATCAAAGTAATTGTTGAACTGAAATACAATTAAGAAGTATATTAATAGTGAAATACAATTAAGAAGAAGTATATTAATAGTGAAATAATTATTAAGCTCTAACTTAAAATGATTTTTTATTCATAACAAACTTAATAACGCAAACACTTTTTTCCTTTAATTTTTTTTGGGGGCCCCCAAGAGTAAATCCGGCACTGGGTTTCTAACCAGGTTTGAGAATGACTTCAGCATGGAAGACTCCTACTACTTTCTTGTTGTTCTCTCTCCACTTTTGTGAGAAGGTGCTTCCATGTCCACACTGCACAAAGCATCATTTGTAATGTAGCAATTTTAGTTGCATTTACACCCACCATATTTCATCCATACCAGGGGGGAGAGCATGGTGGAACATGCCTGTCCCATTCATGCTTAGACATTCCCCTTTCCACTCACAGCTCCATCTTTCTAAGCATATGCACAATCACGGAGCACATTTTTAAATCCTTCATCCACAGGAGGCCTGTCTCTTTCTGCACGGCTGGGATCAGGAGTTCCTCAGGGATTTAAAACCAAAGTACCCATATGCCCAACAAGGAAATAAAACCCTATCCCTGAAAATGCTAAGACAACACGCTCCCCGCAAATAATATAAAACAATACAAGCTGGGAAGCAAAGTTTTCCTGTTATTTCTACTGCTATTTCAGGTCTAAGTGGGAAGAAGGAGAAACTTTGCATGGAAACCATTTTCTGGGGAGCTGTACACAGAAATCAAGTTGGTCCTTGCCCAAGAAGAAGAAGGATGTTTGACTGCCTTTCGTTGTTATGCAGGTTTTGTTTCCCTTATCCCTGATGAGTCTCCATTTGGCTGCAGCGTTTATGCAGTTAGTGTAATAACCACAGATTTCAGAATGATAAAGCTCATGCGCTTCTGTGTGACTGATGTCCACTGCCACCCCTTTTACCTTGAAGGAGATTAGCATCCCTTTAGAATGCAAGCGGAAAGACAAGATTGCAAGAACCTGCTTGAGAGTGGAAAAAAGAAACTTCCCAGGGTCTGGCTTCTCTCTAGATTCTCCTACTTTGCCAACATGGATATACTTTAACAGACATTTAAGTGAACATATGCACATGTTATACAGATCAGCTGCCTCTTTTTGTCCTCTTTTGTGTGATGCACTCTTTTTTTGTAATGTGTGAGTGGCCCCCCCTGCATTTCTGAAAGGGTTTTCACACCTTCTTCCACTGGCAGAGCAGCAGGACAATTAGCCATTTGACAGGGTGAGGTTGCAGCCTCAAGCAGCTGATTTGGGGTGTTACGAAAGGGCAGAAAATGGTTATATTATATTATGATTGTTTATTAAATTTTTACTGTTGGGGCGACGCACTTGTGGGATTTTCTGCCTCATGTCCAGCACTAATAAGAATAAGGATAAGAATAATTTTATTATGTGTACCCTGCCCACCTGACTGGGCTGTCCCAGCCACTCTGGGAGGCCTCCAGCATATACAAAAACATCATAAAACATTAAAAGCTGCCTTCAGATGTCTTCTAAAGGTTGCACAGTTCCTTATCTCCTTGACATCTGATGGGAGGGCGTTCCACAGGGTGGGTGCCACTACCAAGAAGGCCCTCTGCCTGGTTCACTGTAACCTCACTTCTCACCATAAGGGAACCACTAGAAGGCCCTTGGAGCTGGACCTCCATGTCTGGGCTGAATGACAGTCACTTGGCTGGCCTTGAATACTACAGTGGTACCTCAGTTTCTGAACTTAATCTGTTCCAGAAGTCCGTTCTTAAACCGAAACTGTTCTTAAACCGAGGTGCGTTTTCCCTAATGAGGCCTCCTGCTGCCGGTGCTCTTCCACTGTTCGGATTCTGTTCTTAGACTGAGGTAAAGTTAGCAAACAAGGACACGACTTCTGGTTTCGCAGAGTTCGTAAACCGAATCGTTCATAAACAGGGCTGTTCTTAAACCGAGGTACCACTGCATGCACTTTTCTTAAACCGAGGTATAGGGGGAAGGGAAGTTCCACCTGCAGCAAAATGTCTTGGGTCAGTCCTTACAATTAGGAATGCTGAGGATTTATTTATTTATTTGGTGGGAGGGGGAGCAACTTTGTGTAGGTTCCAAAGCAGTGGTTAATTTCCAAAGAAACCTCAAACCTTCCAGCCAGGCATGACTCTGGTCTGGAACGTTATGTTATGTATACTTGTTTATTTGTGCATTGGAATGGGGAAAAACCTCTGTATGTGTATTGCTAAAGATTTAACATTGGAAAATTCCATTGAAACTAAGCTGGAGCAGCAGAGTACCTAAGAGGTTTATAATTAACCAAGAATGTATCTCTGCTGCTCTCTCGTGACATATTTAGCTTATATCATGTGGGATATTCAGTTGCGAATCTTCGTTTTGTGTGAGTTGGTCTTTGTTTTCTCTCTGAGGCACTGGAGAAGAAAGGATGTGCAAATGATTCTCTCCAGGAACACAGCCTCAAGCTTCTAATGGAGGCTGTGAGAGAGACAGAGCTTTGATTTCAGTTCCAGATAAAGCTATTTTGTATTTCTAAGATGCAGTACCTGTGCTTGGATAAGCACATAATATTATGCAACTATTTGGATGTAACACTGTTGTTGAAAGTGTCTGTTTTGAAACAAGTTCTGTTAGTAAAGCTTTTGAATCATATTTTTTGACTGGACAGCTTTTATTCATACTATTGCTTCCAATAACAGAAATATGGAAGCCATTTCTCCTCAGTCTAGATAAGAGAGCACAGCTATGTTAGGCAGTAGAGAGGGAAAGCCACTCCACACATGATAAAAGCACTCTGAGCCTTAGAGACATGGAGTATTCTTATGAGGTTAAGCTTAACAAAGGCAGGCTTAGTCAAATTAAATCCTCCTCCCACTAGAGCAAAGGGATTTTAATTAGGTTCTTTTTTGGGTGATGTATTTCCTCTTTTTGGACCTAATGTTTACTCGAAAGGAAGCTCCATTATGGTCAATGGACCTTACTTCAAGGGAAATGTAGATAAAATTTCAACCACAGAAGAACATATTGTTACATGCCACCCCAACTTCCACAATTCCATGGGTCCCAGGCCTGGAAATTAGGCACAGCAAAGACTGTGGTGCCCTTAGGATATATGGTTTATTTACTCATACAGTGAAACCTTGGTTCCCGTACAGCTTAGTTGACGAACAAATCAGCTCCCGAATGCCGCAAACCCGAAAGTAAGTGTTCTGTTTTGCAAACGTCTTTCGGAAGCTGAATATCCGTTTCGGCTGTTGGCATTGTTTCCAGGGCCAAATAGCCAATAAGAAGCCATGGCTTGGTTTTCGAACGTTTTGGAAGTCGAATGGACTTCCAGAACGGATTGAGTTCGAGAACCAATGGTAACACAGTATATACAACCTGAGCCTACTGTGGAGGGACTCACGACATTCACACCCTAAAAAGGTCTTGTTCCTCTCAAAGCCCTCAGTATTGGATCCAATCAGAAACCCAACATGCTTCTCTGATGCTCTGCAGCTGGCAGCATTTTGAACACCGCCCTGTTTCCCCCCAGCTCACATCACAGGAAACCTCTAAAATTCTACTCCAGAGGTTCTTGTCTTTCTAACTAATTCTGAGTTGAGAGAGGGCCCCTTCCCATTTGCCCTCTGGCTCACAGAGAGTCCCTTTGGCCCAGCTAAGGACCCATCTTAACAGCCATCCCTGGGCCGGCTCCTGGCTTGTCTTTTTAAATGTGCAATTCAATGTCTTGCGCCCAGGAATTAGAAGAGTCCCACCATAAACCTAAAACAATATTGAAATGTTCCAGAGTCAAATGCTCTTCCTATTTTCATCACCCACTTCCTGTATATCTGACCACTGGGAATTAACATTTAGAGGAGGTTAATGGATACTGGCAGATTTCATCTGGCTTCTGCTGGTGCTGTTATTATGAGGCGGATTTTATTATGGCTGTGTTTCATTTCACGGCAAAGTTTCTTTTTAATGCATTTGTTCTATATTGCTGTACTCCCGGGCACCTTGAGCGACCTTACAAGGAAGAGCTGCAGTTTTATAAAGCTAAAAATAAGTAAGTAAAACAAATAAACTCCATCTGTAAGTCTGCTTTCCAGAACTAGGGATGCAAATTCAACATAGGGAAGCAATCTTTCAAACTCCACCAGCAAGATAAATGGTCTAAATCAGCAAATAATCTGCTCTTGTCTCCTTGTCTAGGACAGTAGCCAACTCTGAGATGAAATGTGGCAAGACATGACAAAAGTCCTACTTGGACGATATTCCCTCATGTGAATAACATGACCTTATTCCCCTTGCATGGGTGGCAGGGGGAAAATCCAATGGGGTTGTGGGGGCGGGCCTACTTGATGGTGCTCCCCCCTTCCCCTCTTTTGATTGGCTGCATAGGGGAAAGTGTGGAGCCCCATCCACTGGCCCCACCCTTACATCTCCACTGGCTCTTTCCCCTGCCATCCATGCAAGGCAGGAAGGTCTAACAAGGGAATCCTGACCTTTGGCTGTTGGTTCCCCCTGTGATGCAGAACGCTGTGCAACCTCCTACTTCAGGTGTCCTCAAGATGTTACTGGACTGCAATTCCCATCAGCCCCAGCCAGTCTGGCCAATAGCCATTGTGTTCCAACAATATTTGGAGGGCACCACACTGACTACCCCTGCTCTACTATCCTCTCTGGGTGGTTCTTTCTCTTCCCCTTTTTCTCACTGTAGGTTCCAGTCTCTTTTATTTCTAGATCTGTTACATCTCCTCCAATCTCCCTCCCAATCTCCCTAGACCAAACCCTTCCCCCCACCTTTCAATATATTTTTATTATTTGCCTCCTTAAACAACATTTTCAACGTTACAACATTACAATATCAAACACGAAACCTCTCTGCTCTGTCAAGCATATGACTTCCCTCCTTCCCTTCAGTAGGTTTTCCATTTCTACTCCAATCATGCAATTTACATCTTTAACCTATTGTCCACATTGTAGGATTTATTTCAATCCAGCTAGTGTCTTCAAGTTTTTACAGTTGTTATTCAAATATGCAATAAATTTACTCCAGTCCCTTTGGAATTTCTGATCGTCCTGGTCTCAAATCCTGCAAGTCAGCCTGGCCAGTTCTGCAAAGTCCATCACCTTCGCCTGCCACTCAGCAATGGTAGGTACCTCCTGTAACTTCCACTTTTGGGCCAATAAAGTTCTCACTGCAACTGTGGCATACACAAATAATCTTTGATCTATCTTTGTAATTTCCTCTCTCATCAAACCTAGCAAAAATGCTTCTGGTTTTGGGGGGGAAGGTGTATCTAAACATCTTCTTTAGTTCATTATAGATCAATTCCCATAATGTTTTTACTTTGTCAAAGGTCCACCACATATGATAAAAGTTGCTGTCTGATTCTTTACATTTCCAGCATGTTTTATCTCTCATTCTATACATTTTAGCTAACTTTACTGGTGTCAAATATCATCTGTGCATCATCTTCATTACATTTTCTTTTAATGCCATACATGCTGTAAATTCTAAATTTTCATTCCACAATCTTATCCATGAATCAAACTCAATGTTATACCCAAAATCTAGTGCCCATTTATTATAACTTCTTTCACTTCCTTGTCTTTAGTAAACCATTCTAACAACAAATTGCACATCTTGGATAATAATTTACTTTTGCCTTCCAACAGCTCAATTTGGAATCTTGATTTTTTATTTTCAAAACCAACCTTCCTCTTATCTACATTAAATATATCATTCACTTGATGATATGGCAACCGACCTGTAAATAAACCTTCAATTTGATCATATGGCTTAAGTTTTCGACCTTGCTTGGTTTCCATCAAAATCTTTTCATATGTAGCCCATCTTCCCTCCATATTTGATTTTTTAACTGTCGGCACCTCAATGAGTGAAATCCACCATGGTGTTTTCTTTTCCTATAAATTTTTATTTCTTTCCCATACTTCATATGGGAAACTCTTTAGGCCCCTGCAATAGCTCCTTAGGAGGGGAAGGGCTGTGTCCTAGGCGTCCCACAGAGCTGTCCAAGGTTTCAGCAGGCATCAACAGTAGATCCTGGATGGGTACTGAGACCCAGCAGCAGACCAAGGATGCTGATACAAGGCCTGACACACCCTGCTGGCAAAATGTCGTCTTCTGAAACAATAATTTCATCGCTGGATATGCATCACTCAAGCATCCACCTGAGTTAATCAGCAACACAGGGCAATTCTAGATGAGAGCTTAATTTGCAAGCAGGTCACTGTGATATCTCAAGGGATCAAAGGGATGGGAGAAGAAGAAGAAGAAGAGTTTGGATTTGATATCCTGCTTTAGCACTACCTTAAGGAGTCTCAAAGCGGCTAACATTCTCCTTTCCTTTCCTCCCCCACAACAAACACTCTGTGAGGTGAGTGGGGCTGAGAGACTTCAGAGAAGTGTGACTGGCCCAAGGTCACCCGGCAGCTGCATGTGGAGGAGTGGAGATGCGAACCCTGTTCACCAGATTACGAGTCTACCACTCTTAACTACTACACCACACTGGCAAGTGCCCTGTGAGGAAAGGTTGAAGTGTTTGGGACTTTTTAGTTTAGAGAAATGGTCAGTAGACATGATGTGATAGACATGTGTAAAATGATGGTGCGTGGCACAGAGAAAGCAGATACAGAAAAGTTTTCCTCCCTCTCTCATAACACTAGAGCTTGTGGACATCCAATGATGGTGACTGTGACTCTTGGAAGATTCAGGACAGAAAAAAGAAAACACTTCTTCATGCATCACATAGTAAAACTATGGAACTCCCTCGCCCAGGAGGCAGTGAAGGCCACCAACTTGGATAGCTTTAAAGAACAATGGGCAAATTGGACAAATTCAAGGAGTGACCAAAAATGGCCAAACGGTGGTTTGCAAAAATAAGGTAATATAAAAACATAACACATAATCAATAGAAACATTAAAATAATTTGCATGAGTTGCATCGTTAATGACAGGATTGTTTGCAACAGGCTTTTTTTAATTGATCAGATTTTCTCTGAAAAGTGCAAATCTGGGAGATGCGTTGTTGTTTTGGATGTGTGGACGCTGCAAAAAGCTTGCATTCATGAGGACCATTGGTCTCTCCCCTCCCCCCAAATAAAATACTCATCTCATTCCCCCTTCCACTTCTGCGTACAGCCTTTATGATAAAGAGCCAGGGCTTTTAAGGCCTTCGAAGACCCAGAGCCGAAATGAAAAATCACTTCATATCTTGGAAGAGAGACAGAGAGAAAGTTCAACTTCTTCTCCAGGCCCTTATTCATCATTTGGCTGAAATATTTAAAATAAATATGAACTCAGAAAGAGAGAGAGAGAATGTTTCCAGAGCAGAAGGGCATTCGGCTGTCTGGGGGAAATGAAGGGCAATCTTGGGAGATTAGGAGAATGCCAATGATGAAAACAGAAGACAGAAACAGAGAAGAGGAATGGCTGCGGATCTTAAAACTTGCTGACAAATTATCCTGCATCAATGCCATTTCTCTTTTCCCCGAGAGTTACGAGAGTTACATTCCTGAAAGCCTGTTAGAAGACATTATTCCTATCAAGCAAAGGACACTGTGCAACCATGCTAATGAAGAGGAAAGAAAGAAAAAAGAAGGAGCGAGCTCAGAATTCAAGGAATTTCATTCCAGCCCAACTGAGAAGTGCGCACCAGGCCAGAATCAAAGGTGTCTTTCTTTCAAATCAGGAGTGGATATCGTTGAAGGAATGTTAATCAGCTTGGGGCTTACAGGAGAAACAGAGGCCTTGAACACTCTCGGGGGAGCGAAAGGCTTTTTTTGGCATTCACCACTGGTAAAGCCATGTGGTAGAAGGGGGGCGGGTCTGTGACATAGTTGTAATGTGGGAGATGGAGAAAGGAAGGGGTGTTTTAAGGCAGATGACTTAAAGGTGGGAGACGGGTGCTGAAGTCTTCTCCTCCCAATTGTGCAGTCCCTTCACAGGATGATCTTCTCCAGTGCTATTTTTCTAGAAATAGAGATGCCAGAACTCACCATGAACACCTCCCTTGTTCTCTTATAACGGCAATGGCGGCACTCTGAGAGGTGCCAAAACTGAGTTCTGGTGAGTTCTAGCTGAAAAAACCCCATGATTTTCTCCCAGCTGGACTCTGAAACAGTGAGAAAGCTCTGTCAGGAGAAAGGCAGCTGGAAGGAAGTACATAAGAACCCTGCTGTGTTCAGGCCAAAGGCCTATCTAGTCCAGCATCATGTTCTCATGGTGGCCAGGTATTTGCCAAAGGAAGACCACAAGCAGGACCTGAGGGCCACAGCACTCTCCTTGTTTGTGATAACCAAGATCCGGTATCTGGAGGCAAACGTGTCTTGTGAAGAAATGTCTGAAGTATTTTTAAAATGTTTCGGGGAGGGGAAAGACCTAAGGGAAGGAAGACCACAAAACAGTCCAATGAGGACTGAACAGAATGCTGTCTGACTGCTGAAGGGAAAAACCAGAAAGCCAGCAAAGGCTTGAGGTGGTGGTGGGGGGGGACAGATAGAGTGGAATATCCTGGAAGAGCATGTGGCTTCTTTCTCTACCCTTCTCAAAGGAAGTTGTCAGGGACTGAACCTGGCACGCTTTGCTAGGTAAGGGCCACTGGCCTAGAACAGATCTGTGAGAAAAGACCAAAGGTCCATCTAACCAAGCATTTGGTCTCCAAGAGTGGTCAACCAGATGTTTGTTGGAAGCTGAATGTGATGGCCTGGGACTTCAGTTCGGACTTGGAACCAGAGGAGTCTCAGTCTGCACCAGATCCTTTGTCTCAGGTATCATCTGAACCAAATATTGGGCCTGGTCCTGAAGAGTTCCAGTCGTCATAGGTTCCCCTGCAACAAACACTGCTGGGCTGAGTCAGGGGCCTGAGCCTGCCCTGGCTCCAGATGTGGGGATTTCCTTGTTGCCTTCAGCTGGGCCATCACTTACAGCTGCTCCACTACCGGTTGGGTCAGGGGAGGCTGAGGTGGCCCCTGGGTCTAGTAACCCACCGACGTCTCCTGAGCTGCAGAGACTAAGGTCTGAGAGAAGGAGAGACCTGAATACTCACAAGAGGAGTGCTTGCCTTTGGGTGAAACAGGGAGGTGAGTTGTTGGGGATAAGGACCTCGACAAAGATAAAAGGCTGTCGGACCCCAGGTTGCGGGAGCAACATTGCTGTATGCTAGATCCTGCCTGAGATCCTGTACCTGTCCTTGCCTGGTTTCCTGCCTCATGTCCTGCCTTGGCCCTGTCGGACTGACTCCTAGTGGAACCTTCGGATTCTGGACCGGTCCTGGACCACGTTTCACGGGTTACCCCTGGGCCCAGCACACTGAAGAGCAGAGCATGGAGGCATGGAGCTGTCTCTGCAGTCGTCTGTTCCTGGTATCTGAGGCAGTGGCGTAGCGTGGGGGGTGCAGGGGGGGCCGGCCGCACCAGGCGCAATATCTGGGGTTAGGGCAAATCCACAGGTTAGGGGGCGCAAATCCACGGGTTAGGGGGTGCAAATCTACGGGTTAGGGGGCGCAAATTACTTGCCTTGCCCCGGGTGCTGACAACCCACGCTACGCCACTGATCTGAGGTATCTCCTTTGAACTCCATTTAAAGCTATCATGTGCCGTTGACACAGGGGAATGGTGGGAGGCACTAGCTGGGGGAACCCCCAAGGGAAGAAGGCTCAGAGCCCAGGGATTGGCGATGGGATGACATTGAGTGTTCAGAGGGTAAGAGAGAGCAGACTGGGAGGAGGAGGTGTCAGAAGCTAAAGCGGTAACAGGGTTACTGAGAAGGAGGAGGCTGTGGCAGGGGGCAGTCCAGAATCAGAGGCCAAAGCGGAGGCTGGAGAGGAGGGAGGCCAAGAGGCAGAAATTACTCAGGCTGGTGAAGAAGCCAGGGTGAGGAGCAGGAGAGGTATGAAGAGGGAGGAACAGAGTCAGGTGTGTTGGCATAGTCTCAGATTGTCTGGGAAGGAGCTTGGGGTGGAGGAGATTTAGGCAGCTGTGGGAAGGTGGGCACCTTCAGCCTCCACAACTGCCTCATAGGGACAAAAGACCTACTGAGAAGAGTTGCTGTGCTCATTAGGCCTGGCACTACTGAGCAGATCCTGTTTCTTCTAATAAAGAGTTAATTTTCCTTACTCCGCGTAATTTATTCCTGACACCCACTTCTGGCATCATGATTAAGAGCCAATTATAGACTTAGCTTGCTCGAATTTGTCTAATCCAGGGGCTGGGGAACCTGTACCCCTTCAGATGTCATTGGATGCCAACTCCCATCAGCCTCAACCAGCATGGCAAATGGTCAGGGACATCTGGAATCCCACAGGTTCCCCACTTCTGGTCCACAATATGCTGGTGACGGTTACAGCAGAGATTCCTCCCCCCTCCTGCCAGGCCACCAGCACCCCATGTAAGGCTGAGCGATTGTTGCTGTGTCTTTCAAATTGCAACTGAATGGAAACAATTGTTTTGCGACTTGCCGCGTCCCTGTTTTGCAAAACAGGCCATTTGAGAGAAGCCCACACCGAGAGGACACAACGCTGCTATTATTTGCTTTATTTTCCTATCTCCGACAAAAGCTGCCGCGTTGCCCTGACACTTAACCCCGGCTAAGAAGAAAAGGCTCGATCAGGATGTGTCAGGGATCATTAAAAATAATTTGATTCCAGCCCCCGTTGCTTCTCCTTCTGCCTTAAAAATGAGTGACAGCCTGACTGACAGCCGCGGCGGAGGAAGAGCAGAACTCGGGAGTGCCACCGCTCGCTGCTCGCTCCGAAATTAATTGAAGAGGAAAGCACCACTCCGAAAGAGGATGGAGCTAGTGGAGGAGAAGCAGTACTGGGGTTACGGTTCCTTGGCTCCCTCCGTTGGCTTCCAATTAGAAAGCCCCACCACCGACGTTGCAGGTCAGCTGTGAAAAAGGAAGGGGTCCAGTCGTCATTGTGACCCCAATGCCTCTTGCCCAGAAATGCAGCTTGACGACTGGCTGAAGGCTGGAGATTCAGAAAGCGTTACAAGAATTAGTCAAAGCAAGGCCAGGCGGCAACCAAAGGCCACATTTTTAAAATTTATTTAGTCTTTCGCATAAGAGACTCGGGACATTTCCCAGTGGCATTTTTAGGACAAGGCGCCTTTTTGTTTTCAAGGCGATCAGGAGAAACAATTTGCTCGCGTCCTTCAGATAGCATGTAGCGTGGGAAGATGCCTTATTATACCAGCCTGGGCGATGCCTGGATCCATGCCACACATTTCAAGCATGTTGCTTCCCTCCTCCCTCCCCAAAAGCTCCTGGAAACTGTAGTTTACACCCCTCAGAGCTACAGTTCCCAGAAACCTGGAGAAGCTACCATTCCCAGCAGTCTTTGGGGGCAAGCAATGTGTTTTAAAGGTACGGTACAGAATATATCTGTCCATTTAAGTCCTGAGCTCTTTTGACTCCTATGGGATACAAAGTGTGGGGCAGGTTAAAAACCAGGCTCAGTCAAAAGGGGGCTTGGAAGTCCTAATGATCAGTTGATTGGTAGTGCCGCCTGGCTGTCAGGTCTTGCTAAGTCCCTTTCAAAGAGACTTTGCACAGGATTTTGCAGGTACCAGCGTCCAGCTGATTGGGGATGCCTGCAAAGTGCTTTGACTCAGTCAGACCCGACAATCAGCTGCATGTCGTGGGTTGCCAAGTCTCTTTCAAAGTGCACTGCAAGGCAGCAGCCTGAACAGCAGCTTCTCAACAAGACTCTCTCCCAGCTCAGACCTGCATGCAATCGAGAAACTCTTACTGCTCAAATGCAGCCCTTCCCCTTCATTCCTATTTGTAAATCGATTGACTCGATCAGCCTTCTGGTTATGTACTTAGAACGAAGAAGTTCTACGGAATGACATCTGAGCCAAAAATGTTTCTTGGGGACATTTCAAATCTGAAGAGAAGGCAGACCTTAAAATTTTTTTAAAAAGCACTAAGGAGCTTTTTCAATCCCATGTCCTTTTTTGTGTTTCCCTGAGGATGTAATGGTTGGCCTCAAAGTCTAATGAGGTCAAAAGGAAATCTCTCTCATTTTCATTACTTTGCTCACTAGCAAAAAACCAACGCAGCAGGCAGACCTAATGCAAGACACAGCACATCCCTAGGCAAAGCCTCCACCACTCCTTGCCTGCGTGGCTGAGCTGGATGTTGGCCCATGGCAGGTCACATGGGCTGCAAGTCTATCTGGAGCAGAAGCTCGGCTTTCCTTTGGACATTCTCCTCAGCCCACAGGCTTAACTGAAAACAGAGGGAACCTCACAGAGCCATGAGAGCTGAGAGTTGCTTCTGGAGTTCCAGTGGGGTGGGGGTGGGGGGAGGGAGTTGGGAAATGGGACGCAGTGGAACTGTGAAGGGCATGGCTCAGGAATCAGAATAATAAAATTGTAAAGTTTGAAGGGACCCTGAGTGTCATCTGGTTCAACCCCCAGCAATGCAGGAATCTTAACTAAAGCATCCATGACAGGTAGCCATCCAACCTCTGCTTAAAAACTCCCAGGAAGGAAGGTCCACCACTACTTGTGGGAGTCTGTTCCACTGTTGAGCAGCTCTTACTGTCAGAAAGTTATTCTTGGCGTTTCGGGCCCTACCCTCGGGAACAGGAGAAAAAAAAATTCACTGTACCTTCCACGTGACAGTATCTCCTCTCATGCAGACTAAGTTCAGTAGTTGTTTAGCTGGAGAAGGCTCCTTTCTTGTACTGTAACTTGAAGAGAAACCTTTGATTTCAGTTCTGTAATTTAACATTACTAAGAAGCGGAACCTGTGCTTGGACTAGCAAGTGGTTTTATGCAACTATTTGTATGTAGCATTATTTGTCTTTGTGTCTGTTTGAAGAAAGTTCTGTTAGTAAAGCTCTGAAACCATATTTTGGTCTGTTCAATTTTTATTACAAGGAGAGTCAGTTTTTATTAACCCTGTTGCTTCAAGCTGTGCAGTTTTAATATCTACAATAGTCCCATGGTTCCCCACTAAAATTCTGTACCTCTTCATAACACAAATGCATTTTTCTTGGGAGGGGGAGTTGTTCCACTTTTGTTGAACTATAGCATAAAGAGGAATGATGTATGAATGGCCCAGTACCAACCCACCACTAATGCACTATTAATACATCAATGATATGTTACAAAATATCCCTGAAAAAAACAAAAAACCCCAAAACACACCAGGGTTTTTTATTTAGGGGGGGGCTTTGAGAAATACAGCGAAGAAGCAGTCACCTTCCTGGTCATGGAATAATTTACAAATCAGCTGTTATTCCTCGGGTATGTTTTTTTCATGAGTTATGTCAATGGCTGAAGAATAAATCTACTTTTTAACAAAAGCTCAGGGGCATTTTGATTGAGTCATGCACTATTTAAAAAAAAAAAGGTGAATTCAAGTTCATGTGCGCAGGAGTTTTAAAATTATATGCTTAAAATGAAAACAACACGTATTCTCAACAACATTTATTCCATAAACAAAGCAGGCACACTTGCACTTCCATTACCAGCAGCAGCATGGCATATCTCTTACAGCTTCAGGATAAAAGTGATATATTAGCCTAGCACAGCTTTGGGAATAGGAAGCTGACTTATACTGAATCACACTATTGGTCCATCTGTCTGTACCCGGCAGGGGGTGGGGGGACTAACCAGTGGTTCATTTGGTGTCTGAAGAGGTTCTTTTGTGAGCCTTCAAGACTCCCTCCCCCAAATGTGCCACTTTGAAAAACACCAAAGGCATTACTTCTGTGGTCCTCCTGCTGTAATAACATGATTTTGAAATGTTTTTGTGCCCTCCCAATTTCCTATTTTAATTTTCTAAAATACTGACTGCTGTGATGCTCTGGATGACAAAATGTTTTAGTGAATCCTAAAGTCCCCATATCCCCACGCTGCAATTTAAGGGGTCGTAGTCATGTCTCCAGGCAAACCCAATTGGCCAGCTCGGGGGGGCATGATGTGGCCGGGGTTCCTGCTAATGTGGGCTGCGATACTCCGCCCACTGCCAGGCCACTGTGAGGACCTGGATTCCCACCTGCAAAGCAGCCCCTCCAAAAAGGGGGAGCTGACTTCTCTTTGTCCTGCTTTTCTACGGCCAAAGAGGGACCCCCAAAGCCTGACACTATCTATTATCTATCTATCATCTATCTATATCTATCTATCTATCTATCATCTATCTATCATCTATCTATCATCTATCTATCTATCTATCTATCTATCTATCTATCTATCTATCATCTATCTATCATCTATCTATCTATCTATCTATCATCTATCTATCTAATCTATCTATCTATCATCTATCATCTATCATCTATCATCTATCTATCAATCTATCTATCTATCTATCTATCATCTATCTCTATCTATCATCTATCTATCATCTATCTATCTATCTATCTATCTATCTATCTATCATCTATCTATCTATCATCTATCATCTATCATCTATCTATCTATCATCTATCTATCTATCATCTATCATCTATCTATCTATCTATCTATCTATCATCTATCTATCTATCTATCTATTATCTATCTATCTATCTATCTATCATCTATCTATCTATCTATCTATCTATCTATCTATCTATCTATCATCTATCTATCTATCTACTATCTATCTGTCTATCTATCTATCTATCTATCTATCTATCTATCTATCTATCTATCATCTATCTATCATCTATCTATCTATCATCTATCTATCTATCTATCTATCATCTATCTATCTATCTATCTATCATCTATCATCTATCTATCTATCATCTATCATCTATCATCTATCTATCTATCATCTATCTATCTATCTATCTATCTATCTATCTATCTATCATCTATCTATCTATCTATCATCATCTATCTATCTATCTATCATCTATCTATCATCTATCTATCTATCATCTATCTATCTATCTATCTATCTATCTATCATCTATCTATCTATCTATCATCTATCTATCATCTATATCTATCTATCTATCTATCTATCTATCTATCTATCTATCTATCTATCTATCATCTATCTATCTATATCATCTATCTAAATATTTGCACTAGTTCATCATCATACTGTTTTCATTGGCTGCTTCCTAAGGTTTTAAATTCAGGAATGGGGAAAGGAGGATGGGGGAAGAATAAAAAAGAGGGCACTCGTGAGTGTCATAAATGACTGGGGTGGGGTGCATTTAAGGGAACGTGATGGTGACAGAAGGTTGGGGTGAAACCCAAATGTAAATCTTCATTTTCCTGGTTTTTATGCACTTATATTCTGTGGTTTACCCACCTTCTGGAAGCAAATGAGTCTTTCTAATGGAATGGCTAATTGGTCCATCTTACATTTAACAGGGGGGTGTTGGTGGCGCTGTGGTCTAAACCACAGAGCCTAGGGTTTGCCAATCAGAAGATCGGCGGTTTGAATCACCGCAACAGGGTGAGCTCCCGTTGTTTGGTCCCTGCTCCTGCCCATCTAGCAGTTCGAAAGCATGTCAAGTGCAAGTAGATAAATAGGTACCACTCCAGCAGGAAGGTAAATGCTGTTTCCGTGCGCTGCTCTGGTTCACCAGAAGTGGCTTAGTCATCCTGGCCACATGACCCTGAAGCTGTCTGCGGACAAACGCCGGCTCCCTTGGCCTATAGAGCGACATGAGCGCCACAACCCCAGAGTCGTCTGCGACTGGACCTAGTGGTCAGGGGTACCTTTACCTTTACCTTTTTCACATTTAACAGGGGAGGGAAAATAACTTTAGACTTTTCTTTTTTGTAAGCGTTCACTGGGCTTCTCTTTGCAGTCTTATTCAGATTCGTTTGGACGCTCTTTGGGCCAATTATTCAATTAGAGGGGTGGGCGGTTCTTTAATAGCTGCCAACAGTAAAACCAGTATAGCACACAAGTCCTCAAGTGAATCGTGTAACCAATGTAAGGAATTACCCTGACCTTTAAAGCACATTGTTCTTGAGCGATGGCACTTGGGAGCCCTCCAATTAAACATAAAAGCAGTTGTTGGGGGTTTTTTTCTTTTTTAAGAAGACATTTTTCTCAATTTCGTTCTACTGAGTTCAGCAAAACTTTCCCTTTTGAAACAATTACGCCTCCCAAATTCCTTTGGCACAGGCCCATCCAATTATGGCACAGCTTATTTGACAGGCTAAGTCTTACATTACAGGTGAAACTCGGCTCTCCGTTACCGTGGCTCACATATTTGCTTTGCCTTCTAATACAAATCTCCGACTGGGAGTGCAAAGCAATTTGCAGGGACAAAGCAAACAATACAAATGAACCCAAGGCTTGTCCTTCCTTATCAGCTGCTAATACAGTCTCGGTCTGATCCGTCCTGCAATTATGGAGGCAAGGCTGCTTAGGATGCCTTGAGGACACTTCCTCCGTGCCCCCTCCTCCTTCGTGACTCAGCGACACAAGACCTAGGCCTACTTTACAAGCAAAGGAAGTCAGGCCACCTCTCCAAACAATGAACGTTCAGACAATTTCTCCCTGTGCTCCTCAAATGATAAACCAGAGAAGGAAGGAGATGAGAACTCTGGAGCCAGGGCTACAAAACCAGCTGCTAAGACCATAGATACCTGAGGCATTTCTAACCTGTTGTTATTTTCAGATGGAGTTCAATCACATGCCAGTAAATTCAGGTTGCAGAATTAAAGGTGATCCAGATCTCTTGCACAACATATCTGATTCCTCGAAATATCAGATTTTTTCTGCGGTAAGGAAATACACTGGAAAGGGTGGGATAGCACTTGCTTGATGTTAAGGGTACTTCCTGAAGCATTTGAGCATTTGTCCTCATTTGTTTGCAGAGAGATTAGACAACAATAGCTGTTTTATGAGCATTCATTCTGATTGCTTGTGGGGAGGTTGGATGATGGTTGGCCCGAAGCAAGCATCTGCTTTTAATGTGCATCTTCTTCATTGCATTGATTCATTCTATAGGCAGGGACTTTGACTTTTAAGAACATAAGAAGATCCTGCTGGATCAAGCCAATGGCCCATGAAGTTCAGCATCCTCTTCTCACAGTGGCCAACCAGATGCCCATTATGGGAGACCCAGAAGCAGGATCTGATCACAAGAGCCCTCTCCCCTCCTGGGGTTTCCAGCAACTGGTATTCAGAGGTATTGCTGTCTCCAAGTGTGGAGGCAGGACATAGTCATCATGGCTAAGCTGAGAAATCATGGGCATGACATGGAATAGTTGATAAAACATAACCGTTATAACAACATTTTGCAAAAGCTTTGCACACACTGTAAAAGAGGACGAAACGCATGGGTAGAAGTGAAGTTTAGACTCACCGCAGAGGGTTAAATGTGACTTACATTTCAAAAAGCCTCGAATTTGCTTGGCTGGGTAATTTGATCTGTAGGCTAAATTGAGTCCTGTAAAGGATTGATTGAGATGTCTTACATTTCATTAAGATCGTCCCATACGGACTATGTTCCAGATCTAGGAATCTTGTTCATATCACCCTCCCCTGTTCTTCTGCAGAACAGCATCGTTCATAGATGAGTAGAAATGGTGGCTCTCATATAGGTGTCAAGATAAGCTTGACGTATCATCCTGCAGGAAGGGAATGCTGATTGGGTAGGCCGGCAAACGCAATGCAGGTGTATGCTTGTGCATGATTTGCCGGCACAGTCAGACGCAAGGCACAAATTTGCATGTGTGCAGAGCAGAAGCCTGGGCAAAAACCAGACTGCAGAAAGATATCCGGTGCAGACTTTTAGCAGTGCTAATGAATTGGGGGGAGAGTGGGATTGTAACTAGCAGCCATACCCCATCAACTGGACCAGGATGAGAGGAATTATCATCCATTAACATCTGGGTGCACCATATTAGCTATACTGACCTAGGCAGAGGTGAGATTCAAGCAAAGTGGGACTGCTTGATTCATAACTCAAGTCTTTTAGGCACTATATTACACCACTGAAAACAACTACTTCTCCTAATCACCCCCACAGGCCTTTTCCTACATGCTGACTGCTTACTGAAAAGGAGAGGGGAAAGTAATCAATATATAGTAGAGAAGCATATTGCTGAATCACTCTCCGACACCGTCTGTTTTATCTTGCCCTCCACGCTGAGCTCTTTCGGAGAATAAGCACCATTGTTCTTACGGGGATTGTACATGCTTTTCCCCTACACTGTTTTTCTTTCTCTCCCTCATTAAATAAGTTTGGAACTTAAATTTCGAAGCTAGGAAAGTTTCATTTCAGGGTAGGAGAGCCAAAGGAACGGTGGGGCCAGGAAGACGTGTGCGTTGGAAAATACCCCCAAGAACGTCACCCGCTCTGATGGGTAACAATGTAATTAAGTGTGGCTGACAGGAAACAGTTCTCGTTGCCCGTTTTCAGTAGCCCCGTGCAATTAGAGAAGAAGCAAGTGGCAAATGCAAGGGAGGCGTGAAGCGGAGGGGAACCGGAGACTTGGAGCTGTCAGTGGGAAATAAATTGGTTGGTTCTACCTCCTTACACCAAGTTGTCAAGTTGAAACATCTCAAGCTCCCCAGCCGGTGGCTGCTGGAAAACAATGGCCTGGGGACCTCCCCTTTCCCACCCATCAAATCACTTAATCTCTGCAATAG